>NW_012115489.1:846146-982468 GCF_000951035.1 Colobus angolensis palliatus | reverse complement strand
AACGTACTTCATGGTTACTTATTATTATATTATGGAACTTGTAACAATGATCTTTAGAAACAATTCTTCCAAGCTTCTAGCTTTCATTTCATATATATATATATATATATATATCATGTACATTCAATGTATGTATATAGATGTTTAATATGAAAAACTGTAGTGACAGACTAGATTTTCTAAAATTTTATTTCAAAGGAAGCACAGATCTAAAAAGACCTAAAAAGAGGGCAAAATTAAGAAAATTCTCAAAGAAATTCTCCCTCAAAATTTACCAAGCCCTAGTGGTTTTAAAGATTAGTTCTTTTAAATTCTTAAACAACAGATAACTAGTATAACTAATGAATAGTTCCGGAACATAGAGAGAAAGGATTAATTCCAATCACAAACAAGAAAACTTAATAAACAAGACAAATAGGTTAATTACATAAAAAGTAAGTGTAATAATGCCAAAAAGGCATTTGATGATGTTGAACATCCATTACTGATTTAAAAAAATAGAAAATAGGGTAAATGAATATTTTAAGGTGCACTTATTAACAGGGAAGTCAGATACGCGTGCGCATGCACACACACACACACACTTCAGAAACTCAGCATTATGTTGAATGAGGAAATGCTAGAGCTATTCTCATAAGTGAAGAACAAATTAAGGTCTTCGCTCACCATTGTTGAAGCTCTAATATAGACGCTATTATGGTAAATTAAATAGCAGGCCCCCCTACTGTATGTTCATGCTCATGTATTACTCCCTGGAAGCTATAGGCATTTTATATTACATGGCAAAAGGGAATTTGCAGATATGATTAAGGCTACAGACCTTAAATAGGGAGATAATCCTGGTTCATATAGGTGGGCCCAATCTAATCATGTGATCCCTTAAAAACATAAACATATAAACAAGAAATCAAAGAGATTCCAAGCATGAGAAGGTTTTGATGCACTGTTGCTTGTTCCATTGTGGAGGATTCACATGCAAGAACCTGATAGAGACCTGCAAGAACCTGATAGAGACCTGTAGAAGCCAAGAGTGGCCCCTGGATTACAACCAGCAAGGAAACAGTGGACCATAACTACAAGGAACTGGGTTCTTCAACAACCTGGCTGGGCTGGGAAATACCTCCGAAAGCCTCTTGATAACGGCCCGGCAAGACAGTGCTATGATTTCATCTTTGTGAAACCCCAAGCCGAGACGCCAACCTGGATGAGCCAGTCCAGACTTCTGACTCACAGAACTGTGAGATAAAAATTTTGTGTGTGTGGTTTTTTTTTTTTTGAGACGGAGTCTCGCTCTGTCGCCCGGGCTGGAGTGCAGTGGCCAGATCTCAGCTCACTGCAAGCTCCGCCTCCCGGGTTCAAGCCATTCTCCTGCCTCAGCCTCCGGAGTAGCTGGGACTACAGGCGCCCTCCACCTCGCCCGGCTAGTTTTTTGTATTTTTTTTTAGTAGAGACGGGGTTTCACCGTGTTAGCCAGGATGGTCTCGATCTCCTGACCTCATGATCCGCCCGTCTCAGCCACCCAAAGTGCTGGGATTACAGGCTTGAGCCACCGCGCCCGGCAATTTTGTGTTTTTTTAAGCTGCTAAGTTTGTGTAAATTTTTATGGTAGCGTTATAGACTGAATTGTGTCCTTGCAAAGTTCACATGTTAAATCTATAACCTCCAAAGTGACTGTTTTTGGAGAAAAGGCCATGTAAGGAAACAGCAAGAAGGGAGTTGTCTCCAAAACAAGAGGAGAGGCCTCACCAGAACTCTACTGGCTCCTGGATCTTGGACTTCCAGCCTCCAGAACTGTGAGAAAGTGAACTTCCATTGTTTAAACCACCTAGTCTGTGATATGACGGTAGCCTTGGCAAATGAATACAGGCAGTGATAGAAAACTAACAGAGTTAGTAAGAGCTATCAACAGGAGAATGACCCTTACAATGTGAAATGTGCGTTTGTTTGTTACACTTAGTTGACAGTATACTTTTTCAACTTAGAAATTTTATCGATGAATCAAATGTATCAGTTCTTTCCTGACTTCTGGATTCTGTGTCTTGCTTAGAAGGCTTTAAATCCCTACACTAGCCATCAATTGCTCCCTCACTCAGTCTAGCATCATGTTATTTATTTGTTTCAATAGGTTTTTGGGGAACAGGTAGTGTTTGGTTACATGGATAAGTTATTTCGTGGTGATTTCTGAGAGTTTGGGGCACTCATCACCGGAGCAGTGTACACTGTACCCAATGTGTCGTCTTTTATCCCTCGCCCACCTCCCACCCTTTCCCCAGAGTCCACAAAGTCCATTGTATCATTTTTATGCCTTTGGGTCCTCATAGCTTAGCTCCCACTTATGGGTGGGAACATACAATGTTTGGTTTTCCATTCCATTCCTGAGTTACTTCATTTAAAATAATAGTCTCTAGTTCCATCCAGGTTGCTGTGAATGCTATTATTTCATTGCTTTTTATGGCTGGGTAGTATTCCATGGCATGAATATACATATATACATATAATCTAGAGATTTTATATATACACACAACATTTTCATTATCCACTCATTAATTGATGGGCCTTTGGGCTAGTTCCATATTTTTGCAGTTCTGGATTTTGCTGCTATAGATATGCATCTACAAGTATCTTTTTTGTATAATGGCTTCGTTTCTTCTGGGTGGATATCCAGTAGTGGGATTGCTGGATCAAATGGTAGCTCTACTTTTAGTTATTTAAGGAATCTCCACACTATTTTTAATAGTGGTTGTACTAGTTTACATTCCCACTAGTAGTATAAAAATGTTCCTTTTTCACCACATCAATGCCAACACCTATTTTTTTTATGTTTTGATTATGCCCATTCTTGTAGGAGTAAGGTGGTATCACATTGTGGTTTTGATTTGCATTTCTCTGATAATTAGTGATGTTGAGCATTTTTTCATACATTTGTTAGCTATTTGTACATCTTTTTTTGAGAATTGTCTATTCATGTCCTTAGTCCACTTTTTGATGGGATTATTTGTTTTTTTCTTGCTGAATTGTTTGAGTTCCTTGTAAATTCTGGAAATTAGTCCTTTGTTGGATGCATAATTTGTGAAGATTTTCTCCCACTCTGTGGGTTGTCTGTTTACTCTGCTGATTATTTCTTTTGCTGTGCAGAAGTTTTTCAGTTTAATTAAGTCCCATCTATTTATCTTCATTTTGTTACATTTGCTTTTGGGTTCTTGGTCATGAAGTCTTTGCTTAAGTCAATGTCTGGAAGGGTTTTTCCGATAGCATCATATTTTAATAGTAAGGTGCTAAACGAGTATTCTTCCCCTTCCCAAACCTGCTTTACTTTTCAAGGCTGTCTTCTATTAACTTGCTCTTTCTTGATTACCAGTTTCCCTGAACACCAAGAACAGCCCTTGGTATATGGTATTCACAAAATAAATTTGTCTCGACTAAAGGCAGTTAGTCTGGAGAAACACTCTATTCAATTGCCTTGTCTCAATTTCTGTTTTGTGTGTGAGGTTGGGGGTGGCGTTATTTCTTCTCTCTGCTGACTGTCACAGGCATGAAGAAGGGAAATTCCACAATATGCATATTTCCTCTATAACCCATGATTATTGTATTGATAGAAAATTAAAACTGACCTGTTGAGTGGGCAGCTCAAGCACTCATGTATCATGTGACCGATTAGAACAAAAAGGCACTCTTTGGACACTCCACTCCTGTTCAAAGCAATACCCAGGGAGTTTCTTCATTTCAATTTACCATTGAAAATTATTTCAAATCTCCATTCTGCTCCTTTTTTTATTATTATTTTATTTTCTATTTTAAACAAGCACTCATTCATGGTCCATTTGGTTCTTTTTCCTGCTTTTCCTTGTGAACCACCTTTGCAAAATTAAAACAGTAAGAATAGTCTGACATCATTGACTCCATCTTGCTTCTAACCTCCAAGCTGTCCTTGCCAATCCTGGTTATAGGCCAAACTAACTTTTGGAGAAACTTAGTTTATAGTTTAACCTTAAAGCAAGCATAATAATAGTTCTTCCTGAAATTAAACCATCTTTGTAAAACTAATGAAAAGCCATAAAGTTAGGATTAGGAGAGGAGCCTGCTAAGATGTAGGCATAGTTAAACGACAAAATAACCAGACATTGTTCTGGAATTCACAAGATTTATAACTTCCCCAATTACTGCTGTAGATAACATCACTATGATATAACCTAAGATTGGCCTTTTGAATTGTGTTTTCAGACTTTTACATTTCTGAAGATCAGCTGACCCCCACCTGGACTCCTGGTTCATGATTCAACCAGTCTTGTGGCCCCAGTCAGAGGTGGACCCAGCACAGGAGGACTGTTTCTCACATCCCTGTGATGACATCCTTGACTAATCAACAGCACTCATTCCTACTCTCTGGTTCACCAACTATCCTTGAAAACCTCAGTGATAACTCCAGTTCTCTAGCACAGGCTGGCCTTGCATCAATTAAACTCTTCCTCTACTGCAACACCATTGTCCCAGTGAGTTGATTTTGTCTGTGCAGTGGTCAGAAAGAACCCATCAGGTGATTACACTTGCTGTCTTCCCTCTGGACCCCAGGAAGGGGTATGTTGGAGACATCTTGCAGCCACTCTTAAGAGCTAATTATTTGCATCTTGTCTCATTCTATGTTCAGTGACTTCAAGTTGGTCATGGGAAATCAGTCATGGTGGGAGTCATGGTGCAAATGCTACAAATCAGAATCTTTTTTTCCCAGAGAGCACTGGCTCTAGGACTCAACCTGCAGTATAGGTTAGTCTTCTTCATGCGCTGGCCAGACACTCCTTCCCCTGTGAGAGAGGGAGAGAAAAGCAACCAAGAAAATCTGCTTGTCCTGTCACTAAGCAGTATTTACAAAGATTACTCAGAGGAAGCCATGAGTGGCTTCTGGAAGTCCTTTATTGATCTGTGAGTTATTGCACTTTTATGTTTGAAAAATTATTAGCAATGTTGGGTTTTTTTTTGATAAAATAAAGATTCAAAAGAATGATGTTTATTTTGGTAAGATAAAGAAAACTCTCGGCTTAAAATTTCATACAAGATCAATTTAATAAACTAAATATCTGTTAATAAGGCAATATTACTTATATTAAGTCCGTAAGGAAAATTATACAGTGGTGTAACAAGTATATATGTTCTTGGCATAAAAATCTTAAGTGGAAAAAGTAAATGGCACAAAAATGTGTACCTTATTATTGGATTTATATATAAAAATTATATATAGATAGAAAGGAAACATTTGGGGTCCTTTGAGGTACTGATAATGTTCTGTTTCTTGATTTGGGTAATTATTATATTGGTGTTCACTTTGTAAAAATCCATTGAGCTATAAATTATGATATGTATACTTTGTATATGTATGTTCTACTTTAATGCAAATGTTCACTTAAATCGTATCTAAAGATATGTGTGTGTAATTTCTTAGAAAAAAATCTAGAAGTATTCATTCATTTAATAGTGCTTTCTCTGGTGAGAGGAGTAGGACTTGGGAAATGGTGCCGGGGAATTTCCTTTGTTACCATAAAAATTTTGTATTGTCTGTACCTTTTATCATGATTATGCATTTTTTTACAGGGATAAAATATGCCCCCAAAGAACTATTAAACTATCAGCTATCCATCCATTCACATTACTTTTAACATTGATTTTTACTCTATGCTTTCAGCTGTTTCTCATGTTCTACTTGAAGTTCCAGATGGAGGGAGGATTGCATTTCCCCCCCTGTTTTGAAAACACATTAGCAAAGGCAACACCTCTAAAATGTGAAGTCTGTGTGATAGCCTCTTTCAAGGGAGTCTCTTTTGTAGTTGAAAGCAAGTAAATTACCCAAGATAATGCAAATTCCATTTTGTGAAATCTTTGTTGAGAGGTAAATGAATAACTGATCAGGACACTATAATCCTATACCTTGGCCCTTACTGTCCTCCTCCACAGACTTAGATAAATATTTTTTAAAGTTCTTGAAAGTTAGTGTGAGAAATTATTTGAGGACTAGAGATATAGTCGTTAAGTAACATGTCCAAGGCTGGCATTGATGAAGGCTTCTACAGAACCAAGAGAGTTCTTCACAAACCGAGTTGTACATATTTCTTGAGACTTCACACCTAAGTTTCACCCACTCAGGAGTAAGTTCCTAACCTACTTTAACTTAACCAGAGCTGTTACATATTGCTATGCAACAGTGCATGAGGCCAAATGAGGAGCTGAAACCAGCTTTTGCTGCCCATCATCAGCTGAGTGTTACATGGGCTGCCTTCACCCACAGGGGATATTATTTTCTAATTCCCAGAAAGCCACTATGTAGGTTAATGGTGGCTCTGACTGAACCATTCTTATAGAAAGTAGGACAATGTATTTGGCATTGATTATTTCAAATACCCTTTAACATAAAAGTTATTTGAGAATATTACTTATTACTACTTTGTATTAAGTTCATCTCCAATCCTGACACTTTCAGAGTCTTTCTAAGACTTTCAGTTACTTAATGTATGTCAGGTTGGTGCAAAAACACACATGGAAATATCTAAAAACATTCTTCATTTCAGCATTGTTAATTTTTAAAGCTTTCCCCAGGGTTGCCTTTTTATATCTTTGATGCCTGAATTGGCAAAGAGAGACTTATTATATATTGTACTCTTTTCCCTTAAGGCAAGTCAATAATAAATGCATCTTTAATTAGACCTGGCAGATCTGGGCTAGGAGTCTGAAATTTGCATTTTCATTCTGCCTGTAGCCCTGACTAGAAGCTTGGAAAAATTTTCACTATCCGAATTCTGTACAATACAGCACTACACTCTGGTTATTGGGAACCTTTTCACAACTAACCTCTTGGTCAAATCCTAATCTGTGGAGATCATCATAGATTTTATGTCCACTCCAAACTCTGTACAAATTCCTAGGCTTTTACATGTGGCTTAAGGAGGCAGAAAGAAGCAGAGAGACCCTATGGAGTCCTCTTCAGGAGCAGCTGATAAAACTAGAGTTACAAAAAAATTGGGGGTGGATTATTGCCTGTAAAACTCTCCGATCTCTCGATCTCTCAAGATCCCTGAGATAAAACAAGGGGTGGCCAATGCAATCCTCCCCTCTGGGAGAAGAATGCAAAAAATGTGGTGCTGTATTAAGATTCAGGAAACCGACCCTATTTCTCCAGGCATGGAGGTAGGGTCAGTCAAGAAAAACAATTGCTCTTCAGTTTCTCAGACATTCCATCCTCCTCCTCCTGTCTGAGAAACATGTTTGGGGGGTGTTAGGAGTTAGAGCTCTAGGACATCTCACAATTTTCATCTCCCTGCTTTTGGTGTGTGATTGCGAAAAATCTCCTTTGTGTGATCGTCATGGACCAGAAAGTTTGTGACCCATTCAGAAAAGGCCTGGGCTGCTGCTCCAACAATGACCCTGCTGCTGCCTCTGTGCCTGGGTCATCCCTAGCTTCCTCCATCTGGGGCAGGGCACTGGGCATCGATAGGTGCCTCAGGAAGATGATCAACTGCATTGTATGGTAGGCAGGAATGTGGGTATTCATGTTGCATTGACTGTAGCTACTTTGCTCTCACCCCCTACCTCCACCTCAGATTTATGTTGACTCAACCACTAGGCTGGGTCTAGGTCTTTAGCTGTGTAGGGCAGCAGTCCCCGACCTTTATGGCACCAGGGGCCAGTTTTATGGGAGCCAGTTTTTCCATGGAAGGTTAGGAGGGTTGGTTTTGGGATGAAACTACTCTACCTCAGATCATTAGGCATTAGTTTGATTCTCATAAGGAACACACAACCTAGATCCCTTGTGTGCACAATTCACAATAGGGTTTGTGCTCCTGTGAGAATTGAATGCCCCCACTGATCTGACAGGAGGTGGAGCTCAGGCAGTAATGCTCATTCACCCATCGCCACTCACCTCTTGCTGTGGGGCCTAATTCCTAACAGGCCATAGACCAGTCCACAGCTCAGGGGTTGGAGATTTCTGGTATAATGGTGCTTTTATCCATATCTCCTCCCCATTCCCCACCCCCAATTCACCTCAGGCAGCCTTTCTTTTATTTATTTTCTCACCTAATTAAAGCAATCTACTTCCAGTCTGTCAAACCAGCTAAGATCAGCCTTTAATTCATCCCATCACCCCTGAAAATCAACCCACCCAGCTTCCAGTTCCTGCCAACTACCTCAAGATTTCTTTTAAGTTTTGTGCAGTTCTTTAAACCTTTCACTGCAGTATCAAAAGTCCAAAACGTGAGGGCTTGAAAATGAAAATGTAATAGTCCTAAATATTAGTATTTCAATAAACCTGACAAACACACACATAAATGTTTACATACAGCATTCATGGATACTTGTTGTTTCCATATTTTCTCTATTCGTTTTTTAAATGGCAGCATTCTATGAAGGTAATAAACTCTATGGTAATAAAAATTGGGTTTGAAACCCTGTTCTTACCCTTACTTTCTTCTGTTCAATTAGGAGCACCAGTTGCTGATCTTAGAGTTTGTTTCCTGTATGTAAAATTGTTACCTATAAGAACAATTGTGGCGAAACGGCAAATCCATACTGGTCTGCAGCAACCTCAATTTTTACCTCCTCAGAAGAAAGAATTCAACCAAGAGGCATAAAGCAGAGTAGGAGAGTGAGGCAAGCTTTGGAGTAGGAATCAAAGTTTATTAAAAAGCTTTAGAGGCCGGGCGCGGTGGCTCAAGCCTGTAATCCCAGCACTTTGGGAGGCCGAGACGGGCGGATCACGAGGTCAGGAGATCGAGACCATCCTGGCTAACACGGCGAAACCCCGTCTCTACTAAAAATACAAAAAAAACTAGCCGGGAGAGGTGGCGGGCGCCTGTAGTCCCAGCTACTCCGGAGGCTGAGGCAGGAGAATGGCGTGAACCCGGGAGGCGGAGCTTGCAGTGAGCTGAGATCTGGCCACTGCACTCCAGTCCGGGCGACAGAGCGAGACTCCGCCTCAAAAAAAAAAAAAAAAGAAGCTTTAGAGCAGAAACAAAAGGAAGTAAAGCGTACTTGGAATTGGGGCAAGCAGGGAACCTGAGAGATCAGGTGCACAGTTTGACCTTTTGACTTGAGGTTTCATATGTTGGCATGTTTCCAGGGTCTTGCATTCCTTCTCCCATGATTCTTCCCTTGGGGTGGGATGTCCGCCTGCTCAGTGGACTGCCAGCACTTGGGAGGGCTACATGTGCAGTGTCTTTACTGGACTTGTACACATGCTCACTTGAGGTGTTCTTCCCTTGCAAGTCAAACATCCCTGGAAGGTCATACACCAGTTAAACTCTGCCATTTTCCCTCTTAATGCACATGTTTGAGTCCACTTGCTGAACTCCTAAAATCTTATCAGGAAGCTGCTAACCACCAGTTTTAGTTTTTTTCTATCTATTGTGAGACTGTTTTTCCCTGGAGTTGGCTGCAACCAATTATTATTTTAGAGAAAAAGTTAACAACCATCACTTGATGATCACCTGATGTTCCTGGTTGCAGGGTGAGGGGAAGGGGGGTGCTCTCTTGACTTGCTCATGTCTGCCTGACTACCTATAGTAATCAGAGGAGGTTGTAATATTTACCTTGAATACTTAGGGGGCTTTCTCTTAGAAAAAAAAATCCTAAATACAATACCGGAACACAATACACAGAGATTTTTATTTTTCCAATTGAATTGCAATATTTTACTTTTGCAAATGTTGCAAAAATGTATGACCATATGATGTGGTTAGGCTTTATGCCCCACCCAAATCTCATCTTGAATTGTAATTCCCAGGTGTTTAGGGAGAGACCTGGTGGGAAGTGACTGGATTAGGGGCGTGGTTTCCTCCATGCTGTTTTCGTGATAGTGAGTGAATTATCATGAGGTCTGCTGATTTTATAATGGTAGTTTTTCCTGTGCTGACACACATTCTCTCCTGCCGCCATGTAAAGAAGGTCCTTGCTTCCCCTTTACCTTGTGCTATGATTGTAAGTTTCCTAAGGCCTCCCCAGTCATGTGGAACTGTGAGTCAATTAAACTTCTTTTCTTTATAAATTACCCAGTCTCAGGTATTTCTTTACAGCAGTGTGAAAGCTGACTAATACGCCATATGACCATGTAAACCTATTGCTGTCAGTGTTGGCTGCTACCTAGCCCCACAACTGACCTCTTCTCTACATCTGGTGCCTGTAGTGGAATGACTTAAATGTTGGGCTCAACTGAAGCTATCTTCCAGAGAGCATGCATATAGCCTCTTCACAAGTCGCGGCTTTTGTACAGCATGTGGTCTCAGTGGATTCTGAGTGCTCTAGAGGGCCCATCCCCTTGAACAAGGAAGACGCAGCAGGGTCTTTATGATCTAACCTCCGAAGGCTTTTAGTGTCCTGTCATCATACTTTGCTGGTAAAGCAGACACATACCCACTCATATTCTAGGGAAAGAAACACAGACTCCACTTCTCAATGGGAGGAGTGTCAAATTATTTGTGGTCATATGTTCAAATAGCGATAGGGGGCCAATTAGGAACAAATTATACAAAAGGCTATACAAGTTGTAGAAAACTTTATATTGCTTTTCTATGACCTGTTCTTAATCACCACCATGTAGGTTCTTGTAAATCTCAGTTTTCTGTGAAATAATCTCTAATTTACAGATTCTGTTTTGGAGATGCTGAGGTTATTGCATAGTCATGGAATTGCATTGGGAATGAAATAAATGAGAAGTCATTAAAAAGTATGAATCAGCAGTCCTTGGACAAAGGTCAAGTCTATTTTTCTACAAGCAATATTGAAAACCTAAATGGCTAAATTATTGATGCCCAAGTGCTTCATTCTTACTAACACTAATAGTCTTTTAACAGATTTCTGTAACACAGATATATATCTCCCCCAGAGAAGCAAAAAGACTTGCTACACTGAAATGTCAAGTCCGTTGGTAAGGGGATGAAGAAAGTGGGGCAGTTCTACAAAGCTGGTTTATGATTTTTGCACCATTAAAATGTTTTTGTTGTTTATTTTTTTTAACTTTTATTTTGGGTTTGGGGATACATGTGAAGGTTTGTTACATAGGTAAACCTGTGTCACAGGGTGGTTTGTACATACTATTTCATCACCCAGGTATTAAATCCAGTACCCAATAGTTATCTTTTCTGCTCCTTTCCCTCCTTCCACCCTCCACCCTCAAGTAGACCCCAGTGTCTGTTGTTTCCTTCTTCGTGTTCATAGTTCTTATCATTCAGGCCCTACTTATAAGTGAGAACATGTGGTATTTGGTTTTATGTTTCTGAGTTCGTTTGCTAAGGATAATAGTGTCCAGCTCCATTCATGTTCCCACAAAAGACGTGAACTCGTTTGTTTTTATGGCTGCTTAGTGTTCTATGGTATATATGTACCACATTCTGTTTATCCAATTTGTCATTGATGGGCATTTAGGTTGATTTCCGTATCTTTGCTGTTGTGAATAGTTTTGCATTGAACAGTCATGTGCATGTGTCTTTATGGTAGAATGATTTATATTCCTCCAGGTATATAGTTAGTAATGAGATTGCTGGGTCAAATGGTAGTTCTACTTTTAGCTTTTTGAAAAATCACCATACTGCTTTCCACAATGGTTGAAATAATTTACACTCCCACCAACAGTGTGCAAGCGTTCCCTTTTCTCTGCAACCTCACCAGCATCTGTTATTTTTGGACATTTTAATAGTAGCCATTCTGACTGGTGTAAGATGATATCTCACTGTTAAAATTTTGAATAGATAGATAGATACAGAGTCAGATAGAAAGATAAACAAACACAGGGAGACCAGAAAGACAGAGATAAAGTTTACATGCATGCATGTACCAAAGCATTAAATTACTCAAAGTAAATATTTAAAATAAAAAATAATTTTTATTCACAATGTCTAATTTTATTTATTTATTTATTTTTGCAGTGGTAGAAAACACATATTTAAATTTTACTGTAATAATTTTTAATTATTTTAATTACTAAGCCATATGGTAGTTCTATTTTTAATTTTTTAGAAACTTCCATACTGTTTTATGATGGCAGTGTTAACTATATGGACACTGTTGTGCAACAAATTGCTAGAAATTACTCAAATTACAAAACTGAAATTCTATACACATTGAACAATAACTCTTCCTTTCCTCTTTTCCCTAGTCCTGTCAAGCACCATTTTACTTACTGTTTCTAAGAGTTTGACTATTTTAGATACCTCATGTAGTGGGATTATGCAGTTATTTGTCTTTTTTTGTAAATGGCTTATTAACTTAGCATAATGTCTTCAAGACTCATCCATGTTGTAGCATATGATAGGACTTCCTCGTTTTATAGGGCTGAATAATATTTTATTGTAGATATATGCCAGTTTCTTTATTCTTTCATCAGTTGATGTACGTTTAGGTTTTGTGTTTTTGTTTTACTTTGATGAAGTGACTTCACTCTAATACATGTAATAGATTTTGTTTTGTCTTTAAATTATTTTATTATATATTTAAGGTGTACAATATGATGTTTTGTTATACATTTACATAGTGAAATGATTGCTACTGTCAAATTAACATGTTCATCACCTTCCATAGTCACTTTTGCTGTGGTCGGAGCACCTAAAATCTACTCTTAGCAAATTTTCAGTGTACAATACAATATTATTAACTATAGTCCTCATGCTGTACATTACTTCTCTAGACTTACTCATCCTACATAACTACAACTTTGTACCCTTTGACCTACTTCTTCCTATTTCCTTCCCGCTTGCACCTGGTAATCACTGTTCTACTATCTGTTCCTATAGATTTAACTTCTTTTTTTCGATTCTCCATGTAAATGACATCATAGAGTATTTTTCTTTCCATGTCTGGCTCATTTCATGTAGCAAAATGTTC
Organism: Colobus angolensis palliatus; assembly: GCF_000951035.1. Classification (NCBI taxonomy): domain Eukaryota; kingdom Metazoa; phylum Chordata; class Mammalia; order Primates; family Cercopithecidae; genus Colobus; species Colobus angolensis. Next base: position 969,613 of record NW_012115489.1, on the reverse strand, counting down.
TCCTAATTCATCTATGTTGTTGCAATTGGCAGTACTCCTTTTGTAAGGCTGAATAAAATTTTATTTTATATATATGTGTGTGTATATATAATGTGTGTATGTATATAGATAGATATATACATATACAGATTGTGTGTGTGTGTGTGATTAGTTCCCTTATGAAAGATATCCCAGAGAGATCACTCATCCTTTCTGCCACATGACATTACAGTGAAAATATGACCATCTAGGAAGGGGACCCTAGCACAGCAAAGAAAACAAACAAGGTGAAATGTGTGGGTGCATGTGTGTGTGTATATGTGTGTGTGTGTGTGTGTGTGTGTGACAGTTTCTTCATTTATTCATTCACCACTTAGGTTGTTTCCATATCTTGACTATTGTGAATAATGCTTCAATGAATGTATAAGTACAGATATCTCTAAGAGGTGCTGATTTCATTTCTTTGGGGTATATACATAACAGAGAAATGACTATGCCATATGGTAGGTCTATTTTTAATTTTTTGAGACACCTCCATACTGTTTTATGATGGCTACACTAATTTACATTCCTACCAACAGTGTCCAAGGGTTCCCCTTTCTCTATACCCTTGCCATCACTTGTTATCTTTTGTCTTTTTGATAATAGCCATCCTAACAAGTGTTAGGTAATAGCTCATTGCAGTTTTCATTTGCATTTCCCTGATGATTAGTGATAATGGGCACTTTGTCATATACCTGTTGGCCATATTTATGTCCTTTCTGGAAAAGATGTCTATTTAATTCCTTTGCTCATTTTTTAATTAAGTTTTTTGTTTTGTCTTGTTTTGTTTTACTGTTGAGTCATATGAGTCCCTTACATATTTTGAGTATAAACTTCTTATAAACTTACAAGAAGTGGAAGGCAAATATTTTCTCCCAATTCATGGGATGCCTTTTCACCTTCCTGCTTGCGTTCTTTGCCGTGCTACAGCTAACTTCCAAGATGATCATATTTTCACTGTAATCTTTTGTGGCAGAAGGGATGAGTGCTCTCGCTGGGACATCTTTTATTATAAGGGCACTAATCCCATTAATAAGGGTACTAATTCTATTTGTAAGGGATTTGTAATCCTGTATATCACCTCCCAGAGGCCCCACCTCTTAATATTACCTAATACTCCCTAACATCTTGAAAGTTAGGGCTTCAACACAAACTTTTGGGGACACAAACATTCGGACCACAGCAAGCCTGGAGAATCTTCTGTGTATGCTTAAGAATGTATTCTACTGCTATTCTTATATATGAAAAACAGTCAAGCCAAGAGCCAAATCAGGAACAAACTCCCATTCACAATTATGACAAAAAGAATAAAATGCCTAGGAATACGTATAACTAGGGAGATAAAAGATCTCTACAAGGAGAACTACTAAACCCTGCTCAAAGAAGTCAGAGATGACATAAACAAACAGAAAAACATTCCATGCTCTTGGTTAGGAAAAAGCAGTATTGTTAAAAGCCCTATTGCCCAAAGCAATGTATAGATTAAATGCTATTCCCATTAAACTACTATTGAGATTCTTCAGAGAACTAGAAAATACTATTTTAAAATTCATATGGACCAAAAAAAAAAAAAAAAACCTGGATAGCCAAGGCAATCATAAGCAAAAAGAACAAAGCTGGAGACATCATGCTACCAAACTACTAACTATACTAGAGAACTACAGTAACCAAAACAGCATGGTAGTGGTACAAAACAGACACATCGACCAATGAAACAGAATAGAGAACTCCAAAATAAGGCTGCACACCTACAGCTGTCTAATCTTCAGCAAACCTGACAAAAACAAGCAATAAAGAAAGGATTACCTATCAATAAGTGGTGCTGAGATAACTGTCTAGCCATATGGAGAAGATTGAAACTGGGTCCCTTCTTTACACTATATACAAAAATTAACTCAAGATGGATTAAAGATTTAAATATAATACCCAGAACTATAGAAGCCCTGGAAGACAACCTAGGCAATATCATTTAGGACATACGCATGGGCAAAGATTTCATTACAAAGACACCAAAAGCAATTGCAACAAAAGCAAAAATTGACAAATGGGATCTAATTAAACTAAAGAGCTCCTGCACAGCAAAAGAAACTATCAAAAGAATAAACAGGCAACCCACAGAATGGGAGAAAATGTTTGCAAACTATGCATTTGACAAAGGCCTAATATCCAGCATCTGTAAGAAACTTAAATTGACAAGAAAATAAAGAACTAAACAACCCCATTTAAAAGTGGGCAAAGGATATGAAGAGACACTTAGAAGACATACATGTCACCAATAATCATATGAAAAAAAAAGCTCAGTATCACTGATCATTTTGTTACAGGTGGGTCTTTGTTCTTAGTGCTCCCAAGATGGTGGTGGGCTGCTCCCAAGATGGTGGCAGCCACTCCCAAGATGGCAGCAAGCCCTTTGTTCTCTGACCTGAGGTTCGTGGCCTCATGCATTCCAAGGAATGGAACCTTGGGCCATGTGGTGAGTGTCATAGCTCTATTAGAAGCCATGGGTCAAGGAAGAGACCCATGGAACCCAGCAACTAGTGTTCAGCTCAATTAGGATGAACCTGGGCACTTAGCCACGCGGGAACAATGGCAAACCTCTAGCCCAAACGGGAGTGGCAATGGGCACCTCAGTGGATCAGAAACACAGCAGACACCTTGCTGGATCCAGAGGAGTGGAAGTCAACGGCGGGTCTGCAACGGTGGCGAACAGCAGTGGTGGACAGTGAGCGAAAGCTCAGCTCAAGCTGGAACAAACACAGACCAGAGGAGTGTGCAGTTGCAAGATTTAATAGAGTGAAAAAAGAGCTCCCATACAAAGGGAAGGGACCCAAAGGGGGTTGCCCACTCCTGGCTCGAATGCCTGGGGTCTATATCCCAATCATTGTCCCTCCCGCTGTGCTCTCAGATGATAGATGATTTGACTACTTCATTACCTTCTGCTTTTAGCCTAATTGATATTTTAGTGAGCCCTCTTTACTACCTGATTGGTTGGGTGTGAGCTGAGTTACAAGCCGTGTGTTTAAAGGTGGGTGCAGTCACCTTCCCCAGCTAGGCTTAGGAATTCTTAGTTGGCCTAGGAAATCCAGCTAGTCCTTTCTCTCAATTTGAGACATACAAATCAAAACCATAATGAGATACCATCTCACACCAGTCAGAATGGCTATTAGTAAAAAGTCAGAAAAAAAAAAAAAACAGAGGCTGGTGAGGTCATGAATAAAAAAGAATGCTTATACACTGTTGGTGGAAATATAAATTAGTTCAACCATCGTGGAAGACAGTGTGGTGATTCCTCAAAGACCTGAAGACAGAACTACCATTCCACCCAGCAATCCCATTACTGGGTATATACCCAAAGGAATATAAACTGATCTATTTTGAATAAGACACATGCATGTGTATGTTCATTGCAGCACTATTCACAATAGTAAAGACATGGAATCAACCTAAATGCCCATCATTGATAGACTGAATAAAGAAAATATTCTATATATATACCATGGAATACTATGCAGCCATAAAAAAAAGAAAGATCATGTCTTTTGCAGGGGGGACATGAATGAAGCTGGAGGCTGTTATCCTTAGCAAACTAACATGGGACCAAAAAACCAAATACTGCATGTTCTCACTTATAAGTGGGAGCTAAATGATGAGAACACATGGGCTCATAGAGGGGAACCACACACACAGAGGTCTTTTGGAGAGTGGAGGGTGGGAAGAGGAGAGGATCAGGAAAAATAACTAATGGGTACCAGGCTTAACACCTGGGTGATGAAATAATCTGTACAACAAAATCTCATGGCACAAGTTTACCTATATAACAAACCTGTACATGTACCCCTGAACTTAAAATAAAAGTTAAAAAAAAGAACATATCCTGCTGTTGTTGGGTGGAGTGTTCTGTTTATGCCTGTCATATCCAATTAGTCTATAGTATATTGTTCAAGTCCTTGGTTTCCTTATTGATTTTCTGTCTTGCTGCTCTATCCATTATTGAAAGTGGAGTATTAAAATTTACTATCATTGCGTTACTCTCTATTTCTGCTTTCAATTTTGTCAGTGTTTGCTTCATGAACCAATCTTATGGTGTGCTGCTTAGTTCATATATATTCATATCATCCTAGCAAATTGACTTTTATCATTATAAAATGTCCTTTGTCTCTTGTGACTCTTTTGGAGTTAATGTCTATTTGTCTGGTGTAAGTATGGCCACCTTGCTCTCTTTTGGTTATCATTTTCATAGAATATCTTTTGCCATATTTTCACTATCAGCCTATGTATATCCTTAAGTCTAAAGTAAGTCTCTTGTAATCAGCATGTATTTGATTCTTGTTGTTTTGTAATACATTCAACTATTCCATTTTATTTTGAATGGGGAGTTTAATCTATTTACATTTCGTGATTACTGATATGAAAGAACTTACTATTGCTATTTTTAAAATTGTTTTCTGTATGTCTTGTAGTTATTTCCCATATGTTTTCTTCTCTTGCTTCCTTCTTTTGTGTTTCATTGTTTCTTGTAGTGAAATGCTTTGATTCCTTTCTTATTTTCTTTTGTGCATCTTCTATAGATATTTTCTTTGTGGCTACCATGAGGATTGCATACAACATCTATTCAACTGCATACAAAAGCTTTACTCCCTTACATTTCCCCACAACATACATTTTATGTTATCATAAATTGCATATCACAAATTGCATCTTTTTATATTTCATATCCATTAACACAGTTTTATAGTTATAGATTATTTCTATGCTTTAATCTTTTAAACTCTATACTTGAATTAAAAGTGATTTATATGCCATCACTGCATTTTTTACAGGATTCTGTCTTTGTTTACGTATTTACTTTTACTAGAGAGCTTTATATTTTTATATATCTTTTTTTTTTTTTTGAAACAAAATCTCTCTCTGTCACCCAGATTGGAGTGCAATGGTGCAATCTCAGCTCACTGCAACCTCTGCCTCCCAGGTTCAAGCAATTCTCCTGCCTCAGCCTCCCGAGTATCTGGGATTACAGGAACGTGCCACCATGACTGGCTAATTTTTGTATTTTTAGTAGAGACAGGGTTTCACCATGTTGACCAGGCTGGTCTTGAACTCCTGACTTCAGGTGATCCACCCACCTCAGCCTCCTAAAGTGGTGAGATTACAGGTGTGAGCCAACATGCCCATCCTATATGTCTTTATGTTTATGTTGTTGACTAGTATTGTTTTGTGTCAACTTGAAGGATTCTCTAACAATTCTTGTGAGGCAGGTCAACTGGTGATGAACTTTCTCAGCTTTTATATTGGAAAGTCTTTATTTCTTCTTCATTTCTGAAGGACAATTTCTGAAGGATATGGTACCTTTGGTTGGCAGGGTTTTTTCCCCCAGAACTTTAAACATATCATCCCACTCCTTTGTGGCCTGTAATATTTTGGCTGAGAAAGTCACTGGTAAACTTACGGTAGCTTCTTTGTATATCATTAGTTGCTTTTTATTATTATTATTATTATTCTTTCAATTTTTTTTGTTTGGCTTTTCAGTTTTGTTATAGTTTGTCTTGATGTGGGCTCTGATTTCATTAGAGTCCTTTCAGATTTTTGAATTTCACTGTTCATTTTATTTTCAAGATTCAGAAAATTTTGGAGCATTATTTCTTCACATGAGTTCTCTACTTGTTTATCTCAATGCCCTCCATCCAGATCTCCCATAATGGATATATTGGTTTGCTTGATGATAAGTTTCTTCAGGTTTCCATAAACTTATCCTATGCAAAGTTTTATGGGCTGGCTTTGATTAGGAAAGTTTCCATAAGTTTCTTCAGCTTTCTTTACTTTCCTTCATTCTTTTTTCTCTTTGCTCCTCTAACCCAATAATTTCAAATGACCTGTCTTTGAGTTTGCTAATTCTTTCTTCTGCTTGATCAGGTCTGCTATGGAACCCCTCTGATATATTTTTTTCAATTTAGTTACTGTATTCTTCAGATCCAGAATTTCTGGGTTTTAAAAAATAGTTTCTGTCTCTGTGTTGATATTCTGATTTCATTTATGCATAGTTTTATTGATTTTATTTGACTGTCTTCATTCTCTTGTAGTGTATTATGTTTTAAGATGGTTATTTTGAATTCTTTGTCCAGTAATTTATAGATCTCCATTTTTTTTCTTGAGACAGAGTCTTGCTCTGTTGCCCAGGCTGGAGTTCCATGGCACGGTCTCGACTCACTGCAACCTCCACCTCCCAAGTTCAAGCAATTATCCTGTCTCAGTCTCCTGAGTAGCTGGGATTACAGGTGCCTGCCACCATGCTCCACTAATTTTTTGTATTTTTAGTAGGGACAGGATTTAATGTTGGCCAAGCTGGTCTCGAACTCCTGACTTCATGATCTGCCCACCTCGGCCTCCCAAAGTGCTGGGATTACAGGCATGAGCCATCATGCCTGACAGATCTCCAGTTTTTTAGAGTTGGTTACTGGAACTTTATTTTGTTCCTTTGATTAGACCATATTTACTCGTGTGTGTATATGTGTGTGTGTGTGCATATACATGTGTGTGTATGCATACACTTTGTTATTTTTCTTGTGTGATTGGTACATTTGAAAAAACAGCCACCTCTCCCAATTATATGGGCTAGCTTGGTATAGGATAAGAACTTCACCAATGAGCCTGGCTAGAGAATCTGGGAACCTCTCAACCATTTTATGGGGATGTGTCTTCAATGGGGTTATGCATCCAACTTCTCAATTACAAAGGTTTGTCCATTTCTTTTCTCAGGAGCTTGTAACATCTTTCTTTCTCTAGCATTTGTCTGGGGTACTACAGGATTTCTGGTGCTACAAAAAGCTGCTCAGCTCTTTTTTGTTCTCTATGACCCTAGGCACCTAAAATATGTCAACTCCATCAGGGATGCATATCAGGCTACGTAGAAATCAGTCTCTCAGACAACACCCTGAAAAAACAAATTTAACCTGTGTTCCACTCTTCTATTTTCCTACCAAAGGAGTAAGTGTGAATTACACTTTTTCTCATAATTGTGTTGAATCATGTGGCTTGGAGAAAGGAATGATACAGTTGAAATCAAACAGCTTCTCTTACACATTTCAGTGGGTCTGTCCTTGGCTTTGAGCTTACCTGGGGGTACTGTTACCTCTTAACTGGAATCTGAAGATCTCATAAAGACTTTTTGGACTATATATTTTTGTTCAGTTGGTGTCTCTGTAGGAGAATAAAGTCTGAGGCTTCCTATTCAGTCATCTTGCTGTCAATTCTCTAATTTTATTTCTATCTTTCTACCAAATAGATAGGTAATTGTCCTACAGGCACTTGTAAGTTTATCTTTATATCTTTTTTCCACTGACTTTTAATGCTACTTTTGTAAATTCTCAGAGATGCACGGGCCTTTTTAAGGTCAATTAATTCAATTCCTTTCATCTATTTGCCTGTTCCTTAACCAATATCACACTGTTTCAGTTACTAAAGCAGAATACTTCATCATGATCTCTGTTAGAGTATATACTCCTACTTTATTTTTTATGTTGTCTTAAGTCTTTGTTGTATATCCATTTAAAATCACTAGGTAAAATTCCCCAAAAAGATTACTTGAAATTCAGATAGAAATGGCACTGAATTAATTAATTTTGGTGGGTATTGTCATATTTACAATAATGAATTTTTCCATCCCATATGTCCATGTACTCAGATCTTTTTCTTTTTGCCCTTCAAAAGTTATTTGTAATTGTCTCCATTCAGGATTTACACATCTTTTGTTCAATTTATTTCTGAGTAATATATAGTTCTTGTTGCTACTGCCAAAGATATCTAATTTTTATGACAGATATTAAGTGGCTTTACTAATGTGTGAAAGTGCTATTAATGTGTTAACTGATTTTAAATCAAACCAACCACAGTTTTGCTCCTTTCTGTAACCCTGTTTTATTATCATTATTTTTAATATTCTGGGATCTCAAGACCTGGAAGTGACTTGGGCATCTTCTGATTTCTGAGAGGACTTGGATAAGCATATCACAGAACAAAGTGCCAAAGCAAGTCAATGGTAAAGAAATGAGATCCGAATGTTCTTGTTTAGTTACCTATTCATTGCTGAGGTCCTCAAACTTTAGCTTACTTCAGAACCACCCACAGAGGTGCTGATGCAGTACCACCCATAGAGGTGCTGGTTAGGTCATATAATCTGCATTTTTAAGTCAACTAAGAGATTCTCATTAAGATAATCCTTAGGCCACACTTGAATAAACAGGGATCTATGGCATCTGCTGGCCAGAGGAGTCAGTTGCAATATAACTGATGGCATCTTGGTTATGACTTTTGCTAAGGATTTTTACCTAGTACACTGCCCTATTAACTTTTGCCAAGAATTAGGAAAGTCTATCTTTTTAGATTAAAAACATTTCCTCAATTATGGCCAGTTTGTTTATTTTGTCATCCTGCCTACTGGGTCCTCCTTATTCTCAGTGTTAGCAGCTGTAGTCAATGCATTTCAGTGCTTCTTGTTTCTTGCTAAAATTGTTGGCCATGAACTAACTAATTAGTTGCCTTGCAGGGACAGGAGCTACAGTAGTATAATCACAGTCCTTAGCAAGAAAATGAAGCCTGGTGTATTTATAAGTTCAACTTTGATCTTAATGTTGTGGTGAGCCTCATATGTATTATAGGGGTAAACCAAGATGAAGGGAAAAACAGAGAAATCCAAATGGATATACAGCTGATCCTTGAACAATATGGGTTTGAACTGTGTGGATCCACTTATGCATGGATGTTTTCCAATGAATATACTAGAAATTTGTGTGGAGATTTGCATTGGAAAAAACTTACAGATGAACTGCTTACCCTAGAAATATTGACAAAAAAATAAGAAAAATTTAAGTATGTCATGAATGCACAAAATATATGTAGATACTAGTCTATTTTACCATTTACTACCATAAAATGCACACAATACTATTATTTAAAGTTGAAATTCACTAAAAGTACTTATAGACCATTCATGGTGCCGTTAGCAGTCAAGAGAAATATAAACAGAAAGATATAGTATTAAATCATAACTACACAAAATTAAGTACATACTGTACTATCCTAATAACTTCATAGTTACCTCCTGTTGCTATTGCAATGAGCTCAACTGTGGCAAGTGTCCACTGAAAATGCCATGTGATGCTAATCATCTCTGTGTGATCAGTCACTCTAGTAAATTGTGAATCACAGTAAAAAGTGATTGCTTGCTGTTCTCACATATTTTTCATTATGGTTAGTGCAATACCATAAACCTTGAATAACACCAAGTGACCACACAAAATGTCATTGGTGATGCTGGAAGTACCCCGAGGAAGCATAGAGAAGTCATGACATTACAATACAGGGTTGAATTTCTTGATATGTACCTTAGACTGAGGTCTGCAGCTGTGGTTTGCTGCCATTCAAGATACATGAATCCAGCACAAGGACCACTGTAAAAAAAGATAAATTCATAAAGCCTTTGCTGTAGCTATGCCAGCAGGCATGAAAATGTTGTACTTTTTGGGAAATATGTTTTTATCTCATATTGAAATTGTCATTTTTATGTAAGTATGGATTGATATCAGAAAGGCATACCTAGACACTAATATGCTTTGAAAACGTAAAGTCACTATATGACAATTTAAAGCAAATGGAAGGTGAAGGATCTAAAGCTAGAGAATCTAATGCCAGCAAAGGATGGTTTAATAATTTTAGAAAAAGTTTAGCTTTAAAAATGTCAGATAACTGGAGAAGCAGCTTCTTCTGAAAAAGAGGCAGCAGGCAGGTACCCAGATATCAATAAGAAAATCATTGAGAAGAAAGGATATCCACATGAACAGGTTTTAAATGCAGATGGAAGTGCTCTATTCTGGATATAAATGCCATAAAGGACATTAATTAATAAGGAAGAGGAGCAAGCACCAAGATTTAAGGCAGAAAGGGATATGCTAACTCTACCATTTTGTGCAAATGTAGTAATAATTATGATTAAGACTTCCCTTACCTGTAAAGCTACACATCTAAAAGCCTTGAAGGGAAAAAAGGGAAAAGATAAACACGAACTCCAAGGTTTTTTTTTTTTTTTTTTATGGACAACAGGAAGGCCTGGACAGTGACAACCCTTTTTCTGGATTAGTTCCATTGATGCTTTGTCCCTGAAGTCAGGAAGCACTTTGTCAGTAAGAGACTGCCTTTTAAAGATTTTTTGGTATCATACAATGCCCTTGGCCACTCAGAATGTCATAAGTTCAACAGTACAGTTGTGGAAGTGGTCTACTTGCCCCCAAAACCAATGTCTGTAATTCAGCCTCAAGATCAGGGTCCATAATGACCTTTAAGGCTCACTCATCACACGTGATACTTTACGGAAAGGATTGTCAACACTATTGAAGAAATCCCCAGTAGAGAGAATGTCATAAAAGTCTGGAAGGGCCGGGTGCAGTGGCTCACGCCTGTAATCCCAGCACTTTGGGAGGCTGAGGCAGGTGGATCACGAGGTCAGGAGATCGAGACCATCCTGGCTAACATGGTGAAACCCTGTCTCTACTAAAAATACAAAAAACTAGCTGGGCGAGGTGGCGGGCCCCTGTAGTCCCAGCTACTGGGAGGCTGAGGCAGGAGAATGGCGTGAACCCAGGAGGCAGAGCTTGCAGTGAGTTGAGATGCACCACTGCACTCCAGCCTGGGTGACAAAGCAAGACTCCGTCTAAAAAAAAAAAAAAAAAAAAGTCTGGAAGGATTAAACCATTGAAGATGCCATCATTGTTATAGAAAAAGCTATGAAAACCATCAAGTCAATAAATAAAACAATACATTTCTGCTAAAGAAAACTGTTTCTTGATGTCGTACATGACTTTACCAGATTTATAACAGAACCAATCAAGGAAACTATAAAAGAGATTGTGGATATGGCAAAAAAGGTAGCCGGTAAAGGGTTTCAAGATATGAATCTTGGAGAAATTAAGGAGCTAATAGACTTAACACCAGAGGAATTAATAGCAGATAAGTTGATGGAGATGAGTGCTTCTGAGCAAGTGCCAGATGATGAGAAAGATGTAGAAGACGCAGTGTCAGAAAACAAACTGACATTAGACAATCTAACAGAAGGGTTCCAATTATTCAAGACTGCTTTTGACTTCTTTTACAACAAGGACCCTTCTAAGACACAGGCACTGAAAGCAACAGTTGAAGAAGGATTGATACCATATAGAAATATTTTTAGGAAAATGAAGAAGCAAAAGGTAAGAGAAAATACAATATATTTCCATAAATTTACACAGTTTGTTTCTGCGTCTCTTGCTTCCCCTTCTACCTCCTCCACTCTTCAATCAGAGACAACAAAATCAACCCCTCCTCCTCCTCATTCTACTCAATGTGAAGATGAAGAGGATAAAGACCTTTACGATGATCCACTTCCACTTAATAAATAGTAAATATATTTTCTCTTCTTTATGATTTTCTATAACATTTTCTTTTTCCTAGCTTACTTTATTGTAAGACTGTAGTATATAATACACACAGAATAAAAATATATATTAATCAACTGTTTATGTTATTGATAAGGCTTCCAGTAACAGTGGGCTATTAGTAGTTAAGTCTTTGGAGAATCAAAAGTTATACACAAATTTTTGACCACACAAGGGTTGCCACCCATAAGCCCTGCATGCACACATAAACACACACACTCACACACATATATACACTTATATAATATGCACTCAACAGACAGAAATACACACACATATATAAGATGTATATCTTTCTATGGTTTTCGAAAATAAAAATATTTTATTTTTTAAACTTTTTCTTCACAAAATGACTTCACGGAAAGATACTGGCTTGTCTAAAAGCTGTGAACCAAATATCCCCGAATCGTTCAAAGTGATGACTGATGTTCTTCTTACTTGACAGTGACCAAAGAAGAGCTTAAACTGGGTATTTACAAATCCATGTTGATTTAATTGAACTGTGAATCTCCTTTCAGCATCTTATTAAATAAGATTGTCATCTGGGCATTTTTGCTTCTTGGCACATATTGGAGTAAGCAGAGTCATCTGTTATTTTGTGATGTTCTTACCTCTGGTTTCTAAAGTTCTGAGAAAAAAATGCAAGGAGGAGAATCTAATATTTATTGAGTTCCTAAAACATGCCAGACTCTATGTTAGGCATAATCCCATACTTTATCACTGATTTAATCTTCATAATAACTCAATGGAATAATATATTATTATAATCTCCATGAGATTATAAGATTGAAAAGATCGAGGTTAAGCAATTCACTCTGCTTGTACAAGGCCACATAGGTAGCAAATTATTGGGCCACCAATTGAATCTAAGACCATCTAACATAAGGCTCAGGTTCTTCATGTATTTCATCTCACTGTCTTTTATATTAGGACACAAATCAGATTAGGGAACATTTATGGAGTGACTTGATCCAAAAATATAGTTCTTTTCATGTAAGAAGAACTTGAATTAATGAATGAATGTATGTTCCCCTGTGTGTGGGAGTGTGTATTCCTTTGGGCTATTTCTATAGACTTACCACACATTAGTTAATTCTCCTCTGTGTTTAAAAGTGCTTGGGTGAAAGCCTGTGATAAGTACTGTGCTAAACTATTCTCTAGGTTGTCAAATAAAACCCAGATACTCTAAGAAACTATAGCAAGAACACAGATGGGACCACTGAAATAGGTTTCAGCCCTCTGGAGGGTCTCAAAAATGCAAATAACTCATTTAAACAACAGCTCGTGAACTGACTTATGCCAGTTCTTCTCTAATTAGATGTGTACTTTCATTTAATGGGAGTCAATGGGAAGGAATAATATTTGGTGAGATCTACCCTCAAGAATAAAAGAAGGCAGCAGAAGTTAAAGGGCAATTTCTAGCTACCAATGTGCATGGGATAAAAAATAATTATAAGAGTTGTGTAAAGTGGATTAGTTTTGTAACTTCTTAATCCTTGAGACCTTGCTTTCCTCTACTTCTCCACAGTGATTAGTATAAAAACTTGTTAAAAACAAAAGACCTGTGGACTGGTGTAACTTGTAGCCTGTACTACAGTGGCTTCTGACCATCATAGCCCTGACCTTCTGCTCAAAGGGAATGTCTAATAATGCTCTCCTTACAAACAGCTCAGCTTCTAGTTCTGCCCAAAGGGCTCAGGAGGAAACATAAGCTGTACTCTTCATAAAAAGAATATACTTTTGACTTAGTGCAGAAGCAAAAACCTAAGAACATTTTGCAAGTGATTACAAAGGCCTGAAATAAGGAACAACATGCTGGTTCAGACTGCTGGTAAGAGAATATTGGGAAACCAAAAGATGGATAAGACTTGGAGGAAAAACTGAATCCAAAAATTATGAGACAATTTTCATAATAATTGTTTTTTAAACCATTTTCTTATACGAGAGGGAAATAGAAACTAATATCAAATGACACTGGTTCTATGAAGAATATAGTTATTCAGCATAAATTAAATATAAAGATAGAAAATAGAGAGCTTTATTTTTGTTGTATTCAACTATTTTGAGTTGAAGAATTCCTCCAGGTATCATTGTAAGTGATTTGACCTGCTTCTGTTACTGATACAAAGAGCAAATCATGATAAAGCATTGGTTTCATGGAATTATTTTTGCCTGAATATGTTGTACTTTTCTTCAAGGGAGAAAGGAAATGAGGAGTTCTGGTAAGTGTGTCTATACCCAATATTCCAGAATAGAGTAGGGATAAGAATCCCAAAGGATAGAATGGCTCAAATCAGTATTAAGGACAGTAGGAAATCAGGTTGTCTCTGAGATGACGTTTCAGAGAGGAAAATAAATCCCTAAGAGTTGTCCTGGATCTAAAAAGTGACCTCAGGGACCTAACAATAGAATGCTGACTGGGTGGGTCTGGATGCATTAAAGCCACCCAAATAAACACTGAGGTATTCTGACAGACAAATTTGAGTGAGTCAAATATTCTGACACTTTTTACAATGTTGAAAGAAGAATTCATATAATGGAGAATCATAGAGGTCACCTTATGTTGATTCTTACCAGTGAGTCCAGTTTTTCTTTTACTCACTGACAAAAGGTAGGCAGTCAATCAAAAACTCCTTCACTCAGCAAACACTGAGTAAGAAACTTATTACCTAATTAGCTCATCTCGGGTCAAGTGCCCATCCCCGAACCATTCAATTGTAATGAGAAAGGTAAAGGTCATGATGTATGAACTTATCTTTGATCATCGCAATTAGGATGAGGATGAGGGGAGGGGAGGGGACATTTCTTAGGTGTTGCTAAGAAGCATTTCCATAGGTATCCAATATAGCACACACGGTGATTTTTTTTTCAGATATCCAGATGGATGAATTTTCTATAAAGTTTCAAAGATAACATTTGTATTCTCTGTCTGGTCTTGCATTTGTAGTGGGTTCTCAAAAACAATAGCATTGTCTTCTCTCTAGTCTTCCTTCCCTTAATGATCTCATCCATTATCATGACAACAGAAATTGTAACTCCTCCATGTATTTCTTGGGGAAGATCTCTTTTCCTGGGCACGAAAGCATGATGAAAAGTATATAGATGAGGGTGTGAGAAGTGAAGATTGGCAAAGGACAAAGTTCTGGGGAAGAATAATATTTGGTGCACCTTTTGTCAATTGGTGATAGCTGCCCAGATCATTTTATTGTGAAGAATTCTCATTCTATATCTAGCCTCTGGATCAGTTGTACAGGAAAGGGAGAGAGATGAAGATCAGTTGTGCCATATATTTGAACCAGTTAATTGTCATCTCAAATGAAAAAGCTGTGTCGAGGGAGACAAGCTAGTAAAGGAGATGGATATAGAAAAATTAGGTAGAACAGAATTAAAATAAGGTCAGGTCAAGGAAAAACACTCTTATGGCATGAAGGAGGTTAATGATATAACACCTAAAAGTCTAAAAGTGATCAAGTATGATAATGTCAAATAATATGTCTTTTTGTATTGGCAAGTAAGTCATTGAAAATAGCTTTTGTGGAGTATTGATTGTGAAAACCTACTACGAGAGGATTGAAAAGCTAATGGATGATAAGAAAATGTAGACAACAATTGTAGTCTATTAAAGGAGCAGTCTGTAAGTGAGAAGCAGAGGCAGTGGCTAGACTGGTGTACAAGGTTCAGAAAGTTGTAATTTTTTGTTGGGGTCCGTGTGTTTCCTAAACAAAGGAATGAACACACAAGACAACATAAGACAAGAGAAACATGGCGGCCACCCCGAACGACATGCTCCGCTTTATTTTATACAGTCGTTTGTGGAATGTTACCAAGTCACAAGACACATTGTTGTTTTTCTGACCTTTCCCTGACTTTCTGGATTTTCAAGATGTTTACACATAAACAAGCCCCCAGGGTCTGCCGTTTGCAGCTGGCTCCTTTGTCCTCCCTGTTTGCAGGGAAGGAATGCCCTGCTTCGTTTGCAAGAGCAGGACTTATCGGGAATGTCTTGTTTGCAAGCACGTAGTCCTCTACAATTTTTAGTAAGACAGAGGCAAGCTAGAGATGTTTGACATCTGCTGAGTGAAAAATGAACTATAATCTTTATTATAACATTGTAATAGCTAAAAAATTGGAAATGACATATATACCCATCAATTTTTTTAAAGATAAATTTTGTATAATCATATAAGGAAAGTGGATTAATAATACTTTTTAAGTTATTTGGGAGGTATTTATTATACCAGATAAATCTTTATTCCTTTTGTTTGTCTGAAATAGTTTGCTATGAATTAAAACAATTATTTTTTGTTTTTAAAATAAGATAAAATAAATCAAGTATTTATAATTCTTATAAGAAGAGAAGCAGTGACCCACCTCTATTCCTACCTGGAATTCTACTTCTTAGATGTCAACGTGTGCAAGTCTTAGTCTTGTTCTTTTAGAATTTACCCCATTTAAAAAAAAAAAGATGGTGAGTACTTGATCCCATATAGAATTGCACACAATGAGTACATCACCTAATCATGAGTGTAGATTCCGCTTAAGAAAAGGAGTCCCTTTACAGTGTAGAGTTGTGGCTCAAATTCATCACTGGCTAAATTTCAGACCAATACTAGCCCTAGGAATGCAAACTGAGTGGCATATGCAACAAACTTCCACTAGATTTCAAAGATCAGGCCATATATGGGAGTGAAGAAGAAGAAACCTGCTGGTTTGATAGTGGTGAGAGGGACAGGAAGCACAGCAATGTTTGAGAAGCACCAAAACATTGAGTCAGACAGAGACAATTCTGCTAAAGATAAATACATGCAAAAAAGTGGCTTATATTGTTACCAAATTTTGCTCTATAGCTGTCTATCTCCATTCACTTAATGAGAACATGTGTTTGTTGTGTTCATTAATTCCTAATTGTCTACATAAGAGACACTCAATAAGTATTTGTCAAATTAATGAATACATGCAAGAGTAGATGGAGCGTGGCAAACGTAATAGAATAATATGTTGCAATGCTATGGTTGGTTTTCCCTGAAAGGTTCCTTCATGAATATAAATTGAAAATAATTATTTCCCATCCAGGTTGGAGAGCTACAGAAAAATGCAGTATGTGCTTCCAGCAACTTCCAGTTGGTCTCAGTGGAAGTCAGACAGTATTTTTGTCAACCATGTGACTTCACCTCTCTTAGGAAGTTGCAGTCAGAATAATTCATTTCCCAAAGTGCTTAGTGAGAAGAATTCCTTCAAAGTTAGAGGGTGAAGGGGCTTCATTCGGGGAAAACAGGATTATCTAGGGTATATGCTTTTAAAAGCTGTTACATCAATCTTCTCCTGTTTTATCTCCCTTGAAGAGCCTATTTGTTTTGTCTCTTCCTTTTCCCTTACTCCACACACAATTTGGCTGATAGTTTCACACACAAGACTTTTTAATTATTTACAGAAAGGTCTAATGCTGAGACACGGGCATAGCTACTCATAACTTTTTCATTTGCAGATTAGTTTTATGTGTTTATGAGTTACTTCCTGAGAGTTCTCATCATATTTTGCAAGGATTTTTATTCAGTCCCCCACCATTCATGCCGGGGTTTGAATTAGCAAACGTGTTCTTTAGTTTAATCTTGGTGGTTTTTTCTTTACCCTCTTTTTTTCACTGTGCTTAATTCTGAAGAGCAAATGTGTCCTAGTGTTTTATTCTTCTGGTTCTAATCCAACAACATGGCTATAAAGATCCGAGAAATTCTTATTTGTGCTTTTTCTGGTGGTGGTATTCTATTATTTCATTAAATTACATCACTACAGTGGGTTGTGGAAAAAGCAGGGGTTAGAAGACCTGTTTTTTATCCAAGTTCTGCAATTTACCAGTTCTATGAGTTTAGGCTAATCACTCAAGCCCACTATGCCTTAGTTTATTTATCCACCCAGTGAGTAAAATAATACTGTTTTTATACAGTTGTTGCCAAGTCAACTGAGACAAAAGGCTAGTAATGTCTTCTGAAAAGCACAAAGCACATAAATCAATCTAAATTACTACTATGAGATGTACCGTTCCAATGAGGTTGCCCTGATCACCAGCTTACTTGTGCCAGCCCAGTCATCATTTCTCAGCACTGCCAGAATTATCTGCTCTTCAAGTCAAGCAGAATCACAGCCAACCCCTTCTTAGAATCCAATTATAAAGTCATTACTTAAAACATTATTGAACACATATATGTGCTCAACCCTTCTTGAGGAGTTGTAAATACATTGGTTAGTCAAATATATGGATAAGTCATGAACTTACATTCCAGCTTCCCTCATGGGCTTACATTTGAGTCAGCATAAGATAATAGGAAAGGGTAATTTATGTAGTCTATAATACATGCAGGCATATTTATATTTATACTGCAGAAGTGATGGTGTATCATTATCATTGCAAATTGTACATATAAATCAATTCTCCCTAAAAAATCTCCCATTCTGATTGTGTGCGCGCACCCCTTATAAAACTCAGGGGCATTAAAAAACAAACAAAAAACAACATGGTGTTTAGGGTGGAGGTAGGGGGAATTTTACTCCTTCAGCCAGAACCCAGTCTAAGTGATTTCATTAATAACCCTTTTATAGAAAGGCCACTCTCATCTGAGACACAGCTGCTATCTTCTCTCCATCCTGACCTCCTTCAATTGTTTCTTTTTGTGAGAGAAAATATGGTGCCTCTCATCCATGAATTCTTTTTCCTCCACAATCTCCATCACCCAAACAAGGTAATTATCTGTGTTATACTATAAACATTTCCTTTACCTCTCATTCCACACTGGAGACAATATGTATGCCTCCAAATGATCCACTTTGGGTTTATTTAATCTTTTTGGTAGGATGCTTCATCCTTTTAACGTGGATATTGGTGGAAGACACATGGGTGGAAGGTTCGGGTCCTACAGATACCTCCTAGCAGCTGCATGAGTTTGGACAAGAGACACTTCTTCTGTGCCTCAGTTTCTTCATCTGAAAAATGAGATAATAAAATTATTCATCTGATAACATTCTTGTGAAAATTAAATTAGCTAATGCATGTAATAAACTACCTGGTAAAGGATGGTCATTCAGTCAATATTAGATAGTAGTAGTATTTTTTGATAGGGTAATTGCAACCGCCCAGTGGGTTCTTCTTGCCTGCTACCCAGATAGAGCCAAATTATCAAGGCAGGGGAAATGCAATAAAGTGTTTTACACATACATGGCTAAACAAGAGACTGGAGTTCTATTATTACTGAAATCAGCTTCCCTGAAAATTCAGAGGATAGGCATTTTCAAGGATAGTTTGGGGGAAGCAGGGGGTGGTTTGGCAATGGGTGCTTACTGCTGATTGGTTGGGGATACAATCATAGGGCTGTGGGAAATGGTCCTTACGTGCACTGAGTCACTTCTGGGTGGGGCCACAGAAGCAGTAGACAGGTCCAAATGGAGCCATGGTTGGCAGGTCCAGGTGGAGCCATCAGTAGTCAACATGCAAAACAACCTGAAAAGACACCTCAAAAGACCCATCTCAGATTCTACAATTGTGATGTTATCTGCAGGGGTAATTGGAGAAGTTGTGTAGCTTGTGACCTCCCAAATAATGGCTGGTAATAGTTTATGTCTACACCTTAGTAAAATTCAGGCTTCTCTTATCCTCCTAGCCTGGTGGTCTCTCATTAACTTTACAAAGGCAGTTGAGTTTTGGGCAAGGGCTATTATCATTTAAACTACAAACTAAATGTCTCCCAGAGTTAGCTTGACCCAAGCCCAGGTATAATTAAGGCCAGTCTGAAGGCTAAAGGAAAGATCAGGGGTTGGTTAAATCAAATCTCTTTGACTGCCATTATTTTCTCAGTATCTTAATTTTTGCAAAGGTGGTTTCATAATTTGTCTTAATTTGTATCATATTCTTTTAACAGACAGCTTGGTGGCTCTAAGAAAATTAATAAAGCCTTGTTGGATAGATATAGACTCAGATTGGATCACTATTTTATCAATAGGAAGCCACATGATAGTGCAACCTTTTGGACTCTACCATTTGTGATTTCAGGCAATTTACTTAATTTCTCTGGAGGACCTTTCCTTTGCTCATCAACAACACAAAGTGTTGGCCTCAATTTATTTCAAGTTCAAAATCATCTGAGAAGGAAAAGAAAAATAAACAAAAGTAAATATTTAAAATTATTCAGAGGAGAAACATGAATAAGAATCAAATAGAAGAGGTTTTGAGTTTATGTGGATAAGAGGAATAAGATTATTTCTTGAGTCATATAAATAGACAAGGGCAATGGTCTAAACAACAATGATAGTTTGTAAGGTGTCTGGATCACGGGAACCATGAAGGATGAAACAATTAGCACTAAGTGTCAATTTATTGGATTGTTGAGTGGATAAAATGACAATTTTAAAGTGCCTTGAAAAAGATAAAAGTGCTTTAAAAATGCGAAGCCATTTAATTCCTTCAGTGTCTTCTTGGTTTTATTTTAAGTTATGAGGTATATAGTCATCCAACCTTTGTTTATTGTAAATTTAGTATCCAAAATAACTTACTTTGTTTAAACAGAATTTTTGACCTTTGCCATTGTTACAGAATTTAAAAAGCATTTTTCAGAACCCAAACGGGGAAGATTAGCAAAGAGTTCTAAGTGCCAGACAGTATTTGTGGGAGGCACCTTCCAACATGGCCCCCAATAATCCCACCTCCTGGTATTCATATCCTGTGTTATCCCCCTCAAATCGTACCACTGTTGGTCTACATGACTGGTAGGACATGACGGGGTGATGGCGAATCACTTCTGAAATTAGGTTACAGAAGAATATGTGGCCTCCGTCTTGGTCCCTCATTCTCTTTTTCTCCTTAGAATGTAAGTCAGATACTATGTTGTCAGCCGCGCTATAAAGAAGCTCACAGGTGAAGAACTAAAACCTCTGGTCAACAGCGGGCGAGGAACTGAGAACTACAGTCAATAGCCACATGAGTGAACTTGGAAAAGGATCCTGCAGACAGGTAACCTTCAGAAGGCCTTAGCCCCAGCCAACATTTTGATGGCAACATCTTGTACTCTGAGCAGGAATTACCAGCCCTCAGAAATTGTATGAGGTAACAAATGTTTATATTGTTTCAAGCTCTAGGTTTGTGGCAATTTGTTATACAGTAATGTATTACAAATGTAGTGTTCTTCAGACTAACACTGCTCTCAAAATTAAGAAAAGGTAGAGGTCAGTGAGGCCTCAGCTCATGTGGACAGGCAGATGCATTTCAGAGAGAATAGGCCTTGGTCTTGTTTCCTGCCTGCAGTCACATACTGTAGTTCTTCTCTCCAGAGAAGTCTCTGTTGTGAGTTTCTTGTTATCTTTCCAGCATTTTTTGAGCATTTCTGATATTGATTTTGAACACTTTCAATACATATTAAATACTAATAATTTCTCCTTAGTATATATGGGGGAAGGAAGCATGTAAACTTGTGAAAAACTTTGTCCTATGTTATAAATGCATCTGCAAAGTGGATTTGTTTTTCGATCCTAAAGATGCATTTCTAATTTGTAACATCTATTGCCTGAACTTGCTTTCTTTTCATTCTGCTTTTCTATTTTGTCCAGATCCATAGGACAGACTCTTCAAAGTTGCATTTGGACTTGGGACTATTTTAAAATCATTTGAGCAATACACTTCTCTAAATGACCACTTTTCATTCATTCAGCAGACCAGCTCTCATGAGTTAGTCTTTCCTCCCTTTCTGGAAGATATTTAGCTTTCATTGATAATTCATTAACTGTTTTTAACAAATGTGTAGTTAGCTTTCATTAATAATTCATTATTTGTTTTAATAGTTGTGAGCAGCCGAGGGTCCCTGAACACTGACTTTTACCTTTTAGAGTTGAAAAGACCTTCAGCCTTTTTGAGTTGCAGAAAGTTTAATCAATTTAATTACTAAGGTTTTATTCTTGACTATGAGCCTCACAAGCTTCTGAGACTTTGTAAGCAGATGCTGTTAAGTTGTGACAATTTATTTTTGGGAACTTATTTGTATCATACCTTAGCTTAGGAATCACACTGCCTATGTTCTATTTCCTTTTTTATTTTAACTTTTAAAAACATAAAAGACCATTTGAGTTAACACTCTAAGACTCAACAAAAATGTATTTCAGTCTCAGATATACAAAAGGAAATTTCTTTATTTTTACTTGCTAATACATTTTTCTTTCAAATATGTTTCCACATTCCTTTGTCATAGTTCCCATGGTTATGTTTATGTCTTTTTTGTAGCCACTGTTTTCTGTTTAGCATGTGTTTCACTTCATTTTAAAGTTTACTACTAACTTTATTTTTAACCCCAGACCACAAAGCATATTTACATGATTTAAAACATTTACACACAATAATTTCAAAATTCTAACAGTCATAAAAGCCATGGCAGTCATGCTGTTTTACTTAATCCACAGAGTGTACTTGTTTTTATTTGGAGTTTTTAGAAGGTTTTTTTTTTTTTTTGCCTTTAGCTGTGTTTCTGAACTTTTATTTTTAATAGTATAATTAATTTTGCACATAGCTTTGCAGAACATGCAACAAGTTACACAATTAAAAGAGATTTTCTCCAGCTTGTTTTCATTTCCTTTGCCCTGGTCTAATACTAACATTTCCTCCCAGGCTCTACCAATTTCCTCCATCCAAACTCAGTTGACTTTGCTTTTTGTTTCTGGCCCTTGCTCTATGGGACCAACCACTAATAGGTTACTATCTATGATTTTCCAGGTTTTCTAATTTTATTTTTTCCATCTTAACATTCATCACTGGTCAATTTTGATCTATCTACCTAACACACAGTGCCAGTCTATCTTTCTCTGTGAAAACTGCCTGTGTGGCACATAATTTAGGGCTTGTGTTAGCCACGGTTCTCCAGAGAAGCAGAACCAGTAGGAAGATACATCTATATATCTATATTGATATCCATATCATCTATATCTAATTCATCTATATATATACATATATACATATGCACACACACATATATAAAACAGCAAGAGCGAGAGAGGGAGAGACTGAGTATGAGGAATTGGCTCATGTGATTAAGGAGGCTGAGAATTACCATGATCTCAATCTGCAAGTTGAGGAACCAGGAAAGCCAAGGGTGCTGTAATTCATGCAAGGGTGAAGGACTGAGAACCAGGAAAGCCAATGATGTAAATACCAGTCTGAGGCCTGGAGAGGATGAGATAAAATATCCCATCAAGCAGTGAGGCCGGGAGGAAAAAAATGGAGAAAATTCCTCCTTCCTCCAATTCTTGTTCTATTTAGGTCTTCAGTGGATTGGTTGATGCACAGCCACATAGGGGAGGGCAGTCTACTTCACGGGGTTCACCTATTCAAATACTAATCTTATCAGGAAACACCTCCGTGGACACACCCAGAAGTGCTTAATCTGAGCATCCCTGACCAGTCAAGTTGACATATAAAATTAATCGTCACAGAGTTTGATAAATTAAAATCTTAACAAAAATAATGAACAGCAAGGAAAGGCCAATCTTCTGATAAGAAAACACTACATCAGTATAAAACATAGTAACAGATACTGCTCCTAGACTCCTGGAGGCTGTAACAAAGGTAGCAGCTCATGGTGAGAAAGCTTACATTTAGTAGTTCTCCCATTTGAATGTACTCAGGAAAATATAATACCACCTACCACCTGGAATGCTTGTAAGTGTTGCTAATGCCTTTTTTTTTTTTTTTTTGAGACAGTCTCTCTCTGTCACCCAGGCTGGAGAGCAATGACACGATCACTACAACTTCTGCCTCCTGGGTTCAAGTGATTCTCCTGCCTCAGCCTCCTGAGTAGCTGGGATTACAGGTGCGCGCCACCATGCCTGGCTCATTTTTGTATTATTAGTAAAGACAGGGTTTCACCATGTTGTCCAGGCTGGTCTCAAACTCCTGACCTCAAGTGATCCACCTGCCTCAGCCTCCCAAAGTGCTGGGATTACAGGCATGAGCCACCATGCCTAGCCAATGTTGCTAATTTCCAGGTCCAACCCCTAAAGACTCTGATTCAGTAATCCTGGAGTGCAATCCAAGAATCAGCACCCTGCAAGATTTCCAGGAAACCAGGTTTAGTCCCATGCTTTGAGGAAAGGACATTGTGATGAGAAACACAGAGAGCTCTTGTAATACCTGTATGCTCATAGTATTGAAACAAGGAGAAAGATAAATGTATGTCTTTCCTGCACGAGAAACGTAACCATCCCTCCTCCAGATTTTCTAGTAGATTCTACAATGAAGGTGAAATTAAAGGAACTATTTAAGTAACCAAGAGGAATGTATTTGCGGAAAACTGTCTCGTAGAGAGTGTAAAGAAACTATTTGAATTTGCTTTGAAACATAGAAGGAAGCATCTAAAGAAAGTAAGCCTTGTTGACAAAGTGGAAGAATCTGAAATAGCTAAGAGCAAGGCCAATGTAAACCTTCCAAAGGCCATTCATTCTAATAATTGTGTCTGCTTTGGACATATAGCTGACTCTCATTTAATCTAGTAAGATATTTGAATTAGGCCTTTGCCTATAGAACTGTGATTCTCATTATCAGCTACACATTAGAGTTACCTGGGAGCTTTAATAAATACAAATGTCTGAATCTCACTGACTAGATAGTGGGTTTTAATTGGTCTGAAGTATGATCTGATTACCAGGATTGCTGAAAGCATTTCAGAGATTTTTAATGTGCAGCTAGATTAATAACCACTGCTCTAGTTAACTTAGCAAGTACTGCAGCAGTATGAAATTAACCCAAGATTGACAGTAGAGTAATTCACAATGCTTTGCATTTGCAGTTCATCACTAGCTAAAAGCTCAGTGTTTTCAGTGTTTCCCAGGCCCCTAAATAAACAAAGCTCTTACTTTGAGGATTTGTCACCACACTGTTAAGAGAGTCTTTATTTTTTTTCTTAAGTGTCACTTTTGTAATCAGCACTGTGTACATTCATTGTTCAGGGACAATTGCCTGATCTTTCACAGAGAAGCTTTTACTTCTGAAATTCCCAGATCCTTTCCCCAAAGTCCCTGTTCCCTCCCCGCTCTAGCCTTGATAATATACACTATGAAATCAGTACAAACAAGACATTCTGAGTCTTGACGGAAGGATAGAATGTGAGAGAGGAATAAAAGTTTCCTTTGTGCAGAGCATTGGTGGTGGTGAAGGGATTCAGTTTCCCGGTTGCATAATATCTGTGTAGTTTCATTTTCATTTTCACTTTTCCCTTGTTCATTCAACAAATATTTGAATCGTTACCATATGCTACTTACTTTGTTGAGCGTTAAGGATACAATGATGAATAGGACAGACAGGGCCCCATCTCTCCTGGAACTTAACATCTAGTGGAGGATACAGGACAGAAAACAGAAAAATTCTACTACTGTGTAATTAATTTGTTTATTCACCCACTAATTCTTCATGCGGTATTTAAACTGAGCCAGTGCCTAGAAAAGATGGGTAAGACTCAAGGATGCATTTTAGATACTGAAAGGAGGGTGGTGGAGAGTCCTTTCTCCTCCAATTTAATTTTATTAGAATAGATTTAAACATGCAGAGATTGTATAAAGCTGATTGACATTAGCCATCAAATTTGACTGTGAAGTGGGTTGTACGTCTGTTTGGCTCTTTCTAAAACTTTGGCAGGGACCACTCAGTACTTGAGCTTTTGGTGCTGAGGTACTTCTAAGCCATGGACTTAAGTCTGTCTCTATTTGGAGGCTTTTTTTTTCTTTTCCTAAAACATGAAATTGTTTCCCAAAGAAATGAATCAAAATCCAAGCTGATTTTGCAAATAAAAAACCTTAGAAGAAGGGGATTTTGTCAGCCACTAATATAAAATCATCTGGGAATACAAGATTCATACTGAACTAGAATCTCAGTGGCTGACAGGGAAATCTGCATTTTTAACATGGACCCCAGGACTAAAGTACCATAAGAGTCGCCTCAGAGAATCTGGTCTATCTCTCATTGACATTTTTCTGTTATCAATCCCTATCAGTGAGTCCTTATGGATTTTTTTCCAACTTGATTATCAAGTCGATAGGTTTCCACAAGGATTTTGAATAAGGTTATCTTCTTAAACTAGTATTAATAAATCCCGTATATGATACATGGGATACCATCTGGTGAAGTAACAAAGGAACTTGTCTATAAATGTTTGAACTGAGGAGAGGGGAACATTCAAGGTCAGCCATTCAAAGCGAGTGAGGAGCAATTCAGGTGGGTAAGACTAGAATATGTTAATAATCAAAACATTGAAGCCTACTCAATGACATTGTAGTAGGGCTGAGAAAAGCCTGTGAACAGAAGTCTATTTATTCCTTCTCTCTAGTTTTAGACTTTATGTTGTCTAAAACAAACAAACAAATAAAAAATCCTGTTATTGTTACTAAACATTGACTGTCCAGGAGGGAAATAGAGAGAGAGAAAATAAACACCTGATAAAAAGATAAAGCCTTTTTTCTCTGAGTTAGAGAGGAGCCACCAGGCTTCATCATGAACTGGAGGAAGTCTTCTGAAGACTATCTCAAGACTTGGCTCAAGGTCCATAATCATTGCTCAGTTTTCTTACTGTAATCTGGCGTTCCCCTGAGATTTCAATACTAAGAGAGTGCACTGGCCAGAACATCTGTGCATCCCAGTGCCCTTAGTGTTTATTTTTCTCACTGTGAATTCATATGCTGGCATGTGGTTTATCCCTTTTTCTCTATTGAGCCTGGAGAGTAACGGTTGAGCCCCTGGCTCCATCAGCCTCTCTAATTATGGTGGCAAAACAGAAAACAGAAACAGTTTCCTGACTTCAAACTTGAGCATTAAGATTCTGTGGGACTACACTTACGTGAGCAGCTGGACTCATTCAATAACATGTCTAGGTTGTTTCTCAATAACCGTAACACATATGATAGACTTTTTAGAGCTCTTAGGAGACAAGTTTTTATTTTACAAAGAAGGAAACAGATTCAAAGAGGTGAAGTGGTGAGCTAAGGCCAGAAAGCAAGAATATGGA
This sequence comes from Colobus angolensis palliatus, assembly GCF_000951035.1. Lineage (NCBI taxonomy): Eukaryota > Metazoa > Chordata > Mammalia > Primates > Cercopithecidae > Colobus > Colobus angolensis. Next base: position 943,116 of record NW_012115489.1, on the reverse strand, counting down.
TGGATAAGGACAGAAAACTTTTCATTCTAAGGGTAATGTTTCTTCTACAGCATGACAGCACCTCTCACAAACTGTGCTTGCCACAATGACTTTGTTTTCATCCACTGAGCTTTTGATGACAGTATACCTTTGTTAGTATGCAAATAGATACAATGACTTCATAATTAGAGAAGCTTAACTTACAGTAATTTTGTCCAAGACCCTATAGCTTCCAAAACCAATATATATCAATGTATACTGATATACTTCTAAAGCCTAGCACAGATTTCTTCTTTTCCTTTTAGTCACCTAGAAATGTCCCTATCTAAGCATATTAAAAATCAGATGGAAGACAAAGAAAACTCCTTTGCTTGCAAATGTGATCTCCCTCCTTTTAAAAATAATAAAAACTGACAAAATATTTATGTTCTATTAAAAGACACAGTCAACCTTTAAACTTGGTTTTTTCCTTAAAAAACACATCACCAAGTACTAAAAGGTTAGTTCCTATGAAACTGTCTCCAGCTAGAAAGGGAGGTCAAGATGCCCCACAAATGTGATTTACTTCCTTAAGGATGTTTAGACAGACCTCTTGCACACAGAATTGCCTTTAAATAAATAGCCATATAAAATTCATTTTGTCTGTTTTGCCTCAAGTTTGTTGTGCTTGAGGTTTATTTGCCTGCTGTTTACAGGGCTGGGGTATAACAGAAACCAGACCAGAAATCAACACATTTTGTCTGAGCTCTCAATGTCATGTGTCAGAACAGTCACTGGCCTCCCACCAGTCTGTTGATTGGATTCAGATTATGACCTCCCTATTCATTCCATTTAAATTACCCTGAAGGTATGAGCTCAACAGTGCTCTGAGACAGTGTCGGAATAAGCTTTGCAAACAGCCCAAGCTAGGAATTCAAAAACACCTCAGCAGTAGCCTAAGAAAATCTTTATTACAAAACGACTTATAGATTTGACGTAAAACATGCTTACAATCACTTTGGGAACAGCATTTGCATGATGTATAACAGTTTGTATGAACTGGAAAGAGAAAACCTCTTACAAATGATTATCCAAAACAGTTTTAAACCAAGGGTGTCTCTGAAACAGTAAGTTGGTATAAACAATTATTAGGGATTTTAAAATGTAGATTGTTCTCCTTCATTTCACCTCTGATTTTCTGGTAGCTGCATAGCTCCCAGGCTAACATCTTTCTTTGTATAGTTGATACGATTTGTGTCTGTGTGTACCTGGCTCATGCATCTGCAGTGAAATTCATTGCCAGGGTCAGGACCACAGAAGCAAAAAGAGATTAATAGGAAAAGACATTAGTGCTTCAGAAGATAAAGGGCTTAGAATTCTACGAATATGACTCCCTCTGATTACAAAATGGTAACTTCCTACTTTTAGAACGATCAAAAAGACAGAACACAGAAATGTTAATAACAGTTGGCCTCATATTACCCAACATCCACATATGTTAGAAAATATCCATGTAATTAGAATCGAAGTCTCTGAATTGCAACAGCGCATCCCAACCAAAAATAGATGTGGCCAGAAGTCTACTAAATGGGGACCACCCATCCTTCCAGGTTCTACATGAAACTGAGTGGGAGTTTGGCCCAGAAAAAGTAAAGTTCCCTTTTAAAATTGAGGGAAAAATTAGTCTGTAAAAAATTAACAACTGTTACAGAAGTTTTAACTATTCAACACAGAGATTGCATCTATAATACCTACATCTTGGTTTCTAATGTCATTCCCAGAAATGGAAACAAACAAACTAAAAAACAGGGCTCCTTAGAGAAATGGCTGATCTGGGACTGGGATAGGAAATATACCATATGAACCTGGAATATCTCTTAGTACCTGAAAAGTGAGGACATGCTCAACAAAAACCAAAATCAATTGCTAGGAACATGTCAGAGGGGAATGGGAACCAATGGAAAGAGCTCACAATGATCAAATTTGAAACAACTTGAGCAAACGAAATACACAAAGTAGTACTGGATTATAAACCAAAATGTCAAATAAATATTCATGAATCTGTACTTATATGAATATGAATCCCAAATAAATTATGTACTCTACTCTCAAGGAAGTGGATCATAACTCTCCTCTCCATAAGTGTGTGCTGCATATATTAACTCCCTTCTCAAGAGTGCATTATGGTGGCCAGGAGTGGTGGCTCATGCCTGTAATCCCAGCACTTTGGAGGCCGAGGCGAGTGGATCACCCGAGGTCAGGAGTTCGAGACCAGCCTGACCAACATGCAGAAACCCCGTCTCTACTAAAAATATAAAATTAGCCAGGCATGGTGGCACATGCCTATAATCCCAGCTACTAGGGAGGCTGAGGCAGGAGAATCTCTTGAACCTGGGAGGCAGAGGTTGCGGTGACCCGGGATTGTGCCATTGCACTCCAGCCTGGACAACAAAAGTGAAACTCCATCTCCAAAAAAAAAAAAAAGGCATTATGGAGAGGAGTGGAGGAGTACCTTTACAGTGGAGAAGCCTGACAACCATACCACGGCCAGGTGATCAAGGCTAACATCATCAGTGATAAGTCGTACTGATAGTATACATCTTTTATATGATGCAGTGAGAGCTACATTTTACCTCTGTGTCTTCCTCTGCTGAACCCACACTCCTGAGAAAACAACAGAAAAATTCTACAAAATACCTGGTCCATACTCCTTAAAATTTCAAGTCATCCAAAAAAAAAAAAAGAGTCTAAGAAACTGCCACATCTAAGAGGAGCCAAAACATAATATGGTATCCTATATGGGATCCTGGAACACAAAAAGCAGTACACATACACACATGCACGCACACACCCCTCCTAAGCAAACCTGAATGAAGTATGGGACTTAGTTTACAATACTATATCAATATTGGTTCATTGCTTGTGACAAATATACCATTTTAATGTAAAATTTAATGTCTGGACGGAGGGAGAGGGAAACAAAGAACAAAGGTGACTAAGATGGTGTACTTCCGGGTTCTTCATCACCAACTTTTCCCGCGCACGCAAAAATGTAGCCGGCGCCCGGGAAGGTGCAGATCAACTGGGCATGCGCCAGGTGACGTCAATCCGAAGAGACCGAGATTTACCTGGCTGCACCTACAGAACGCCCCCCAACACGCCGGTGTCCCGCCTATTGCCCTCCCACTCCCAGAAAAGCCGCTCCCCGCAGGCCCTCCACATGAATTTCCTCGGCCCCTCCTCATATGCGGGACCCAGGAACCTCCCCCGAGAACACCAGAGCGACTTCCTCAGCCTCTGCCGCAGGAGACTGGTGAACCTCCTCTCCTCTTTCTTTACATTGGCTATGTAAGAAAGTTTCTCTTTACCTTGCCTACTTGCCTTTTCTCTGGTGCCGGCTCTGGTGGTCGCATTAAAACAAATCAGTTAATAACAGGGGAAGCTGGATGTGGGGTATATGAGGACCCTCTGCATTACCTTCATAAATTTTCTGTAAATCTAAAACTATTCTAAAATGAGAAGATGATCAAAACTAGCATTTACTAAAAAGCAGAATACAGTAAGATAGGTGCGCAATGGGTGAGGAAAAGAAGGAATAAAGGGATATGATCAGGTAATGTGCTTGAGTTTGTTGTGAAGTTATAGAAACCTGGGGAATATTTCTTAGGGAAATCCCTGTCCTGGGTGTGTGCAGCACACTGATAGTCAATCTAAGGACATTTCAGCCTAAGGGCGGTGAGAGCTCATGCATATATTTGCATGTTAGAAGGCAGGAAGAGATGAATGCCTGGAATAGAATGCCTAGGAGTTCTAAGAGGGAAGAGTTGTGCTTTCTGATGTTAAGATTACAGGAAAAGCATTTCTCTTCAATCCAGTTATGGAGGACTTTCAAGCCCCTAGTTCTCATTTCTGCAGGCTTGCTCTTTTCTAGGGCTAAGAGTCCAATTCCAGGAGAAAGCTTTTCAGGGATCCTTTTCATAATCAATAAACATCTGTTGAGCATCTGTTGTGAAGCAGGAACTGGAAATACAGAAATGAACAGGCAGTGACTGTGCTTGCTCGGAAATAGGCAAGGGTGTTCTTTTGAATCCTCAGATTTCAATTGTCTGTGACAGAACAAGGAGTTGCATTCAAGTTTTATCATCTGAGTAAGAGGATACTGTGTGGGGAGGCAGGGTTTTATGAGACCTAAATTACTATGAACACTTACTACACACGTAATAAAATTTTTACCTCAAATCTTCAAAAAAGCAAAAGAAATCATCACTATGATGTTCTTCATGTCAGGAATCTAACTGAATAGTGGAGTGGGTCCGTAGGGCAGCATGAGAATTGCTAAAATGGAATTAAAAATGGGCTGTTAAGGGGCCATAGAAAAGAAGTATCTAGATTGGACTTGGGGTCAGTGAAGACTTGAGCTGAGTGTAGAAGGATGACTTAGGCTAGTTGAAGGGCTGGGCCTTGAGGCAAGAGGGAGCAGCTGGACAAAGTTTGGAGGCATAAAACAACACATTCTGGCCACGTGCCAGGGCTCATGCCTGTAATCCCAGCACTTTGGGAGGCTGAGGCAGGAGGATCATGAGGTCAGGAGATTGAAACCATCCTGGCTAACACGGTGAAACCACATCTCTACTAAAAATAAAAAAAAAATTAGCTAGGTGTGGTGGCCCTCGCCTGTAATCCCAGCTACTTGGGAGGCTGAGGCAGGAGAATCGCTTGAACCCGGGAGGCGGAGGTTGCAGTGAGCCGAGATTGTGCTATTGCAGTCCAGCCTGGATGACAGAGCGAGACTCCATCTCCAAAACAACAACAACAACAACATGCCCCACCTGAAGAAGTGCAATGAATTCTGCACAGCTGGAGTGAAGGGTATCTGTGGGCAAGGGCAAGAGTTAAGGTCAAAGGTGGAGATAAGGTCAAAGGTGGAGATAAGGTCAAAGGGTAAAGAGTGGGCAGAACAGTAAGGGCCTCAGAAGTGACCTAGGGACTTGAACTATTTCTAGAACATTACAATCATCCTCCTTATAGTCTCTTATATCCTATTTCCGTGTCTCCACTGGTGCTTCACAGTAATGTGCTGAATGAAGTTCTACAAGACAAATGGAGAGATGAACATGAACTTGACTGTCAGAGGACAGACCACAGACTGATGTTTCACTGTCATTTTTATTGTACTATATAACTCAATTCTATCATAAAGATTATATTTTAAAGAAAATAAAAAAGTGATGAATGTGTGAAATTTCCACCTTATGAAAATAAAACAGTGTGTAGGAGGGAATTCCTAAACCAAGCAAGTTGTTCCATAGAACACTTTAAAAAATCCCTACCCCTAACTTTTGACATCCTCAGGATGAAGATCTGGCTATTCATGTAATCATAGGTTTAATTTCTCCCGCAGATTGTGCATATTAATTTCTATTAATTTTTCTCACATATTGTGCATATTCTTTGAGTGCCTTCAGGGTACAGAAAACTACTGTAACTCCAACATTCCCTTAGCAACAACAGAAATGTTCTAAGAACTGAGAATGTTCTGCTTAAGGAAGAGAAGGCTAAGGGGTGACGTTTGAAGAAGGACTTGTGACTGGGGTCTGTCGTGGTCGGCCTGGAGAACACATGGCTCACGAGGGCTAAGCAGGAGCCCTGTTGGTCTAGTTTCCCTCACATCCCCAGTGCCTAGCAGATGGCCTGGCAAGAGTAGGCACTCAGTGAGGACTGCTGGATGGCTGAAGGATGTGGGACAGAGGAATGGAGGAAGGGACAGGTGGGGGCATTTGGGAAGTGGCGCTGCCAACTACACAAAGCCAGCACTCTTAGGAGAGGTGGTGAAGGTCTACTGTCGAAAACTTAAATGGTGGCACAGCACAGATTAGCTCTGAGACCATGGGCTCTGAAACCTGGCTCTGTGGAGTTGCTTCCTGTCTCTGTCACTTTCTAGCCTGGTATGGGTAAGAAACATCACCTTTCTATCCTACGTTTCCTCATCAGAAAATGAGGAATAATAAAATATATTATAATAATGTTTATATATTATGATTGTTGTGAGGATTAAATGATACATATACCTCTTAATTTGTATGTAATATATATAAATATAAGTATACATATTTTTTCAGCTTCTAACAATTCCAACAGTACCTGGCACACATAAGTTATTAAAATACCATTTATATATTCATTTTGAGGTGGTTTTCCTCTTTGATACTTAGACTCTTGAACACTAATAGCAAGAAGAAAGGTGAGACAAGATAGGAAAATATAATTTTCCATCTTTTTTCACTCTTATTCTGAGTAAGGAGAAATTGAATGGGAACCATGGAAAATAATGATTACAGAAGTAAAATGCCAACAAAAAGTCAAAATGAACATAGAAAAACCTGAAAGCCATGATGTAGTAAACATCATAAACTAACGAGAGTTTGGGTTTGGCCAGATGGGTTGATAAAAAGTTGAATTCACATGAACATGAAATGGAAGGATGGTAAGAGATGGCAGATTTTCAGCACATACCAGGGTGAGAAAAATAGTTTCTCACCTAAAAATGAATCTTCCCCGGCTTTAATCTTTGGAGAGAAGGAGAAATGCATAGAGCTGAAAACCCTGTGCAGGGGCTGCTCTGTGCTTTGCTCTTGTGGTTGAATTCCCAGTGGTTTACTCATTCTGCTCTGGGAATGGTCCTCACTTCACACAGGTTCCAGGAACTTCTCATCATCCCTAGAAAGGGAGCAGATTATCTGCAGCAGGTGGTGGTTGACTCCACAATGACACTCAGTTCTAGACTAATGAGGACCACTTCTCTCTTTATCATTCCACTCCTCGCTCAGGCCGCCTGTGCCTTGCTCTCATTACATCCAGCTAACTTTGCCTGTGCTGAGAGGAAGTCTCTCAAGGCCAGAAGTAAGAATCCTGTGATTCCGACTTGCTGACAAATCGCTAGTTCGTGGAATTGTTTGGCAGGTATATTTGTCAAACCACTAATTTAACCTAAATTGAAAATAAGATGGGGAAAGAGGAACAGCTGAGATAGCTGATGTCCATGGCTTCCTCTCTTCCTGTATTCCTACTCACAGTGTGGCAAAGTTGTGCATCTCAGAGAACACGACTGCCATGGTCAGTGCAGATTGGCTTCAGGTGTGCAGTATTTACATTCAGGCACTTGTAGTGCATACTGAGGTTATCTCCCACATATCCAAGCCATACCTCTCCACTGAATATTATGTTGCATTTGGGAGAATTGGAGAATTGACCTTAGTTTAAGAGAGGGCCTGCTCAGTTACAAGGTCTTTTCATCATCTTTAATAGGAATTAGCACAGCCATGAACATATGACCCAATCGGGCACAAGAAGTGTTTGTTAGAGGCTGTGGCTTCATGGGACATGAAAAAGTCAGCCATCCTCTAACCACAGTTGAGAGGAATCAACTGATGCTGTGGATGGATGTATAGCAGAGGGGAAGCTCAGCCTTGATGACATTTATGAACCGCTGGATTAAACCTGAACTGCGTCATACCATAGAATATCCTTCTATGAGACCTAGTAAATGTCTTTGTTATTTCAGACCATTCAGTTTTCTTACTTGCTACCTAAAACATTCTAAAAATACAGAAATTGACTTAAAATGTATAATTTGTCTAGATGGCTTTTAAATTGTTATATTTTAATATAAACATATGGGATAAATTTTCTAAGATATACAGAGTTTCACATGAATGAGTGAATACATGAATGAATGAATGAATGAATGAATAAAAGTTGGCCAAATCATCAAATTTTATTCCTTCATTCTATGAGCCTTAGTTGGTTGCCTGCTTTGGGCCTAGACTTGACCCTGAGGGTAAGTGGATATATAACAACCTGCACTCAAATTGTTTACATCTGCTGGAAGATACAGATGCACAAAAATAACATGGAAATACAATGTGATAAATGTGATAAGAGAGCTCTGCACAAATATTCCTGGATTTCGAAAAAGTATTGGTGCCAGACTGTAACTTACAAGATAACCAGGGACTAAGTCAGTCAAAAAGAAAGCAAATGAGTGTTCCCAGCATTGGAGACACAAAACAAAGGCAGGGCATCCATCACTCCAGCTACAACATGAATGGCCAGAGCACAACTTGGAGTTGTCCAGTGCACAACCTGCACTACTGTGTGCAGCAGCCTCCAGTAAAGACAAAGGAATACAGAAACCAGCGTGAGAACTCCTGGAACTACAAACTGTCATTCCTGCTGCAATGGTAGCCAGATCCTCCCAGGAGATTAGGTTGGAGAGGCACTTGAAAATATGCATTTTTCTTATAGAGTTATCTTATATAGCATGTTAAGGAAACTAAACCTTAGTGTTTCTCTTAAAGTATGTGCATTAGAATTACCTGGTGAACATCTTAAAAATGAAGACTTGTAGGTCCAACACTTGGAGATTGATTTTATAAGTCTGGTGTAGGACCAGGCCCCTGTATCTTTAAGCGGATCTCCAACAGAATCTTCTACTTCTCCAAATTGAAGAAACGGTGGTGAATGTGGGGAAAAGAAAGAGAGATCAGCCTGTTACTGTGTCTATATAGAAAGAAGTAGACATAAGAGACTCCATTTTGTTCTGTATTTGAGATGCTGTTAATCTGTGACCCTACCCCCAACCCTGTCCTTGCAAGAGACATGTGCTGTGGTGACTCAAGGTTTAATGGATTTTGGGCTGTGCAGGATGTGTCTTTGTTAAACAAGTGCCTGAAGGCAGCTTACTGGTTAAAAATCCTGCCCGTCCCTGGGCAATGGAACATCTCAGCGTAAAACCCGATTGTATGCTTTGTTTATTGAGATAGGAGAAAACCACCTTACCGTATAAGGTGAGACTTGCTGGTGCAATGCTACTAAAAGGTTTATGGAGATGTTTGCATATGCATCTCAAGACACAGCATTTTCTTTTGAACTTATTCATGTCACAGAGATCTTTATCCATATGTCTTACTCCTAATTTTCTCCCTAAAATGATCCTATTGTCCTGCCACTCCCTTATCTTTAAGATGGCAAAGATAATTATCAATAAATACTAAGGGAACTCAGAGACCGGTGCCGGCGTGGATCCTCTGTATGCTGAGTGCGGGTCCCCTGGGCCCACTTTTTTCTTTCTCTATACTTTGTCTCTCTGTCTCATTTCTTTTCTCAAGTCTCTCATTCCACCTAACGAGAAACGCCCACAGATGTGGAGGGGCAGGCCACCCCTTCAGTGAAGGTGATGTGGTGTTGCTAAAGGGAATCATTCACATGGTCAAATTTGTTTCAGAAAAGGTCTATTCCTTCTGAGAAATGGGTTGGGAGCTGGCCCACTGGAGGCGTTTAGGAAGATGTTCAGTAATTCAGATAAAACATGAGGAGACCAACATGGTAGGAATGGAGAGGAGGTGACAGATTTGTACAGCTTCCTCATCAGGCCAGGTGGCCTCAGGGCCAGAGGAGCAGTATGACCCTCGCTTGTTCTGTGGATGAAGAGCTTTACCCTGCCCCCCTGTGAGTGGACAGAGGATGCCAGAGGCCTGCATGACATCTCCTGAAACTGTTGCAGCAGTTGCCTTCATGGTGCCTGCCAAGGAGACACCTAGTCCATGATTTGAGGCTGATGGCATCATAAAACACTGTGGTTCCAAGCACTATAGCACTATAAGCCACCCCAGGAGACCAAGAACAGGCAAAGCTCCTTGTCCTCAGGAATTCTTCATTTGCAGAAGGAGAGATGATATATGGATGCTAAATAAACAGAACACTAAGTAAATAGTTCCAATTACTCTTAGCATTGTTGAAAGTGCCTGATGCTTTCACTTTCCATGGGTTTCTAGCCTCTATTTTTTGTGTGTGTTGTTGTTTGTTTTGTTTTGAGATGGACTCTCACTCTGTCCCCCAGGCTGGAGTGCAGTGGTACAATCTCAACTCACTGCAACCTCTGCCTCCTGGTTTCAAGCGATTCTCCTGCCTCAGTCTCCCAAGTAGCTGGGAGTACAGGCGCCTGCCACCACGCCCAGCTATTTTTTGTATTTTTAGTAGAGATGGGGTTTCGCCAGGTTGGCCAGGATAGTCTCCATCTCTTGACCTCATGATCTGCTCTCCTCGGCCTCCCAAAGTGCTGGGATTACAGGCACAAGCACCGCGCCTGGTTGGCCTCTTTTAACTCACAGATTTCAGCCTTTGCCCCACTCACTTATTTCTAAAGATACAGGAAAAAATACTGGTCAATGCACTTGTTATTTTAACCTCTAAAATAAGCTTTTCCATTCTTCTTTCCATAATGATATTTCTATTAAAAATTACTAACATTATATTTGTTTATGGTTCTACCCAAAGGATAATAGAGTCTCACTGATGCACGTGAGGCCTTGTAACACTGTTAGAAGAAAAAGCTGCCTGGTAGACAAAATGAGGAGCTTAATTCAAATGTTTAATTCTCAATTCCATTCCAAAGAACTATGAGCTGGATCGACATTAATTCCCACATCTCGGAGGGAGAGTGGGACATTATGACACTGTTCAAGCAACTACACTTAATGAATGTATTTTATTACCACAAAGAAACATCAGCTGGAGCTATCTTCTCTAACTCCTATTCAGGCTGAAACACATTTTCATAGAAGAAGGTTTCTCAAAGTGTGGCCTTTGGACACACGTATATAGGAAACTCCAAAGGCATTTATTGAAATTTCCAAGGCATTTATTCCAATTTCCTGTACTGCAGGCCTAAGAAAGCTGCATTCTAGGGGTAGATCCAACACAGCCAGTCTCCAGATTTCTCCGCTGATTCTGTGCATACTAAAGCTTGTGAACATACTAATGAAGATTCCAACACTGTTTATCCTCATAGCTCTGACACTTACACTGAGGAAATTCATTAACAAAGACCAAGTTTCAGAAATGAGGATAATCTTAGAACAAGAAAACCTCTATACCTAAGATATTGGTGTATAAATAAATGCTAACTTATAACCCAAGAAAAAGGATACAGAATGTGCTTTAATTATTAGAAGGGAGATCCATAACAAGTTATGGACAATTTGAGAGCTGAGCCATACAACCTTTGAGGGTCACGTTCCCCACATAATGTTCCTTGGAGATTCTATGAGAAACAGATCCTAAGGATACTCAGATTTGGTATTTTGAGGATATATCAAACTTGACGCTATATATTTCCCTATGAGACTGTACATTACTGAAATACAGAAACTGTGGCTTTTGCATTTTTGTATCTTTGGAAACTTAACACAGTGCTTGTTAATAATAGATAATAGTGGACATCAGCAAATACTGAGCACATATCTGCCATTCAGTGAATATTTGCTGACATGAACCGGGGGGAAGAATCACTGTTGAAAAAGTCCACCATAAATGAGAAAAATCCAGTGAAGTTCAATGAGATATGAGAGTGAATTTACAAAATTGCATGCATTGTTGTTACTCAACACATCCTTAACATTTCACCAAAAATATTTATCAATGTCACATTTTTACATTCTATCCCAAATATTGCATACAATTCTATTCTCAGAGATTTCTCACTGTGGTGTCACTGTGGTGACTGTGCCTGGTGTCCTTGGTCATGTCCTCTTAGGCTACCCAACTAATTACTAATTTAGTCATACTTATTTATATTGACTCTTCATAATGCTGAACTCTGTTTTTAAAAGTGAACTTTAAAAAAGCTTCTTACTCTTGATTTACTTTGCTCTCTATTTTTTTTTTTTTGGTTTGTTTTAAAATAACTATGGCTTAAAAATATTTCTTTGAAAAAGTTCTACTGGAATATTAAGATACAAAAAAAAAAAAGTCTTCCATTGGTTATAGCAAAGCCTCTGGTATTTGGCATGCTGAGATAGAGGAAAAATGGCTTGAGAAAGAGAAATTGCTTTGACCACCTCTGAAAATCATATGTGTTAAAGAAAACAGAAAACAGATTTTGGCAAGTTTTATCTCTCATTGTATTTGATCCTTTTGAGACAGTATAGAAGTTGGAAGAGGATTTGAGTTAATTACTCTCACAAAATTTTTACTTTGGTTTCTAAAACAGAATTATGTAAAACACCCTTTACACATTGAAAGAGATTTGTACATTGTTATGAATTATACAGTAATATGAGCTAAAGACAAATAAATGAAAAACACATTGATTAACAGTCCTGTTGACTATGCATGTGTTAAAAAATTACAAGAAAAAATGTTGTGATACAATACATATAGAGATTTTACTAAGCAAAAACCCTATCTGGTATGTAATTTGGATTGTTGAAGAAACCCTTGGGATAAAGACTTTGAATACATTTTCCACAGCTGTAATTTTTACAGAAACACAACATGGGCCTTTTTGTATATTCCATATAAAAATACAAAATATGGTTATTTGTGTGCAAAGTCTAAACAGAGCAAACTTACTTAAGAGTTATTGAACAAGCCTTCCAAAGTGAAATGGATAATGGAATTATAAACTGCCGTGGCTAGAAAAGATCCTAGAAATGATTGACCCTCTCATATTGACCCAGGGCTGGAGATAATGGGCCTTGCATGAGATTATATGCAGGTAAAAGTTAGAATTGGGGCTGGTTTGAAACTTCTAATTTTAGTTCCAGACAGAAAAGAATTATTGGTAATAAAAATGTCAAAAATGATTGCTATTACTCCAACTTGTACCTCCGTGAACCAAAAATTTACTTGTCATAGTTCATAAAATCCTGCAGCATGTAGTCAGCTAAATTAAAATCTTCTATTTATGCAAAGTAACTATATGATGCAAATAGATTTTTAAATTTAGTGTGTTGTAAAATAACTTTGACTATTTAGTATTTCAGAACTTGATACTGGGTCAACAGCCATGTTGAAATGAAAGGGCTTGAATTGATTACGCAAGACAGACTATAAAATGAATTCTAATCTAAAATAGAAGTATGGAACATAGAGGCTGAGATGAGAATTGACCAGGCTGCCACTTAATAAAAGTAGCCTTAGACAAATTATTGCTTTGAGCCTCCAATTTCTCATGCCACCTCCTAGGACTTAAACAACCCAAAGAAAGCATTGCATGGGAAACCACTCCAAAAATCATTAGTGTAACACAAATGCAATGTTAGTGCCACTGTTATATGAAGTAGATGCACAATATATATATCATACCAATTAATATCAGAGAGAAAGAGATGACATTTTAAGAAATTGGCTCACATGATTGTGGGGGCTGATAAGTGCAGGCGAGTGTTGATGCTGTCAACTAAATAACACAGAGAGATTCTCCAAAGCTAATGAGTTTGTTCAGTGTTGCACAGAAGATTTGCAAATCTGTAATATGCAGGCTATGGAAATCATAAGCATATCCAAAGAGGTTGAGACAAGGAAAAGCTTTTATTTATTTATTTATTTATTTATTTATTTATTATTATTTTTTTGAGACGGAGTCCCGCTCTGTCACCCAGGCTGGAGTGTAGTGGCCGCGGATCTCAGCTCACTGCAAGCTCCGCCTCCCGGGTTTACGCCATTCTCCTGCCTCAGCCTCCTGAGCAGCTGGGACCACAGGTGCCCGCCACCTCGCCCGGCTAGTTTTTTGTATTTTTTAGTAGAGACGGGGGTTTCACCGTGTAGGCCAGGATGGTCTCCATCTCCTGACCTCGCGATCCGCCCGTCTCGGCCTCCCAAAGTGCTGGGATTACAGGCTTGAGCCACCACGCCCGGCAGAAAAGCTTTTAAAGGCAAAAGAGAGAAAGCATGCAATAAGTTGTTTTAAAACAAAGAGAATATTGGTTCCAGCGGCTTATCATAGGAGTTGATGCCAGTTCATTAACGAAGACAGTGGATCAGGCAAGTGTCCTTATGCATCTGGCTAGCTGTCCTTGTGACTCATGTAGGAAGCTGCAGTTTAAAATGTACTTGGTAAAAGTTCTTGTAAAGGCATTTGTGCGTAAGAGCCCTGCAGAGAGTCTCTGTAACAGTTCTTATCATAGGTAGGTGTGCATAAGTGCCCTCCCACCTTAGTCTCCTGGCTTTATTTATTTTTTTGTTAGGGTTTGACATAAGTGACTCCATTTTGATTCTGACAACTTTCACAATGGAATCTTGAGTTTAAATTTTGCAGGCCAGAAGACTGGAAACTCAGGATTTCCATGTTGGAGTCTTGAGGAGAATTCTTACTCCTTTGGGAATCCTCAGTCTTTGATCTTAAGGCTTTCAGCTAACAGAATGAAGTCCATCTATCCACAGTATACTGATTTAAATGTTAATCACGTTGACAAAATTCCTTCACAGAAACATCTAGACTAGTGTTTGACCAAATAACTGGGCACCATAGTTTAGCTACATTGACACATAAAATTAACCATCACATCTATCTAAGAATAAAATTGTGGGATCATGTGGTAATTTTATGTTTAACTTCTTGAGAAACTGTCAAACTGTTTTCCACAGTGGTTGTACCAATTTACACATTCACTAGCAGGCACCAGTGTCCAATTTCTCTACATCCTCTCCAACACTTGTTATTTTCTGTGTTTTATTAAAGACATCCTAGTAGGTATGAGGTGGCCCGATTATTTTTTAATACACCTTTGGAGTCACTAAATATTTGTTGTTGGAGTGCCAGTAAGATAGAAGAGGAGGTGCACACCTGTTATCCCAGCTACTTGAGAGGCTGAGGCAGGAGAATCCCTTGAATCCAGGAGGCGGAGGTTGTGATGAGCCAAGATTGCACCATTGTACTCTAGCCAGGGCGACAGAACAAGACTGTCTCAAAAAAAAGATAGAATAGGTGCCTTTCACATGACATAGAAAGTAGGGACCTGGACTAGATGAACTATTTGGGTTGATGATTTAGGCATCATGTAGTAAGATTATATTTCAAAAATTATTGCAGCATATATACTTTGAGCAGGGAAACACTTTTTCCAAATTCTGGTGTTTCCTTCCACATCACACAGTTTAACATTCCTAACCAATCTGCCCTCTCTCAGATAGAAATAATGATTGAGCTTGAAAGAAAGTCACAGTCATGGGTCACTGAGATCTTGCCTTTCCTTTTTTTTCTTAAGAGCTAACTGCCTGTAAAGTGTTAATCTTGGCTCTGCTCCTCCAGGGACATGCCCCAACTCTGCGGGTAGGGAGGTCTCCTCAGTTTCAGGCTGACCAGTAGGTCTGCCTAATCTTGGGATTCAGTACAAGGAATCTCACACGCCAGCAGATGAATGCCAGATTTTCTAAAACAATCTTTTTACCAAAGGAGTTATTGGGGTCTCTGTCTGCTGTTCCTTTTGTCTTAGCTTGAGTATTTTAGACTTTAGTTTGGAAAGCAGGAAGCTTTTTATTGTATCCATTACTTGAAGACATCTCTATAATTCATACTATTATATTAATATTTCCTTTTATGATTAATCTGATCTTGCTAACAAGACAAGACTCCATGCATTTATTAAATGCATTTTATGAATGTTAGAGATTCACTTTATTGATGGATACTATTGAATGGGTAATTAATTTCTAGGGGTTTAACATGTTTGATTATACTTCGTATCACACCAAAAGATGGATCAGATATAAAATTTATGTAACTATTATAGTTGTTATTATATAATTTTTAAAAACTATTTTTGTAGGATTGGAGAAATGGCCTGGTATGAGATTTTCTTTTCAAAATTAAAGTGGTTGCCTTTCTGAAACAAAATAAAACATTTTGATGACATAAGATAAAATTATGAGATTAAAAAACATAAAAAGACCAAAGAGTGTATGAAATTTGTAGGGAGGTGGAAGAAATCTTGAAGGGAGAAGTGGGTTTGAGTAAGTAAATCTTACATTTATTCAGTTTGAATTGATCCTTCATACTGTTCTTTCTCAAAGCTATTGCCATTTTATTTGAACTGTCCTTTCTCTCATTCCCTTATATTATTTTTTCAGTTGCCACGGATTATACTTTTCTTGGTCTTTTATGATCCTTCCAGGTTGATAAGTAAGTAGGAATCTTTCCTCTTTGGTAATTTTTCCATTGTGACTGGCTCTTTACTTAACTAAGATAATTTATTCTCCAGATAGATCATTAATAATGTCTGATGGCTATGTGTGTTTCAGAATATCCAGATAATCAAGTATCCCATTGTGACTATTTTCGCAAAACTTAAAGTTTAGGTTTCTAAACAAATAAACATTTTTCAGAGTCAGGCAGTCTTCATAGTCATGTCGCCTATGGATATGCCTGTCATACATTCAAGTTCTTATATTTCAAGACTATTATAATTTTTCACCATGGGTTATCCAAAGCATGAGATTATAATAATTTTGTTCTAGGAACACTGTCAACTTAGGAATTAATTATAAGCAAAACAAAACAAATCGAAAACAAAATGAAACACTCCACTTAGAGTTTTGTATAGTAAGGCTATGTATATTGAATCCAAACTGTGATTGTAAGAGTATTTCAACTTGAGCAATTAATTGCTCCCTATTGTTTGCTTTGAGGTTTGAATTTCATCTTTTTTAGTTTTATTTTATTTCATTTTTTAAAGACAGAATCTCACTCTGTCACTCAGGCTGGAGTGCAGTGGCACAGTCATAGTTCACTATAGCCCCAACCTCCTGGGTCAAGTGATCCTCCCACCTCAGCCTCCCAAGTAGCTGGGACTACAAGTGGACAGCCTTTGGCTATTTTCTTTCTTAATTTTTACAAATCTTTTGTAGAGAACAGGACTCACTTTGTTGCTCAGGCTGGTCTTGAACTCTTGGCTTCAAGCCATTCTCCTGTCTTGGCCTCCCAAAGTTTGGGGATTACAGGTATGAGCTACAGTGCCTGGTCTGAATTTTATTTTTATAATGTATTTTTAAGTTATTGTATTCGTGTATTAAGAAATAATCACAAAACCAACTTTATAACTTTATATAGTAAAGATATAATGAGTTAAGACATTTAAAGCATTGTTTAGCAGCTATTATTATTCACCTAAACCTTGGGGAATAGATAATGTTATTTTTATTTAATGTCATGATTAAAAGTGTGAACCTCAGTTTTAACTCACACTTATCAGATACATGAGTGTATTAGTCAGCTCCATAACCAAAATAGTATAGACCGGAGAGTTTAAACAACAGACACTCCTCTTCTCATAGTTCTGGAGGATGGAAGTATGAGATCAGGGTGCCAGCATTGTCAGTTTCTGGTGAGGTCTCTCTTCCTGGTTTGTAGTTGGTTGCCTTCTGGCTTGTGATCACATGACTTCTTCTTTGTGTTAGAGGAGAGGTGGGGGGGATGCTGCTGTCTCTTTTTATAAGGGCAGGGCACTAAGCCCAGCCTGAGGGCCCCACACTCATGACCTCATTTAAACCTATAATAATAACCTCCCAAAGGCCTGATCTCCAAATACTATCACATTGGAGGTTGGAGCTTGACCATATGCATTTAGAGGGGGACACAATTCAGTCTATGACAATGAGGCTGGACAGTACTGACCCTCTCTAAACTGAATTTCTTCTTTTTTTTTTTTTTTTAGATGGAATCTCACTCTGTCGCGCAGGCTGCAGTGCTGTGGCACATCTCCACTCACTGCAAACTCCGCTTCCTGGGTTCACGCCATTCTCCTGCCTCAGCCTCCCATGTAGCTGGGACTACAGGCACCTGCCACCACGCCCGGCTAATTTTTTGTATTTTTTTAGTAGAGTCGGGGTTTCACCGTGTTAGCCAGGATGGTCTCAATCTCCTGACTTCGTGATCCGCCTGCCTCGGCCTCCCAAAGTGCTGGGATTACAGGCGTGAGCCACCACGCCTGGCCCTAAACTGAATTTCTTAAACTGTAAAGTGAGGATTAGAACATGACAGAGTTATTGTTAAATTTAAATGATTTTCTCCTTTTGCTTGTGTTGTTTTGTGAGCACTGCTTTTGTTACAAGAGAAAAAAGATAAAACACAGACTCCTAAGGTGAAACGAAATGCCCCTCTTCTCTTCCTGTTGGTTTTGCTTTCAGAATCCCTCCTGATCTAGCTGTAATTCCCCTCTACTCCTCTCATGCAATGTGTTTCCTAGCCAAATTGGACTGGTAGTCATACTCTTAACTTGTGCGTTTTATATCTGTTTCTCTGAGATACGCTATTAAACCAAATCCACCTAATGAAATTCCACCTTCTGTATAAAACTTTTCTAAATCTCCTTGTAGAAATAAAGTCTCTCCTTTGAGTATTCACAGAATTTGGGGCCGTTCCTATAAATATTATTTCATTTGCTTTCTATTATTATAGTTATGTACAATCATGATTTATGTCCCTATTGGTCAAAGTTCTTTGAAGGAAAGACAAACCAGGTTATCTACTGTAGATTTAGGACATAGTAACAATTCAGTTTATAAATAAATTGATAAAACTATAGGGATAGGTAGTTCATTGGAATTTTCTTTTGTTCTTTTAATGCATAAAGAGATTGTCGTATTCACTAATAAAAATGAAAGACCATGAGAAAATGGCTTACTCAAGAGAAACAACTTTGGAACGCTCAGTAAGCAGTAATTGTATAGTTGATGTGTTAAATTTAAATCATAGTCAACTATTCATTAAAGTAAGTTCCCTGAGGATCAGCACCAGGCAACTCTTTATTAGGTTGTTATTGCATATACTTGAATACAATAACAATACCTACTTTGGTCCAGCATTTAAGAGTTTACAAAATACTTCCATGTACATTATCTCATTTGTTCATCACATCAGCCCTGTGAGACAGGCAAAGAAACTATTTTTATACCAGCTCTACAAAACAAAAATGTGAGTCTGAAATAATGACATTTGTCCAAGGTCACAAGCTAGAACACAATGAAACCAGGACAAATGGTTCATCTTTTCACTCCTCATCTGCTGTTCTTTAAACAACATGCTATCTCCTGCCACACAGCATGTCTTTAAAACTACTTCATTTGCTTTGTATTACAGTTATGTACAAGCCATAATCCATGCATTTTGATAAATCAGACCAGTGTCACCACCAACCTCTTCTTAATCAGTATGTGAGGTTTTGCTACACTCTAAGATTTCATTTGATTAAGCCTTCAGTGGAACAGATTTTATTTGATTGCAAAAATGCCCAGGGAAAACCCTAATATAATTACTGCAGTGCTTTTTTTGTTGTGTGGTTTTATATTGCTTCAGTAAACTGCTCTACTACATTTACCAATGTATTCAATTATAAAGACATATCAACTCCCTATTCTTTATTTTTTTTAATAAAACAGAAATCCAGGCAAATCACTTCAATTTTACAAAAATTCTAAACTTGCTTCCCTGAAGAAAGCATCAATTAAAATGAACATGAAAGCCAAGCATGATGACTCATGCTGTTATTCTCAGCCCTTTGGGATGCTGAGGTGGGAGGACCACTTGAGCCCAGGCGTTCGAGACCAGTCTAGGCAACATGGCAACCCCCCCAACCCGTCTCTACAAAAAATAAAAACAGCCAGGCATGGTGGCACATACCTGTGATCCCAGTTATGCCGGAGGCCTAAGTGGTAGTGTCATTTGAGCTCAGGAGGTTGAGGCTAGAGTGAGCAGTTATTATGCTACTGCACTCCAGTCTGAATGACAAAGCAACACACTGCCTCAAGCAAAAATAAATAAATAAATAAATAAAATGAATGTGAAGTACAGTGTATCTCAGACTAGTTTGTTTCTCACTAAAATTTAATAATTGATCAAAGTGTCTAAATTTCATAGACATTAAGCATTTCTCATGAGTATCTTTGCTAATAACTGGCTTGCTTAGCTCTGGGTTATTATTTACCTTTACTTTCCTTTATAAAATGCTGTTCAACCTTTGTAACCAAAATTACTGCTTGTTTAGGAAGTAATACTAATTACAACTCTCATTGAGGCATAACTTTGGTTATATTTTCCCAAGGAAAACTCACCAGCATTTAGACTTTTTAAAATATCCTTAAACTATCCCAATTAAATACATGCATATGAAATTCATTAGATAATTTCCTCAGAAAAACAAAGTATAGTAAATATAATTAACTAAATTTTGTTGTAGTGAATGCTGTTTGTACCATTTCACATGAGTCTAAGTTTTTCTGAGTTACAACCCTCTTTGCTTGGAAATCCTGAACTAACCTTTTAGACTTGTACAAGTACCAACGACCTCAGTCTGGCAGTTGTTAAGTGCCTTGCTCTGCATGTACAAGCTCTGGCTTGGCCTCTTGCCATGATGTCAATTAAGGCCTGTTTCTTCGGTATTGGTGCTATATCAAGGTGCCCATTTATGATAAGAAAAGAAAGCCCTTCAGATTACAAGTGCTGCTTCATTTAGATTCTGTATTAGGCTGTTCTTGCATTACTATAAAGAAATACCTGAGACTGTGTAATTTGTAAGAAAGGTGGTTTAATTGGTTTATGATTCTTCAGGCTATATAGGAAGCATGGCACCCGCATATGCTTCTGGGGAGGACTCAGGAAGTTTAAAATCATGGCAGAATGTGAACGGGGAGCAGGTATCTAACACAGTGGGAGCAGGAGCAAGAGAGAGAGTGGGGATAGAGGTGCCACACACTTTAACAACAAGATCTCATGAGAACTCACTGACTATCACAAAGATAGCACCAACTCACGAATGATCCACCCCCATGAGACAAACACCTCCCTTCAGGCCCCACTTCCAACACTGGGGAATAAAATTCAACATGAGGGGTTTGGTGGGGACACCTATTTGGACTATATTATTCCTTCCCTGGCCCCATAAATCTCATGTCCTTCTCACATTGCATAAGATAATCATCCCCTGCCAATAGTCACCCAAAAGTTCAACTCATTTCAGCATCACTCAAAAGTTCAAAGTCCAAAGTTTCATCTGAGACAAGGCAAATCTCTTTCACCTACGAGCATGTAAAATAAAAGACAAGTTATGTACTTCCAACATACAATTAGGGTACAGGCATTGGGTAAACATCCTCATTGGGTAAAAAACCCAATTGGTAAAAAAATGGTAAAAAAATCTCCATTGGGTAAAAAAACCCAAAATGGAGAAATTGGTTAAAAGAAAGGAGTTACAGGGCCCATGCCAGTTCAAAACCCAGCAGGGAAGCCATTACATCTTAAAGCTTCAAACCAATGTCTTTTGACTCCATGTCCCACATCAGCGCACACTGATGTGCTCCTATGGCTTTGGGCAGCCCTGCCCTGTGACTCTCCAGGGTTCAGCCCTTGCAGCTTCTCTCATGAGTTGGAGTTTGTATTAGTCCATTTTCACACTGCTATAAAGATACTACCTGAGGCTGGGTAATGTATAAAGAAAGGAGGTTTGATTGACTCACCGTTCCACATGGCTGGGGAGACTCAGGAAATTTACAATCATGGTGGAAGGCAAAGGGGAAGCAAGGCAAGTCTTAAATGATGGCAGGAGAGAGAGTACAGTGGAAACTGCCAATTCTGAACCACCAGATCTCATGAGAACTCCCTCACTATCATAAAAAAAGCATGGGGGAAACCATTCCCATGATCCAATCACTTGCCACCAGAATCTTCCCTCAACACATGAGGATTACAATTTGAGACAAGATTTGGAGGGGGGACCCAGAGCCAAACCATATCAGAGTTGAATGCCTGTGACTTTTTCAGGTGCAGGGTACAAGCTGCTGGTGGATCTACCATTCTGGGGTCTGGAAGATGGTGGCTCCCTTCCCACAGCTCCACTAAGCAGTGCCCCAGTGGGGACTCTGTGTGGGGCCTCCAACCCCACATTTTCCCTCTGTACTTCCTTACTAGAAGTTCTCTGTGAGTGCTCTGCCCCTGCAGCAGGCTTCTGGCTGGACACCTAGGCTTTTCCATACATCCTCTGAAATCTAGGCAGAGGCTGCTAAGCCTTCCCTCTTGCACTCTGCATGCACCTGCAGGATTAGCACCATATGGAAGTTATCAAGGCTTATAGTTTGCTTTCTTCAAGGAGGCAGCCCAAGCTGTGCCTGAACCCCTTTGAACCACAGCTGAACAGCTGGGATGTAGGGAGCAGTGTCCCAAGGCTGCATAGGGCAGCAGGGCACTGGGCCTGGCCCAGGAAACTATTCTTCCCTCCTAGCCCTCTGGACTTGTGATGGGAGGGGCTGCTGTGAAGGTGTCTGAAATACCTTTGAGGCTTTTTCCCCATTATCTTGAATATTAGCACTTGGCTACCCTTTAGTTATACAATTATCTTCAGCAGGTAGTTGCTCCACAGCCTGCTTGAATTCCTCTTCAGCAAAAGCTTTTTCTTTCTCTGACACATGGCCAGGCTACAGATTTTCCAAATTTTTATGCTCTACTTCCTTAAATATATATTCCAACTTTATTTCTTTGCTCCTACATCTGACCATAGGCAATTAGAAGCAGCCATGCCACATCTTGAACACTTTCCTGCTTAGAAATTTCTTTTGTCAGATACCCTAAATCATCACTCTGAAGTTCAAACTTCCACAGATCACTAGGGCATGAACAGAAAGCAGCCAAGTGTTTTGCTAGGGCATAACAAGGGCAGCCTTTACTCCGGTTTCCAATAAGTTCCTCATTTCCATCTGAGACCTCATCAATCTGGCCTTTACTGCCCATATCACCATCAGCATTTTGGTCACAATCATTAACTAGTCTGTGAGAAATTCCAAACTTTTCCTCATCTTCCTGTCTTCTTCTGAGCCCTCCAAACTCTTTCAACCTCTTTCCATTACCTATTTCCAAAGTTACCTCTACATTTTCAGGTTTCATCACAGCAATGCCCCACTCCTTGGTACCAATTTTTTTTTATTAGGCCATTCTTGCATTGCTATAAAGAAATGTTTGAGGCTAAGTAATTTATAAAGAAAAGAGGTTTAATTGGTTCACAGTTCCGCAGGCTGTACAAGCATAGTGCCAGCATCTGCTCTGGGGTGGCCTCAGGGAACTTTTACTCATGGTGGAAGGTGAAGCGACAGCCAGCATATCAACTGGCAAGAGCAGGAGCAAAGGCAAGACTTGGGGGAGGTAGCACACTTTTCAACAACCGGATCTCTCCAGAACTCACTCACTCTCATGATGACAGCACCAAGTCATGAGGTATCTGCCCCCATGAACCAAACATCTACCAGGCCCCACTTTCAACACTGAGACTGTAATTCAACGTGAGATTTGGTGGGGATTTATATTCAAATTATATCAGATTCTAAGATCCTAGCTTTCCATTGTGTTTTCTGTGACATTGTATCTGCTATACAACAAAGCTGAAGCTCTTAAAGACGGAATTCAAAAATAGTATAATGATCTTTTAGTTGGTAACTGAAAATAGGTCTGACCTAACCATAGGGCATTCCGAATGCTTTATTGTGGCTGGGTGACTTCAATAATACTGACATAGTTTGGCTGTGTCCCCACCCAAATCTCATCTTGAATTGTAGCTCCCATAATCCCCACGTGTTGTGGGAAGGACCCAGTAGGAGGTAATAAATCAGGGGGTTGGGTTTTTCTCATACTCTTCTCGTGACAGTGAATAAGTCTTACGAGATATGACGGTTTCATAAAGGGCAGTTCTCCTGCACAGGTTCTCTTATGTCACCATGTAAGACATAACTTTTCTCCTCCTTTACCTTCCGCCATGATTGTGAGGCCTCCCCAGGCATGTGGAACTGTGAGTCCGTTAAACCTCTATTTCTTTATAAATTACCCAGTCTTGGGTTTTGCTTCATAGCAGTTTGATAATGAATGAATACAGATACTGAATAAATACCTCATTAAAGCAGCACATAAAAACATTGGAAACAAAGGCTCTAAAAATGTGGAGTTATCAGGGATCTGGGAAACATAGGCAGCAGGCCTGCCAACCTGGCAACATGATGTCAGGATGACACTGAGGTGAAAAAGCTGAATCTAAACCACCATCTGATATTGCAACTAAAAGTTATTATCTTTTCCCACTTGGCTTATTTAAATGCTGCACCCAAACCACATAAGCTGAAAGCCTGTTATGCTGTGTGTCATTCTAGTGGAACACAGAAAAAGTCTTTTCAAACCAATTGTACCTTTGGAACATTATGGCCTTTAAAAATCTCTGTAATAGAGCATACTCTAAAAGGGAAATGAATGCAGGGTTTTGGTAAAATATAAACTCCATCTAATTGTGGGTAATACTACATATAGACTGAAATATGGTAACACATATACAGACATGCAGTTGGAAATGGAGGCTGTTGTGTGTGCTGTGTTATGTGAACAAACTAATTTAACAAATTTAGAAAGTATTGATGGCCAGGCATGTTGGCTTATGCCTGTAATCCTAGCGCTTTGAGAGGCTGAGGTGGGAAGATTACTTGAGCCCAGGAGATTGAGACCAGCCTGGAAACCACAGTGAGGCTTCACATCTACAAAAAAAAAAGTTTAAAAATTAGCCAGGCATAGTGCTATGTGCCTGTAGTCCCAGCTACTTGGGAGGCTGAGGTGGGAGAATTGCTTGAGTCTGGGAGGTTGAGGCTGCAGTGAGCTGATCACTCAGTTGCATTTCTAGCTGAGTGACAGAGTGAGACCTTGTCTCAAAAAAAAAAAAAAAAAAAAGTATTGGTATTACTCATGATGGAGGGTGAGGTGGGAGCCTGCACATCATATGACGGCAGCAAGAGTGAGAGTGGTGGGGAGGCGCCACACTTTACAACAGGCTGCTGTTTACATTGCTTCTCAGAATAGCAATCTATATTGATTCCAAAATGCTTTTCTAAATAGGAAACTGTTCTCAAACTTCAAGGATGTAAGAGACATACATTTAAGACTGAACTACAGGAACGTATAACAACTTCAAGGTCATTTGACTGAGGCATAGGTCTTCTAGAAATCCAGTTACCTTCGTGAGATAAAGAAAATTGCAAGAACATGTGGAATTTGGTTATACTGGGGTAGCCTCATGAGTCCTTGTAAGCTGGTGGTTAAAATTCAATTCTTGGCAAGTCATATTTAGATATTCCTGCATGATTTTTACTACTAAATTATGTATGTATCTTATTGAAGACCTCAAATGCCATTAGACATGGCTAATGTCCAAGGAGACCCCAAGATGCCATTTAAGATAGCCCCAAGATGACCTTCGATGAACTCTTCCTCCTGATATTCATAGATATTGTGGAAAGGACAGGTGAGACTTCTGAGGCTAGGTCAATAAGATATTGCAGGATCTGTTTTGTTTTTGGATCACTCTAGGGAAAGTCAGGTGCTACGTTATGAGGATATTCATATCTGCAGAGGATCACATGATGAGGAAGTGAGGCCTCCTGCAACAATCAGCATTGACCAGCCAGCCATGTGAGTGAGCTATTCTGGAAGTGGTTTCTCCAGCCCCAGTCAAACCTTCAGGTGACTGCAGCCCTGGTTGGCATTTTGGCCACAACCTCAGGGGAATTCTTACATCAGATCTCCTCAGTCAGGCAGCTCCCTGATTCCACCTTAAAGAAAGTATGAGATAACAAATATTTATTGTTTAAAGACACTAAGTTCAGGGGTAGTTTTTAATGCAGCAACAGAGAACCAATACAAATGTGTAACTTGTTGCTCTTCAGAAACTCAGCTTATAAAATATTTGCTTCTGGCCAAGACTCTCCCAGATCTTTTGTATAATGCTAAAGACTAGGTAGTTGAGGAAAACTCATAGCAAAAATGGGGATAATGCATCATTCCAACTCCACTGTAGTAATTTGGTCCTAGTGATGAGGAATAGACACATCTTACTGGTTATTCTCATTTTCTCACACTCCATGGTTATGAACAGCACTTAAAGACCACCTGAGTTGTAAGGAGACTAGAAAGTGTTGTCCTGCAATGAAATAAACATGAAGTACTCCAAACATCTTTTTCCTGAGTCTTCTGAATTTTCAGCTACATCCCTGGGTAATTCAGAGATAAAAGGACCAGTGAGGTGGTAAATATTTAACAACAAATGGCTGAGGAGAATAACATGAGAAAGGTTCAATCAGACCCCCAAAATTCAAGAAGGTTGGCCCATTTGGATCTCAGTTCTGACCCTCACATAGAAGTAGCACGTTGCCGAGTTGCAACAGAGGGTGCAGAAGCTGGGCCAGCCAGGACTGCATGCCCAGTGGACTGTATGGGAGTCATAGGAGATGTGCAGTGAAAAGTCAAAGAGAAGATACCATGAAAGGAGACTTGAAAGCTGAGAAACACCTTCTACAGAAGTTGAATTGTCTACTACTGAAGGAGATGCAAACTTGAGGAAGACTTTCAAAGAATTACAGAAGAATGTAGTTATTACCTAAAACATGGAAAGATTATAATACAGGAAGTTGCTGGAAAAATAACTTTATGAGTATTTGGAAAGAAGAGGATTATAGTCAGAATCCTTTAAAGAGGCTTGGGCTGGCACAGATGGACTCTATACTCATATGGAGAACTTCTCAAATATCTGCAAAGGAAAGAACTTGTGGAGGGTGGCTAGGGAAGATGCAGAAGAACATCAAAACAGCTAGCAGGTTTAGAACTTCACCACACAACCTCAAAATCCCCAAGGATTCACTTGGGGGTTGCATCTACAGAAGTGGTGTTGGCTGGAGGAATGACAAACACAGAGTAACCAGCAGTGTGGCCTTTCTTATTTTTTCCCTTAGCATGCACATCAGATATTCAGCGCTAGTAAAGGACATAGCAAAGGAGACTAGAATCTACAGCATCAATCTTTGTATTGACTAACCTTCTAGGACAAGAACACTGGCTTTAATGGTTCCTGTCCCCCTCCTATCAGTGAATGCCAGTTTTTCAGTAGCAAAGTATGCTAAAGTGATTAAACATATACGTATAAACCCAGTTGATCAAGTATATGAAGACAACAAATAATTCTTTCACATGGCTGAGTACTTCCTCAAGAAAGAGTGCTCGTGTGTGATGTCTTTGGTACTCTCTTTTCTCTACTCTCTGGGATAATCCTGGCATATAGTTATCATTCAATAAATACGTGGTCAAACGAGAAAATGAAATTCTAGTAATTGTTGGTTTGATTGTGCAATTTACTTTTTGTCCCTTTGAAAGTCTTCACAGCTAACAAGGCTTTTGGCTTGGGGCTTTGGGTTGGTTTGATTTGCTATTGCCACAGTTTCTGGAAATGCTCCAGCTAGAATAAACAATGATTTCTCCTCACCCCTAAGGACCTTGGATTGTTTACATGGAACTAGAGGATCTCTCCAGTTACCTCCAGCTCTGCTGTCATTTCAACTCAGTTTCCTCAATTTGCAGATGGAAAATCTGAGGATTATCCAGGGCACAATGCTAGTGAAGAGCAGAAGTGGCTTTCAACACTGACTTTTGACTATAACCCAGTCCTCTTTCCATCCTACAATTTTTTCAGTAGCCTCATACCAGCCACTCTCCTGATTCTTGCTGATTTTGAAGTATCAAGCTGCTGATAAGGCATGAGTTCTTTGAGAAATATAGGACTAGGGCATCAGTCTGGATTCTGTTTAGAACTGCTAAGTATGGCGGTGACTCAGAAGATTGGTTGACCATTCTGGGAAGTAATATTTTACTTCTCACACAAAGGTTGATGCTGTAGATTTTAGTCTCCTTTTCTATGTCCTTTACTAGCTCTCAATATCTGAGGTGCATGCTAAGAAAAAAAATAAGAAAGGCCACACTGCTGGTTATTCTGTTTGTCATTCCTCCACCCAACACCACTTCTGCAGATCCACTGCAGGTACAGACTCAGCTCCTCTTTGTCCATCTCTATGCCATGTGAGGCATAATGCCCAAAGCCTGCAATTCCTGGGCAGCCTTGTCCTCTATCTTCCCATTGAGTCAGTGGGAGACCCGAGGTCAGGAGAAGAGAGATTGGGGTATTTCTCCTCTGCTCCTGCCCTGCCTCAGCACCACAGTTCTGGTAGCCCCTGTGACCAAAATTCTGGTCAATTAGCCCTCCTTGTCCTAGCTCCAACTCTAGCTCTCCCCTGCCTCTGGTAATAAGCCTCTACCCTGGATTCCTTATGCCTGGGCAGGTGACAGTTTTCAGCCATTGCTAAATCCTGGGTTCCTCAATACCACTTGCTGGTCTCCTTAAACTGCTCTTAATTTCTTATGATTATTTTCTGTCAAGACTCTGCCTGATAGGGCTACTCTAAGAGAAGCCCCCTCTAAGTCTTCAAATGGCATTGCTTTGTATCAGGGTTTTCAACTGCAGCAGTACTGGTATTTCGGGCTGGATAATTCCTCTTTGTTATGGGGCTGTCCTGTGCATTGTAGGATATTTAGCAGCACCTCTGACCTCTACGTACTAGATGCTGATAATAACCTTTCTCCAATTGTGACAGCTAAATATGTCTTTAGACATTGCTGAATGTCCCCTAGGGGCAAAATTACCCCCAGTTAAGAACTATACTGCTTTATATTAGCCTTGTCTCTTATAGAACTCTGCTTTCTATGTCACAGTTTATGCTTGTCGTTCACTAATACTTGTAACACCGTTTACAATTCAGTTTTCACATATTGACTTATTTGAATATCACAGAACTCCTATAATATTAGCTCTGCCTATTTTAGTCCTACATGAGACCAACAGTCAGGGAAGTTACATGATTTCTTCAAGAGCACTGAGCTAGTAATTGGGAAAGTTAGAATGAACTCAAACCTTTGACCTTTAAGTCCCTTATTATCCCAGTTGTTCTCAGCAGGGAGTGATTTTTGCCTCACTGACCCCAGCAAGGACATTTGGCAATGTCTGGAGACCTGTTTGGTTGTCACAAGTGCTGGGGAATGCTACTGGAATCTATTGGGTAGAGACAGGAATGCTGTTCAACATCTTACAATGCACAGGACACAACCTTTACTCCCCGGCTAAGGAAGATTCAGCCCAAACTATCAAAACGGTCACAGCTGAGAAACCCTGATTGTCTTAGTCCATTTCTGTTGTTTATAACAGAAGCTGCACTACATAAGTTATAAATGAAAGAAATTTATTTCTTACAGTTGTGGAAGCTGGGGAATCCAAGGTCAAAGGGGGCACATCTGGTGAGAAACTTCTTGCTAGTGGAACTTTCTGAAGAATCCCAAGGCAGCTTAGGATGTCACATAGAGAATGAGCTGAGTATGTTCACCTGCTTCACCTGCTAGCTTCAGCCTCTCTTCCTCTTCTTATAAAACCACCAGGTCCATTCCCATGATAACCCATTAATCCATTAATCCCTGAATGGATTAACTCATTCAGGAAGGCAGAGTTCTCATGACCTAATCACTTCATAAAATCCCCACCTCTCAATATTGCCTTGTTGAAGATTAAGTTTCAACATGAGTTTTGCAGGGGACATCCCTCTATCACAGCACTGATTTGTCCACTGTGCTTTGCTATATATTTAAGCGGTTTTCTCTGGCTTCTTCCTACCTTTCGGCTGGCATATTCCTCTGCATTTATAAAGATATATTGAAGTCATTCATAAATTGATAGCAGTTCACATTTCAGGAAACTTAAATCGCTTAAGTTTAATTTTAAAACTGCAATATTTCTACCTCTCTTCTGTTGTTTTTAATATACTTTCTTCCCTATAGTCTATGTCAGTGAAAAGTTTAGAGAGAAGTTCTTATTTTCTTATATTTGAAAAGCAATATGGAAATGTGGGAAAAGGAAAGAGGAAAATTGGTAAATACTTTGAGCTCTAAATATGATTTTTATAACTGGACTATTCAGGAAATACTTATAAAATATTTTGGGGCTGCTATAGAAGTTTTAATATTTTCCAACCCTGACCAATAAATAGTTTATAGACAGGGAGAACAAAGGAAAGAATTTAGTAAGGTTGGAAGGGCAAAGAGGTATAAGATATGTGATATATAATCATTTTATTGTTTTGTTACTTTAGTAGACCTGGATTTGGATCTAAACTCAATTTTTTTTATTTGTAAAATTAACACACAGTAATGCTGACTCTTTTGGTGTGCAGTTCTATGCACATTAACACATAGATAAATTTATAGAAAACACTGCCACCATCAAAATACAGGAGAGTTGCAACACCCTAAAAATATTCTCATGCTACTCCATTATGGTCGTACTCTTCATCAACTCTTAACACTCATGGTAACCATGAATGTGCCTTCATCACTGTAAGTTTTTTTTTTTTTTTAATTTCAATAGTTTTGAGGGAACAGGTGGTGTTTGGTTACATGGATAAGTTCTTCAGTGGTGATTTCTCAGATTTTGGTGTACCCATCATCTGAGCAGTGTACACTATACCCAGTGTGGAGTTTTTTATCCCCCACCCTGCATGCACCCTTTTCCCTGAGTTCCCAAAGTCCATTATATCATTCTTATGCCTTTATGACCTCATAACTTAGCTCCTGCTTATAAGCAAGAACATGTAATATTTGGTTTTTGATTCATGGGTTACTGCCCTTAGAATAATGGTCTCTAACTCCATCCAGGTTGCCGTGAATGCCATTGTTTCATTCCCTTTTATGGCTGAGTAGTATTCCATGGCTTATATATACCACATTTTTATTCATTCATTGGTTGATGGATATTTAGGCTGGTTCCCTATTTTTGCAGTTGCAAATTGTGCTGCTATAAATATGCCTGTGCAAGTCAGTTTTTCGTATGATGACTTATTTTCCTCTGAATGGGTAGCCAGTAGAGGAATTGCTGGATCAAATAGTAGCTCTACTTTTAGTTCTTTAAGGAATCTCCATACTTTTTTCCATAGTGGTTGTACTAGTTGACATTCCTACCAGTGATGTAAGTGTTCCCTTTCACCACATCCACACCATCATCTATTGTTTTTGATTTTTAAATTATGGCCATTCTTGCAGGAGTAAGGTGGTATCTCATTGTGGGTTTAATTTGCATTTTCCTGATAATTAACGATGTTGAATATTTTTTTCATATATTTGTTGTTAGCCATTTGTATACCTTCTTTTGAGACTTGGCTATTAATGTACTTTGCCCACTTTTTGATGGGATTGTTACTATTTTTTTTTCCTGATGATTTGTTTGAGTTCGTTGCAGATTCTGGATACTATTCCATTGTTGGATGCATAGTTTGTGAATATTTTCTCCCATTCTGTGGGTTGTCTGTTTACTCAGCTGATTCTTTCTTTTGCTGTGCAGAAGCTTCACAGTTTAATTAGGTCTGATGTATTTATTTTTTGTTTTGTTGCATTTGTCTTTGAGTTCTTGGTCATGAAGTCTTTGCCTAAGCCAATATCTAGAAGAGTTTTTCCAAATTATCTTCTAGAATGTTTATGATTTCAGGCCTTAGATTTAAATCATTGATCCATATTGAGCTGATTTTTGTAGAAGGTGAGAGACGAAGATCCAGGTTTATTCTTCTATGTGTGGCTTACCAATTAGCCCAGGACCATTTGTTGAAGAGGGTGTCCTTTCCCCACTATATGTTTTCATTTGCTTTATCAAAGATCAGTTTGCTGTAAGTATTTGGCTTTATTTCTGGGTTGTAATTCTGTGCCATTGGTCTGCACACCTATTTTTATGCCAGTACCGTTCTGGTAACTATAGCCTTGTAGTATAGTTTGAAGTAAGGTGATGTGATGTCTTCAGAGTTGTTCTTTTTGCTTAGTCTTGCTTTGGCTAAGGGATCTTTTTTGGTTCCTCACGAAATTTAGGATATATTTCTACTTCTGTGAACAATGATGATGGTATTTTGATGATAATTGTATTGAATCTGTAGATTGCTTTTGGTGGTATGATCATATTTACAATACTGATTCTACTCATCGATGAGCATGGGATGTGTTTCCATTTGTTTGTGTCATCTATGATTTCTTTCAGCAGTGTTATGTAGTTTTCCTTGTAGAGTCATTTCACTTCCGTGGTTAGGGATTTTATTATTATTTTGGCAGCTGTTACAAAAGAGATTAAGTTCTTTCTTTGATTCTCAGCTTGGTTATAGTTAGTGTACAGAACTACTACTGACTTGTGAACATTGATTTTGTATCCTGAAACTTTATAAATTTATTTGTCAGCTCTAGGAACTTTTTGGTCAAGTCTTTAGGGCTTTCTAGGTATATGATCATATCATCAGCAAACAGTGACAGTTTGACTTCCTCTTTACCGATTTGGACACTCTTTATTTCTTTCTGTTGTCTGATTGCTCTGGCTGTAACTTCCAGTACTATGTTAAATAGAAGTGGTGGAAGTGAGCATCCTTGTCTTGTTCCAGTTCTCAGGGGGAATGCTTTCAATTTCTCCCTGGTCAGTATAATGTTGGCTGTGGATTTGTCACAGACAGTTTTTATTACCTTGAGGTGTGTCCCTTCTACACCAATTTTGCTGAGGGTTTTAATCATAAAAGTATTGCTGGATTTTGTCAAATGCTTTTTTCTGTATCTATTGAGATGACTGTAGGATTTTTGTTTTGAATTCTTTTTATGTGATGTATCACATTTATTAACTTGTGTATGTTAAACCATCCCTACATTCCTGGTATGAAACCCACTTGATCATGTTATATTATCATTTTGATATGCTGTTGCTTTCAGTTAGCTAGTGTTTTGTTGAGGATTTTTGCATCTATGTTCATCAAGGATATTGGTCTGTAGTTTTCTTTTTTTGTTATGTCCTTTCTTGGTTTTGGTATTAGGGTGATACTGGCTTCATAGAATGATTTAAAGAGGATTCCTTCTTTCTCTATCATTTATAATAGTTTCAAGTAAGATTCTTCTGTGAATGTCTGTGACTATTTTGTTGGCATTTTTTTATTACTTTTTCAGTCTCTCTAGTTATTGATTTGTTCAGAGTTTCTCTTTCTTCCTGATTTAATCTAGGAGGGTTGTGTATTTCCAGGCATTTATCCATCTCCTCTAGATTTTCTACTGTGTGTGCATGAAGGTGTCCATAGTAGCCTTGAATGATCTTTTGTATTTCTGTGGTATTGGTTGTAATATCTCCCATTTCATTTCTAATTGAGCTTATTTGTATCTTCTTTTCTTGATTAGTCTTGCTAATGTGTCTATCAATTTTATCTTTTCAAAGAACCAGCTTTTTGTTTCATTTATCTTTTGTATTATTTTTATTTCAATTTCATTTAGTTCTGCTCTGACATTTGCTATTTCTTTTCTTCTGCTGGTTTTGGGTTTGGTTTGTTCTTGTGTTTCTATTTTCCTGATATGTGACCTTAGATTGTCTATTTGTGCTCTTTCAGACTTTTTGATGTAGACATTTAATGTTCTGAACTTTCCTCTTAGCACTGCTTTTACTGTATCCCAGAGGTTTTGATAAATTGTGTCACTATTATCATTCAGTTCAAAGAATTTTTTAATTTCCATCTTGATTTTATTGTAGACCCAAGGAACACTCAAGAGCAGGTTATTTAATTTTAATTTACTAGTATAGTTTTGAGTATTTCATTTCGAGTTAATTTCCAGTGTTATTTCACTGTGTTCTGAGAGGATACTTGATATAATTTTGATTTTCTTCAATTTATTAAGACTTCTTTTGTGACCTTTCATATGGTCTATCTTGGAGAATGCTTTGTGCTGATGAAAAGAATATCTATTCTTCAGTTGTTGGGTAGAATGTTTTGTAAATATCTGTTAAGTTCATTTGTTGTAGGATATTGTTTAAGTCTATTGTTTCTTTGTTAACTTTCTGTCTTGATTACCTGTCTAGTACTGTCAATGGAGTACTGAAGTCTCCTACTATTATTGTGTTGTCATCTATCTCATTTCTTATGTCTACTAGTTATTGTTTTAT
This sequence comes from Colobus angolensis palliatus, assembly GCF_000951035.1. NCBI lineage: Eukaryota > Metazoa > Chordata > Mammalia > Primates > Cercopithecidae > Colobus > Colobus angolensis. The sequence goes on along the minus strand of NW_012115489.1, from coordinate 909,502 downwards.
TAATTTGGGAACTCCACTGTTAGGTGCATATCTATTTAGATTTGCGATATTTTCCTGTTGGGTTAATCTTGTTACTTCATATCATTTTTTGTCTTTTTTTTACAGTTGTTGCTTTAAAGCCTGTTTTCTCTGATATAAGAGTAGCTTCTCCTGGCTGGGCATAGTGGCTCACACCTGTAATCCCAGCACTTTGAGAAACTGATATAGGCAGATCACTCAAGGCCAAGAGCTCGAGACCAGCCTGGCCAACATGGCAAACCACATCTCTACTAAAAATATAAAAAACTAGCCAGAATAGCTGGAACATGAGAGGTGGAGGTTGTAGTGGGCAGAGATCATGCCACTGCACTTTAGCCTGAGAGACATAGCATGACTCTGTTGCGGAAAAAAAAAAAAAAAAAAAAAAAAAATAGCTATTCCTGCTAGCTTTTGGTTTCCATTTGCATGGAATATCTTTTTCCACCTCTTTACCTTAAGTTTATGTGAGTCCATATGTGTTTGGTGAGTCTCTGGAAGATAGCAGTTACTTGCTTGGTGGATTTGTATCCATTCTGTATCTTTTAAGTGAAACATTTAGGCCATTTACATTAAGTATTAGTATTAAGATGTGATATACTATTCTTTTCATCATGCTAGCAGTTGTTGCCTGAATACCTTGGTTTTATTTTATTGCATTATTTTTTTATAGGCACTATGAGATTTATGCTTTAAGGAGGTTCTAATTTGGTGTATTTCAAGGTTTTGTTTCAAAATTTAGAACTCCTTTTAGCATTTCTTGTAGTGCTGGCAGGCAGTGGCAGATTCTCTCAGCATTTGTTTGTCTGAAAATGAATTTATCTCTCCTTCATTTATGAAACTTAATTTCACTGGATATAAAATCCTTGGCTGGCAATTGTTTTGTTTAAGGAGGCTAAAGATGGAACCCAATCCCTTCTTGCTTTTAAAATTTCTGCTGAGAAATCTGCTGTTAATATGAAAAGTTTTCTTTTATGGGTTATCTGATGCTTTTGTCTCACAGCTTTTAAGATTCTTTCCTTTATCTTGACTTTATTTTTTAATTTTTTTGTTGATACAGGATCTCACTCTGTCACTCAAGCTGGAGTGCAGTGGCATGATCTCAGCTCACTGCAACTTCCACCTCCCAGACCCAAGCAATCCTCTCACCTCAGTCTCCCGAGTAGTTCGGATTACAGGAATGCACTACCATACCTGGCTCTTTGTATTTTTTGTAGAGACAGGGTTTTGCTCTGTTGACATGGCTGTTCTGGAACTCCTGAGCTCAAGTAATCACCTAACTCAGCCTCCCAAAGTGCAGGGATTATAGGCATAAGCCACCATGCCCGTCCCCATTTTGACTTTAGGTAACATGATGACTATATGCCTAGATGATAATCTTTTTGGGATGAATATCCCAGGTGTTCTTTGAGCTTCTTGGATTTGAATATCTAGATTTCTAGCAAAGCCATGGAAATTTTCCTCAATTATTCTCTCAAGTTTTCCAAACTTTTAGATTTCTTTCCTTCCTCAGGAATACCAATTATTCTTAAGTTTGACTGTTTAAGATAATCCCAAATTTCATGGAGGCTTTGTTCATTTTTTTTATTATTTTTTCTTTGTCTTTGTTTGATTAGGTTAATTCAAAAGCCTGTCTCTGAGCTCTGAAGTTTTGTTCTAGTCTATTGTTGAAATTTTTCACTGCAGTTTTTATTTCTCTAAGTGTATCTTTCATTTTTAGAAGTCGCAATTGTTTTTTCTTTATGATATCTGTTTTTCTGGAGAATTTTTCATCCATATTCTGTATCATTCTATAATTTATTTAAGCTCTTTTATACCTTTCTCTGGTATCTCCTTGAGTCACTTAATAATCAACCTTATGAATTCTTTATCTGGCAATTCAGGGATTTCTTCTCGGTTAGGATCCATTGCTAGAAGCTAGTGTGACCTTTTGGTGGTGTTATAGAATCCTGCTTTGCCGTATTACCAGAATTACTTTTCTGGTTCCCTCTCATCTGGGTAGCCTATTTCAGTGGAAAGTTCTGAAACTCAAAGCCTGCTGTTCAGATTTTGCTTCATGGGGTGATATCTTAATGTGATGTTCTCCCCCTTACCCTAGAAATGGGCTTCCGTAGAACCTTACTGCAATGATTGTTATTGCTCTTCTGTATCTAGCCACTCAGAGTGGCTACCAGGCTCTGGACTGGTGCTGGAGAATGTCTGCAGAGAGTCCTGTGATGCGATCTGTCTCAGGTCTTCCAGTCATGGATACCAGCACCTGCTCTGGTGGAGGTGGAAGGGGATTGAAGGGAATCCTTGGTTGTCGATAGGTTTAGTGTGCTGGCTTTCTCAAAGGTTAGTTTTCCTGTGGACACACTCAGGATCCCTGTTTAGTCAGGATGTTGTAGGCTGTGGAATTAGCTGTTATTTTTTTCCTTCCTGGGAGCAGGGTTATTCTGTCATGAGTTGCTGTAATGGCCTCAGTTGGTTGGTCTCCAGCCAGGAGGTGGCACTTTCAAGAAAGTACCAGCTGCTGTAGTAGTAGAGGAATAATGAGCCTGTCCTAAGTTGGCCAAGGCAAGTATTCTGATTTGTCAGGCAATGGGCAGGGCCATAAAGCTCCCAAGTGTTTCTATCTTTTGTGTTCAGCTACTAGATCATGTAGAGAAATATCATCAGGTGTGGGCAGGGTTAGGCAGCTCGGGGCTCACAGTCTCCTTGGGTAGGGTTTGCTGCAGCCACTGTAGGGGACGAAAGGTGGTTCTCAGGCCAATGGGGTTATGTTCCAGAGGGGATGATGGCTGCCTCTGCTGTGTCATATAGTTCACAAGGGAAGTGGAGCATAACCGGTAGTGAGAGGCGTCACTCCACTCCCACGCAGTTGGCAAGGCCAATGTCAATCCCACAGTGCTCCGATGAGAACTTTCCCCAGGCTGTGAGCTTCCCCACTGAGAAAGCAAGCATGGCTTTCAGACCTCATCCTTCCCAGTCTACCCACATTGTGAGTGGTGGCTCCTGCACTTGTATCTGCAGCAGTTCCCACTCAACCCCAATATTCTGCTCAGGAAAATTCATGCCCTGTCGATATTATTACTAATTTTAGTTGGAAGCTTTTTTCACTCTGTGGTCCCTCCTTAATTCTGCTGGCTGCCTTCCCTGAGGCCCCTGTGGAATAGAGTCAGGGTTGGCTTCCCTGGGCTTAAGAGGGAGACTGGAAGTACCTAGAAGGCTCTTTCCACTGCTGCTTCTACTTTTATATTTCATGTGGTTCTCTAAATCTGTTTGAGCACTAGGTGAGGTTAAATCCTTCTCCTGTAATCTAGATGTTCAGATTCCCCAGTGGGGGTGTGTGTTTAGAGGCAGGTTTTCACCCCTCTTGCACTTTGGGAGCTCACAATTTTTCACCCATCTTGTGGAATTTGCAGTGGCATGCCACTTCTTTCAAAGGATCTGTGAATTCTTTCAGTTTTCCTGGTACATTCCTGTGGTGGTTCTTGGAGCAAAAGTTCACAGTGTGTCTCCACATGCTGCTCTATCCAAGTGGGAGCTGCATGGTAGCCCTGTCTCCTATCTGCCATCTTCTTCCTAAAATTCTATACTATAGAAATTGAATTGCAAGGTATTTAAACTTTTGAGATTTCTTTTAGCAGCATTTTATTGTATGTATACACCACAGTTTATTTATTTTTTTCCATTGAAGGATAATGGGTTTCCCGGTTTTTGGTGATGATAAATATAACTGCTATAAAATTTAGTGTACAGGTTTTTGTATGGATATAAGTTTTAATATCTCTAGAGTAAACACCTAGATATGAGACTGCTAGGTCATATGGTAAATGTTTGCTTAGCTTTATAAGAAACTGCAAACTGACTTTCTGAATGGCTGTAATGTTTTCATTCCCATCAATGGTGTTCGAGTATTCTAATTGATTTGCATGCTCAGTAGCACTTGGTATAGTCCTAACTTTTTATTTTAGTCCATTTGATAGTAATGTATGTAGTGATCTCCCATTATAAGTTCTATTTTTAAAAATACTTCCCTTTAAAATAGTTTTATATTTACAGGAAATTTTCAAAGATAGTCCACAGAGTTTCTGTATACTCCACACTCAGCTTGCCTAATTAATCATATATTACATTAGTATGGTGCATTTGTCACAATTAGTGAATAAATTATTGATACATTATTGTTAACTAAAGTCCATCATTTTTACATTTCCTTAATTTTTACCTAATATCTATGTATGTTTCAGGCCCTCACATAAGATACCACTACATTAAGTCATCAGGTCTCCTTAGGCTCCTTTTAGTTGTGAGTTTTTTGAATTTTCCTTATTTTTGATGACCTTGAAAATTTTAAGGAGTACTGGTTAGGCATTCTGTAGAGTGATCCTCTATTCGGCTTTGTCTGATGCTTTCTTATAACTAGATTAGCATTATGGAATTTGGAGAGGGAGGCCACAGTACCATTTTCATCACATCGTATCAAGAGTACATACTACTGACATGACTTGTTAATGTTGACCTTGATCAGCTGAATCAGGTAGTGTCTGTAAGGCTTCTCCACTGCAAATTTACTCTTTCTTTTCCTCCTACATACTGTACTCTTTAGAACGAAGTCACAAAGCATAGCTCACACTTAAGGAATGAGAGTTACGCTCCAATGCTTCACCTCCTTGAAGGCCAAGTATCTATAGAAACAAATTATTTGAAATTCTTCTGCATGGGAAATTTTTCTATTCTTTCCTCATTTACTTATGCATCCAATTATTTATTTAAACAAGTGTGGACTCATGGATATTTATTTCATAGCTGGAGTTATAATTCAATACTACTTTATGTTGTTGCTCAGATTGTTCCAGCTTTGTCCAACGGGAACTCTTTCAGCTGGCTCCTATGTCATTTTGTTTTTTTGTTAGGTTTGGCTTTATGTTTTTAGCACTTCCTTACTTTCTGACACTTCAAGGTGTTCAAAGCTTATCTTTTATATTTCCTGCCATGAGTCTAGAATCAGCCGTTTCTCCAAGGAGATCTCGGTTTTTAAATTAGTGTTTATCTAGTGTGAGTAACCAAGATCTGGGTGCTAGGTATGTTCATTCCTTCCAGGCCCTCTCAGCTAAGAGAAAGAAAAGTTTGTGTGTATACTGATAGATGTATATATGCATATCTATAAATAATTATATATTTAGCCATTTGTATTTATATTCAGCTAAGCATGAGTTTATACTGATATTTCCAACTCTAATCCGTTGCTACATCAATCATTCTAGTTTCCTACTTCTCTTGCTTATCTATAAGCCCCCATTCCAACTGTGAGAAACCTGTCTTCCAACATCGGCCATCAATTTACTTTAGTGTTCATTTCCAGTGTACACATATAGTGATTTCAGAACTGTAAATCCGCAGCCTCATGGGAAATAACTCTATTACTAGAGTACACTGTTTATTTATAGTTTCTTTTGCTTTTTATCTTACAGATTCCACTCATTTCCAAAGTCACTTATGTCAGCACCATTTCCTCCCTTCCTCTTTAGTGAGGTTATTTTACACATTTGTAATACAGTTAGATTATTTCTGTCACATTCTGCATTCTTCCATCTTGGGATTCCCCAACCTCCTAAATGTTTTCTTTCATTTGCGTCCCTTAAGGTTTACTCCTTGTGCTGGAAAGTTCTGTGTTTTGATAAATGCATGTCATATATCTATCATTACAGCATCATATGAGAATAGTTTCACTGTCTTAGAAAATCCCCTGTGCTATTAACTTCCCTACCCCCAAATCCTAGTGACCACTGATATGTTTATTATCTCTATAATTTTGCCCTTCCAGATTCCCATACTAACAGAATTATAGAATATGTAGCCTTTTCAAACTGCCTTCTTTCACTTAGCAATATGCACTTCAAATTCTTCCACATCTTTTTGTGGCTTGGTAGTTTATTTCTTTTTATTACCAAGTAGTATTCCATTGTAGGGCTGTGCCACAGATTGTTCACCTGTTCACTACCGAAGGACATCTTTGTTACTTCCAGCTCTTGACAATCATGACTAAAGCTACTATATACACATTCGCATGAGGATTTCTGTGTTTATGTAAGTTTTCAAGTCAGTTAGGTAAATACCTAAGAAGGGAATTGGTGGTATGGTTGAGTATGTTTAGCTTTATAAGAAACTGTTAAACTGTCTTCCAAAATGGCTACAGCATTCTGCATTCCCATCAACAATGAGTGAGAGTTTCTGTTGCTCTGCATCTTCACCAGTAATTGGTATTGTCAGTATTGTGAATTTTAGCCATTCGAACAGTTATGTAGTATTACCAATTCCTCTTTTCTGTCCATTGCTGTCATTAATTTCAGTACTTCATATGCTCTAATCACCCAATACATTGCTACTATTATTGCTTCAACAAACATACATCTTTTAGAAGCATTAATAATAATAAAGAAATTAGATTTTATTTTGCCTTCACTTATTCCTTCTTTAGTGTTCTTCCTTTCCTTATGTAGATCCAAGTTTCTAACCTATATCATTCTAGCATCTATGTCACATCTGAGTTTGGTAAGTTCTTTGTCTCTTTAGACTGTGTGTTTTCTTGCCTTAAGAAGACAAAACATGCCTTGTAATTTTTTTTCTTGAAATCCAGTGAACTCTAACACTTTTTAGCTGTGGATCTTGGATACTTCACTCAATTCTTCTGAAGTTCTGGTGGTGGGGGAGGATTATGCTTACATTACAAAATTATTGTGGGGATTGCTTAAAAACAAAGTCCCATGTAAAGAGTGAGGCATATTTAGCCAAGATAAGGTGCGTGATTTGACATTTCTTAGAGGTCAGCCTGCCTGATCTTAGGAAGTGGCAGGTTCTCCCTCTTCATCTGGTTTTTATGACAACATTCTCTATTTGGGGATGTCAGGAGTTGGGGAGCACTGAGAATGGAGCACTGAGACCTATGTACTTGTGAAAAGTAACTTAGTCTAACGGTTACAAATAAAGTATTCAACAAACCATCAGTTCTGAATACAGTCATCTGTTTTCTCACTTTCAGTGCCAGATAATCTCTGAGAGTTGTCAGAATGCATTTATATCTTAACAACATGAGGTGTTCTATCCTGATGATTAATGAGATATGGTGATAGTCGAGGTGGGAAATTGAGAGTCAGGAGAAAAGCAAATCAGACACCAGCATCCATTCTATGATTATTTGAATCAGCTCCAGTTAATAAAGAGTACAGTCACAAAGGAAGATATTTTGAAAGAGAAAATATTCAAATAGTCTCTGAGAAAACACACACACACACACACACCAATCACAGTTATTTTAAGACTTCTTAGTATGAATTTAAGTAATTTTAATATGCAGTTCTAGTCCTCTGTTTTTTAGTGGAAAGGAAACTATGGAGTTGAGGATTTGAAGAAAGTCAACAGAAATAATAGCTATACTGTTATTTATTTACTGTTAGAGACCACATTGCGTATGCAATTGAAACTGCTTTTGTGAAATTACGTAAGAGAAATTTTACGTAGTTGACTCCATCCATTTTATTATCTCTAAGCTGTCTTTGGTTATTCCTGGGCATAAACCAAACTAACTTTGGGAGGAATTTAGTTTATAGTCTAATCTGAAAGCAAGGATGATAATGGCCCTTCCCAAAACTAAGCTGCCTTTGTAAAACTAATGAAAAACCACCAGGTTAGGGCTATGAAAGGGGCCTGCATTCTGCTAAGATGTAGGGATGAATGATCACCAGCCATTGTTCTGGAGGTAACAAGATGCATAACTTCCCCAATTACTCCTGTAAATAACATCACTATTGTAGAATCTATGATTAGCCTTTGGAGATATCTTTTCAGACTATTGCATTTCTGAGACAAGCTGACTCCACCCAGATGGCGACTTTTGCCTCAACTTGTCCTGTGGCCTCTACTCAGAGGCTGATTTAGCTCACAAGAACCGTTTTCCACACCTCTATGGTTTCATTCTCAACCAGTCCACATTCTCCATTCCCTAGCACCCTGCCCACCAAACTATCCTTGAAAATCCCATAACCTCTGAGCAGTCAGAGAGACTGATTTGAGTAATAACTCCATCTTCCATATGACCAGCTTTGTGTCAATTGAACTCTTTCTTTACTGCAATACCATGGTCACAGTTAATTGGTTTTGTCTGTGCAGCATGCAGGAAGTACCCATTAGGCAATTACACATTGTGCTTCCATTTTTCCTAGTGATGAAAATAGTATCCATAGTAGGCAAAATAATTTCTCCCCAAAGATGTCCATATCTTAACTCTTATATCCTGTGAACATGTTACCTTACAGGCAAAAAGGACTTTAAAGATGTGACTATGTTGCAGAACTTAAGATGAAAGATTGTACAGGATTCCTAGTGAGCCAAATCTAACCACATGGGTCCTTAACATTACAGAACATTTCCTGGTTGAGGAAGATTTGGTCAGAGGGAAATGTGACTATGGGAGGATTGCCAGAGAAATGTAATGTTGCTGACTTTTAAGATGGAGAAAGAAGACTGTGAACCAAAGAATGCAAGCAGCCTTTTGAAGCTGAAAAAGGGAAGAAAATGGATTCTCCTCTAGGTCTTCTAGGAAGGAATACAACTTGTTGATATATTGAGTTTAGCCCAGAAAGACTGGTGTCAGATTTCTAAGCAATGGAACTGTAAGAATAAATTTGTATTGTTTTAAGCCACAAAATTTGTGATAATTGGTTACAGCAACAATACAAAATTAATACAGCACCCATTTCAGAAATTAATTGCATTGTTTACAATAGTTCTATTGCTGTTCAAAAGGAAAGACTTCATAGAATTTCTCCACTATTCAAAAGGAAAGATTTCATAGAAGTTCTCCATGCAAATTTCTAAACCCCTGTACTATATTAGACAAACTAGCAATATGATATTAATGTCTTAAAGGTAACACTGGTTATGATTTTTATTTATAATATTAAAAATCTCTTTGAAAAAAAATCAACTTTGAAGCTCATAATAACCTGCCTATTTGCAAGTTTAGCAGTATACATGTGGTAGTTAAAATTACTTTCAGTTTTTAGGAGACAAGACAGATGACCATGATCTCTGAGTTGCAGAAATGTGTACACTCTGGTCTAGTTGGGAATCTTTTATATACTGTTATCAACTGGCTGTATGAGTCACTACATTTCTTCTTCAATAAGTCTCATGGTATGTTGAAAATATTATGAAGAGAAAAATGGGAGCAGCAGTGCATTTCCTAGAGCTAAAAACAAACAGCAAATGATTAGGCTCTGTATCCTATTAATCATATCAGAGACTGCAGAGGGATAGTATTTCAATATAATGTTTTAAAAACCCAGCACATAATACTTCAAGGAAAAAGAAATTCTAGGGATTTGTAGCAAATAAAAGAGACTGTCCAACATCTAGCAATCCATAAAATGAAAAGTTAGACAGTAAGAGCCATCCAAAAACTTTTTGACTTAGATATTGGTGGGTGGGTACTTCAGTAAATCTACTCCAGGGAAAACTCAGCCAATTTAAACAAGAAATAAGCACATGTGCCCCCACATCAAATGAGTGATGGCTTTATTTGCTGTGAATCCCCAAGAAGTTGGTGGTACCTTTTTAAGTGTTTCTCCTTTACAAATATTTCTTTCCGAAGAAAGTTACTAGTGGAAAGATGGACCTTGAGAGATGTGACAGAATTATGGTAATTGAAATCTGCTATGAAACTGATTTCTTACACCAATGGGCATTGTGGGATCCTTAATATAGATGTTTCAATTATGGTAATTTATTGATTTTGCTTAAAAAAAGATGAAAGCACATTTGAACTCAATAAGAAATGTGACAAAATAACCAGCAATTATTTCCCCAAGAATGCAGTAACTGCAACCATGAAAACTTGTTTTTTAGAGCGAGTCAAAAAATCCTTCTTTGTTGAGAACACACAAGCAGTTCATTCTCAATTTTGTATTATATATTTTGGCAAATGTAAAATTTCCTCTACCATTTTTAGCTTGTTTTTGAGTCTAGATGCAGTTAATGTTTTTCAGTACTGTCCGATAGTTGTATGTCAAATGGTATGAATTCAGAGAACTTAGGGAAGTCTTAATTTTTCACTAGATATCAAATACTGACGCATTTTAGAAATTATCCTAAAGGTAAATGAAATCCAGTGTATCTAATACTACTTATGTAGTTATTGCCATGGTGCTTAGCGTAATCGAAAATGAATTATGTTGGCACACCTTAAAATGTAAAAGGAAATATAGGTCAGAGAATAATACTCTTCAGAAATTATATGATCTGGTCTTTAGGGGGCAGCAGAGGGAGCTTGCTTGTAAACAATAATACCAGTTATGAAGGTTCAAGCTACCTCTGTTCTCAATGAAATCGTGTGGCTGACTCAGATGTAACCACCAGATATTGATTGAAATTGCTATGATCACTAAGGAAAACCATTTTCCAATTCCGCTGCCACTCTAAGCAGCATATAGCACTTTGCACTTATATTTCCTTTGAAGAATCTACAGCTGAGCTACAGAGACTTGCACTTAGTAAGAATTACACATTTGTAAGTGAAGAACAAATTCTAGTAAGTGTTTCCTTTGATGTTTAATAATTTCAAAATAAATGCCTTTACAGAGCAATGTAAACATCTGCTTTCACAGTGGCTAACATTAATTAAGCACTTATGTGCGAGATGGTGTTTTAAGCATTTTATAAATACTAACTTCTAAGTACTGTTAAAAATAATAATAATTGGGAGACCATTAGGCTGAAAGGGCTCCCACGCTTTGGGTTCCAACATAAGTAACTGAAAGCGAACCCAGAGTGAATGGTCATAGCTATGAAAAGGAAACTTAAGCTTAGCCATTAAGCTTAAGTTCAAATGTGCTATCATCTAAGTTTTGAAGCAAAATCAACCAATTACCATAATTATAACAGCAATATTAAGGATCAGAAACTGCCAACTAACCTCTAATTAGGCACTTTCCATTTTAACCCATCAAATGTTCTCTTTGTCTGACTTCCATGAACACCCTACAGAACGTTTCCCCTTGGGTCCTCTCAGTGGTGCCCTAAACCCCTTATGGTATGGTGCTGCCCAATTCCTAAATCACTATCTGCTTAAATAAACTCTTTTAAATGCTAATGTGTAAGTTTATCTTTTAACATCATCCACAACAGCACTATGTGGTAATTCTTGTTATCCCATTTTGCAGATGAAGAAACTGGCTCAAAATGATTGCCATTTTCCCAAGGTCATGCAGGTAACATATGATAGAGCCAGGAAGTGTGACTCTATATATTTGGTGTCTCAAATACACCAGAAAACTGTTTCAGTGGGGTGGCATGGGGTGGGGGTTTACATTGATTTATATTAATGCTATATGCATTTTGTCACTTCTACATTGCTGCAATCACATGTTCAAAGCCAAGAAACTCATGCTAAAGGTGAATTAGGTGAGATGCTGGTCTCAAAGAGCTCTTTGATTCTTCACATTAATAAATCAACATGAAACTCCTGGCAGTTGAATGAATACATAGCCAGACTTTATAAAGATCCTATTTTCAATAGCAGCTTAGCTATGAGTTACTTGAAGACCAAATAAGTGGAGTTTTTCTTTTCTTTCTTTTATTTATTCAATAATTCAGTAAACATTTATAGACCCTTACTGTGTGCTAGGAAATATTCTAGGTTATGAAGATTCAGTGATGGCTAAAACACAGGCTCTGTCTTCAGAAAGCTCATAATCCAGTAAGGATGCCAGAGAAAGAGGTCATTTACAAAGATATGCAAATGTACTATGCTGTATTTGAGCAAAGTGCTATGAACATGCATAAGAGAAATGCCCAACCCAGTCTATGTGAGATGAGAAAGTTGTCTTAAATAAGATATCATTATTTTAACTTCTGGTATTTTAAGATCCTTAATAAAAATAGGCAAAAATAACAATGAATTTAAAAAAATAGATTTTTGGTGAACGTTACTTATGTATTTTACAGACATGGATAAGAACTTGAATGACAAAAATTAACAAACAAATGAAGTTCCATGAGGGACTTGGGATAAATTGATATTGTCAATGCCTAGCACAACATCTAGCACCCAGTAGGAGGTTAACAAATGGGAACTGAACTGAATCTGACAGGCATAGAGTCCCTAATCTGAAGCACCGTGTTTAAGAAAGACATGGATCACTTGGGAAGATGCAAAGAATAGAAAAAGAACAGTTGAAGTCTACATGTTAAGTCTTGATCCACAACTGAAATTTCTGAGTTTTTCTGCAGACCTAATGAATTTCAGGAACTAAAATCCTGGGGAAGAGGGTTTTTTCTTCAACCTGATCTGCTTCATCAAAAGGTCTTTTGTGGAGCATTACAAAACACAAGTTGTTAGGCATAAACCAGATTTACGTTTCTCACTTAAGCTAAAGAAATCTAATATGGGATAAAATTATTGCAAGTCTGAAAGTATTTATAATGAAGTTAGGAATCACCTGCCCCCAAGTCCATTTTAAAAATGAAAACCTAAGCTAGACAGTTAAATTGAATTTAAAGTGAAGTTTTAAAAAAGAAAGAATTGAAATGTGTCAAGGCTCCACTCAGTCTTAATTGAACCAGATCTTTCTCTTTTCTTCAAACTCTTCTACCCCTGGAAAATTTGCAAGTAGAAATTGAAGAACAAGGAAGAGGTTAAGTTTGGAAGATGAGATGGTACCACAAAAAAAGCCTCCACAGACTCCTTGAAGAATTTAATGCCCACTAAAGAACAGAAATGTCAGTCCCTGCCCTACACCTCCCACCTTAGTACTTACTGCCAACAAATGCACAGGTAGGAAGAAAGCTCTCAACAGTCTCTTAAATGCCAGAACTCTCAAAGTTGAAGATATTCTCTTGTTTTAACCTTTTGGAAATAGTTGATTTATGAGGAAGATTCACTAGAAGTAGCTGTAGTTTTTTTTTTTCTGTTTTTTCTTAAATTAATTTTTTGTTTGTTTAAAAGAGAGTCTTGCTGTGTTGTCCAGGCTAGAGTGCAGTTATCGCATGGTCATAGCTCAGTGCAGCTTCAACCACCTGCCTCAGCGTCCCAAGTAACTGGCACTACAGGCACATCACCATGTCACACACCTGGCCTGTTTTTTTATACTCTGTATTTCTTTCAAAATTACTCAACTTTCAAGAAATAGAAAAGTAAAAAATAATTGAATTCCATAAAAACAAATCTGGCTATGCTAAATTATTACAGGATTCTAGCCTCGGGGCCCAGGATACATTAAACAAAACCCAACATTCTCTGGGAAATAAACCATTTTAGCAAGAATTGAAATAATTTCATCTAGCTTCTGTGCTGCTTAAAAGCCACTGGTACTGTACATCAATGTGACACCATAGTGCTAAATGTGACAAATAAATTCGTAACAACGTTGCAAGCTGGAAAAATGCTTCACAACTAAATTTCCTTTAGCTTGCATGTCCACACCTACTGTGGTTCTGTTCATACATGACAGACCTGAGAATGTTAAGATTTCACAGGAGAATGTTACAGTTTTAGAGCTGGATATCAACTCAGAAAGCAACTGATCCCAAGAAACATTGTTAACCCATGAAGAGTATGCATTTAGAAACCTATACAGCAATTTGACAGTTATTTTATCTTTTGTATCTCATCATCAGTTTAAAAAACCTGGGAATTGAATTTGTATGTCTTTTGTTTTTAATTTTATTTTCTGGTAATCTATTTTGATTTTATAAAATCATCAGTCCTTGAGAAATTGGAAAAAAAAAGTAATTATTCCTTCCTCACATGGTTTAAGAAGAACTGCCCTTTTGGTCATACTGAAATACCCAGGGGACAGCCTGGGGCATGTGAAGTTAGACTGAGGAGCCGGGGTACAGGGATGCAGGGTCTCATCTCTTGTTTCAGAACAGCACACTGTTAATCTACGTGTTGGGTGTCAGCAGGATAGATAATAGTACGATAAAACTGACAATGATAATATTTATATTGGGAAGTAGAAAAGAAAGTCATATGCTGGAATAGTTCTCTCAAAGTAGGGAGAGAACTTATACTGGTTTTATACCTTTGTGCTTTTCCCTCTTCCCTAAATTGTCTACAGAGACGGCAGCTCAGCCTGAAAATGTAATCAGATGGAAGGAGAAACTGTAATTTCAAAGCTTCTCCCTGTGTTTTGTGCTGTGGAGGTGTGATGTAGTTGGTTCTCATTTAGCAAATCATCCAAGCTCAATTTGAGTAGGGGGTAGAAAATGAAACTGTAATTCATGAGAAATTTGGAGGTTTGAAGGCTAAGGTGGTAAGAGAGAGAGAAAGGTGTGAGGAGACAAACCCAGAGGGATCAGAACCTATCTACGAGACATTCCCAGAGGCAGAGAAAGACTGTGGGTTTAGAGCAGCATTGTTTAATATTCTATCTTAAATTAGTGACCACGTTGTGTTAGTATAAGTGGATATTTCCCTCCATTAGCCCAAACCTTCCGTTGAAAGCTGGCTTTGTCCAATTGCTTTGTACTAATGGAACTCAAGCGGGGAAAGGAATGGAGTGTTTAGGTCTCATGTGCATGTTTGAAGAAAGCAATGGGTGCAGTTTCCACTTTGAGGAAAATTCACAAGCTCACATGCAGAGCAGCAGTGACTGAGGCAGACGCACAGATCAAAGATTGAGAATCCAGTGAGATCAGAACATTTCATGAGAAATGACCAGAGGGGCGACTCGCTGCTCCTGCCACTTCCCTGGCCAACAATTCACACAGATATTTGTGGAGGGGGAACTAGGTTTCTCACTGACCTTCAGACACATGCTTAAAACATGGATTTAGTATGTGAGAGGACACATGGGGTGATAATACCATGGGCATCAGGGGAGAAGCAAGCACAACCTAGTGGTCTTACTTCATCAACTAATTCCTATATGCTAAGTATAAGAACCTTCCCCATGTCATCTCATTCATTCTTTAAAGCAAGTCCAGTGATGGAATTCTATCAGTATCTGATTTTGTAAGCTTTATTTTTAACAAAGCCAAAATTGCAATGCTGACACACAAAAATTACTGATGGAGGCCAAATTTCTCTATCTTTAGATGAGAAAACTGAGATCCAAAGAGAATAAATGAATAACCCACTCACACATGATAGTAGGTATCAGAGTCAAGTCAAAAAAGAGTCTTGAAACATTGCTAGATTTTAATTCTTTCAACAGAAGAGAAGAGGACTCAGCAGCTCATCCATAAAGCATTTAAATATACACCTAAGATATTGATCCTAAATGATGGCTTTCTTCTCCTTCCTCCTCTTTCTCCTTTTCCTTCTCCCCCTCCCACTTCTTGTTATTGCAACTGCAGAAGAAAGATGTGCTCTTCTAGCTGATTATTCTGATAATTCATTCTGTAATGGCAAAAGAAATAATTAAAAGCAGCCCTGGCCACATCAATAAGCCTTACCTGGTGATTGAATACGTCAGAATATATACTTACTAGAGGCTACAGTTTTGTGCCACATGTTAAGTCAGTATCCTCCTAATTGGGGAGTTTTGTCTGTAGGTCTTGGAACTAATTGAGCTAAATCCTGTGCTCCCAGTGAAAAGGAGAGATGGTAAATAAACAATGTGTGAGCCTAATTCGTTAGGCAATCAATCACAAGAAGTTTCCTCTCTTTAACAGAAGCTGAGTTTCCTGTTTGATAGACAAGGGCTCAGTGCCACACCCTGGCTTTCATTAAGGCATGAAACATTGTCTTGTTGTCAGGTGATTCTTGTTCTCAACCAGGGAAACATTCTTTCCTGGTAGTTCATAAACCATAATTTAGTTACACACACCATGACTTGAATAGTTTCCTAGACTCAGAAATGGGGAGTTTGAGTCTTTCTTTCTTCTAGTTTATACCTGACTTATTTTTTCATAGACTTACAACAAAATTGAGACTATAAAGATTATCCTATAAAACCCCTTTTATTACCTGTTTTATTATCCTTAGTTGGATGAGAAAACTGCAGCTTGGTGCCTACTGTGTAGTAGGTGCTCAATGAATCTTTATTGAACCATTAGATAGACCCAAATTGACTTGGGTCACATGGCAGATCTGTGATAGAAAACCGGTCTTGTAACTTCTTGCTCAAGGAACCCTTTCTACTACATTACTATCCATCTCCCTTCAGCCTGAATACACACCTATCAGCTACTGCTACAACTACTCACAAAGGGAAATTCCACATAGAGAGAAGAGAGTCACAGGAGGAGCTTTGATTCCTAAATATTTGCATTGGTGCCTAGCTTAAGCAAATAGTTGAAAGGCACATTTAAAAAGATGTTGTATTAAACAGAAGTAGGGCAAATGAGAACACCTCCTCTTCATCACACACACACACGTTTTCTCTCCTGAGTAGGAACCTAAGAGCTCCAGGTGGAAGAGGCATGGGCAGAGAATGGCCGATAGCAGGGCAGGTGGAAAGCGGTGACTGACATTTAGTTTAACCAGCCCTGGCAATGGTTTCAAGGGACATATAAGCTCAAAGTAAGCAGGGGCTACAGGCAAGGTAAATGCTGTCTAATATTCGTATGAGGACTGGGAAACTATGAGAAGGGATTGTTCACTTTTACCCACATCTAGGATGCTATGCCCAGCCCTTCTTGCCTTCCTCCCACCTCTGCCCAACAGGCTCCAGTCTATTCCAAAGAGAAATGTCTAACAGAATGAGTTAAGTATCAGCCAACTTTTAAAAAATACCAGCCTGGTCTGCTGGATCCTTTTCTGCTTGGGGACCTCTTCAAATGCTGCTGATTATCTTAACTCTGTTGTCATGTTCACCACTCTGGCCATTTTATCCGCTCCCTGTAGACCTCATGGGTTTATGTTTCTTCCAGAAAGCTTTCTAAAGAGACAAATAACATCAGTCATCTGTATATTAAACCAGAGGAGATTTATTGTTGATAGCCAAAATTATACCAATATATTGATTAGTAATACTTAATAATATTAGTTAATTAAGTATATCAGGAATGCTATACTTGCCAGTAGAGACAGCCTGTCAGTGGCTTCAGACTGTCAGCATTCTTTTGTGTCACACTTCTCTTATCTTTGCTGTGTAACTGTCAGTAGGTGCAGTGTCCAAACTTAGGAAGACATCCAGGGAAAGTGATTTCAGAGACTGGTAGGAATGGGATATTAGGAACTGTGGGCTCTAACACTGAAAAATCTGATAGTTTTCTTTTTCTTTTATTTTCTCTTTGTCTTTCTTTCTTTCTTTCTTTCCTTCTTTCTTCCTTCCTTCCTTCCTTCCTTTCTTTTTCTTTCTTTCTTCTTTCTTTCTTTCTTCGTTTCTCTCTTCTTTGTTTCTTTCTCTTCCTTTCTTCTCTCTCTTTCTTTCTTGCTTTCAATAATAATCACTCCAACGGCATCCTTTCCCTTACTGTCCCAGAGGGAGACAAAAACGATTATCAGTAGCAAATGGTACTTGCAGCAAAGCAACACCAAGACCTGGCTTCACACTCAGGACAGAACACTGCATGTCTTCCTCTTAGTTGCCAGTGTTCTACCTGTTCAGAGGAACTTCTCTAGTAATGAACTATAGAAATGATCCCTGAAAGTATAGTCTTAAATCTAGTCATTTCTTTTCTTGAATCACAGTCAATATTTCTAATGACCAGAAATGCTGTCACTCAAATTGACCTGCAGATATGAATATTAGTAAGTCTAAGTGTGCAAAACATGTGTTCCTCTAATTGCTAGGAAGAACAGAGGTGATGAAACGGCTCTTGACACCATGCAGAAAGTGGGACAACTCCGAGACTGGCTAGTGACAAAGCTTTAAGGATGTTTCCTGCCATCCCTTTACCCAAAAACAAGAGATGTTTTCCTGCTGATAAAGGTCAGGTGTTTGTGCCATTCTAGCATCCAGTTTTTGTGTCTGTCCAAGTGTGTGTAGGCTAAGTGTTTGAATCAGGCCTTGAGAAGTTTTATAAAATTCTGCCAGATCATGATCCATGAGCATAAGGATTATGCTGATTTGTTGACCAATGCTTTTCACACCATCCAGCACAGTGCCTGACATTTAGTAGGCTCTCAATAGACACTCCTTTCGCAAAGTATTTTTGGTATTTTTAGTGTATTTTTAGTAGAGATGGGGTTTCACTGTGTTTGGCCAGGCTGATCTCGAACTCCTGACCTCAGACAATCTGCCCCACTCGGCCTCCCAAAGTGCTGGGATTACAGGCATGAGCCACTGCGCGTGGCCTGAACCCCCCCTTTTTTTTAGTGAAGTCTCGCTCTGTGCCTAGGCTGGAGTGCAGTGGCGTGATCTTGGCTCACTGCAACCTCTGCCTCCCGGGTTCAAGTGATTCTCCTCCCAAGTAGCTGGGATTACGGGAGCACACCACCATGCCTGGCTAATTTTTGCATTTTTGGTAGAGACAGAGTTTCACCATGTTGGCCAGGCTGCTCTTGAACTCCTGACCTCAAGTGATCCGCCTGCCTCAGGCTCCCAAATTGTTGAGATTACAGGTGTGAGCCACCGCACTGGGCCCTGAAACCTTCTCTAATATGATGTCAACCCACCTGGATGAATTTCAACTTTCATCCTGTTTTATTTTGTTCATAGTTGTTATTATGATACAATTACTTTTTTATGTGTTGATTGACTGGCTTGTTTAAAATATAAATTCCATGGGGCAAAGACTTTGTCTAGGCTCTTTGGAAGAAGTGTGGTTCCTGGGATAGTGCCTGGTGCATGGTAGGCTCCTAATAAACTTGTTAAATTAATGAGTTTTTTAAAATGAAAGAATATGTTCTTCTAGGTGTACCCCAAGGGAAAGGAAGTTTGCAGCAAAAGCGTTTCTTTTTTCTCATCTGTTTTAGAACTGGGAATCCTCTATTCCTTTCATCCCTCCTTTGTGTTAATCACATTCTTCAAAACATCTCTGTAGTTTCTGATATCTGATTGCCTTCTGCCTTCCCCTACCAATTCTCTCCCTACCCTTTGCTCTGATAGAGAAGCTTGTTTTCCTCCTGTGGTATCACTAGTTGTTACCATGCTGTTAAGAGATCAGCAGCCCCAGTAAAAGCACAACCTTGATGGGCAGAAGGCATCAATATATTTTGAATCACTTCACTAAAAGTTTTCTTCGTATGATTTCCACATCAGTTCCTAAGAGAACTGGTAACTAGTTACATATGCCCTACCTCTCTCACTCTCCAGTTTATCATTCAGCATTCCCAAACATTCCCACTCTTTAGCCTTGAGCCCTCTTAGACCATATGGGCTCACTACCACATGCTTCAGTATCCCTCTTTCATCAGCTTAGCACCCAAAATGGTTCTTACTTTTCATTAGGGCCTTCGTTTTCATTTAGGTCAGTCTATTACTTTATCAAAGATGGAGGTCTACTTTATCTTTCTTTAATTAAAGTCAATCAATAATTAAAGTATCTTGGGGCCTCAATAGCTAAAGTTCTTGCTACAGCTTCTGATATATTTGCATATTTAAATCAACTGGGAGGAATCTAGAATTCCCTTTAATAGTGAGTGGTACATATATTTACACAAACTTTTCATGATCCCTGATCTGCCACAGACTCCAAGAAGAGGAAGAGTTTACCATTTCTTATGTCACCAATTCTAACCATTAAAAATTAGCTCAAAGTTCACCATAAGAAGTGTGGTAGACAAACATCAAACTGACAGATATATTCACCTCATGTCTTGGGAATCTCCAGGCCATCTTTATAAATGGCTTATATTATTTGTAGCTTGGTTTTTTCTTCACAAGGATTGTATGTTAGAGGACAAAGCATAATTTTTTGGTTTTCAATTGAACACATCACAAGTCAGACCAGTGTTATACAATGCACTGCTGAGCTAAAAACACAAATCTTGGTATGACTTAATAAAGTAGGTCTCACTTTTGTGTCCATCCCAGCATGCCTAAAAGATATCATGTACTCCCAGAGTTAATGGTGACCCATTATGACAGTGCTTCCTGTGTTAAGGAACAGCTTGAATGATTTATTCAGTTAATTATTATTCTCTGCCCCCTGCCACCAAACACACACATCTCATACAGAACTGAAATATAGAATGAATCTTTATTTATCTACCCTTATTACTGAATAAGGGCATAGTTGTTATTTGGTATTCTTTGATTCCTAGCATGTATAAAATAAATACTCAAGTACCATTACTTGAACAATTTTGTGAGCAAAAGCCACATGCCACACAGTGTCTGTGAGATTTTTAACAGAATGATACTTTAACACTTTAGTTAATGATTTTAACAAGCTGCTTTTATGGGGTAAGAAAGGTCAATGCTTTTATAAGACCAAAAGCTTAAATGCTGAGAAAAAGAATTTTGAACTGGAAAGGTGATGGCAAGTGCTTCATACCCAGAAGAGATCATCATTTGAAAAATAAAATCAAAACTATAATTGCTTGAAATGAATAATGAAATTTTGAGAATGATTTGGCTCATTTCATATCATTGTCATAATGAGAAGGCACTATCAAAAGTACTCAGGGAATTTTTCCATTGAACATATATCTCTTCCCTCCAGCTTAGTATATCCCCATTTTCCAATCTCTACGTGTTTACTGACAGATTTTCCAAGTGATCATAGAGGCTCCTTCATTTCTACTCCTTCTCTTGGAGTGAGCATTACAAATTCAGTTGGCATTAAGGCATTAGATGATTAAACAGAAAGTCTGAGTGGCTACTTTGAGGCCATATAGCATATAGAAGAAAAAAGATGACCTCAGAATTAACAAATCTGCAAATATAGCAAAGCAGCAAAAATTTATTAAAGTTCATCACATTCCAGGTAGCACATAGTGAGCAGTATTCATGTGCTAGCTAGTTTATTAATTTATTCTCTATTTATTCATGCAACAAATATCTATTAATTGCCTAAAATAGGTGCTCTGTATACAGTGATATACCAAATAGAGTTAGTCTACACTGTTTTACAGAATTCTCCAGTGGAAGTAAACTCCAGCTGTCCATAGTGGTGACCAGCTCATTAGTGTTTCCTTACTGGCTATTTGTTTTTCCTTGACCCAGTCTCCTAATCCCCTACCTGTGTTTCTGGGACAACCTTCCAAATGAATAACTTGAATGCAAGTACTTATATGAAGGCTTGCTTCCGGGGGAACCTGAACTAAGACACCAAGTGAAGTGTACTTCAAGCAGAGGGAAAGGGAGATAAGAAAGCTCTAATCCTGTCCAAGAGCTCAGCATAGAGGGCAGAGAAAGGGCAAACTGGCCAGAGCACAATGAGCTGGGGAGTGCCCTGGCGGGGATTGAAGCTGGGAACAATGGCCAAATGCTGCCAAGTCCTGGAAGCTGAGGTATCACTTTCTATTGTTGTAACAAATTACCATAAACTTTGTGGTTTAAAACAACATAAAGTTATGATCCTACAGTTGTGGAAGTCAGAAGTACAAAACAGGTCTCTCTGGGCTAGAATCAGAACACTGGCAGGACTGTGTTCCTTTCTAAAAGCCTAGAGGAGGATGCCTTTTCTGTCTGCCTTCTGTCACTGATAACCCCCTTCCATCCTTGCAGTCAGCAGTGGTAAGTCAGTTCAGTGCTGCTGACAACCCCTCACTCTCTCTACTGTTCCCTTCTTACACTCCTGAGAATCCTTGTGATTACATTGGGCCCACCTTGATAATCCAGGCTTCTTTCCTCATTTTAAGGTCAGCTAATTAACAACTTAATTCCATCTGAAATCTTGATTCGCCTTTGCCATGTGACCTAACGTATTCACAGGTTCTGGATTGTTGTGTCGACATTAACCATGCAAAGGAGCTTGAATTTTTCAAAGAAAGAGAGAAACCGATGGAGAACTGTAAGCTGGAGAGTGACAGCATCTAGTTTGTGTTTTTAAAACATCTTTTTTGGCTCCTATGTGGTGAATCGATTGGAGGATGACAAGACTGAGAATGGGAGGATTAATTAAGAAATTATTGCAAAATTTAGGGGACAAGCAGTGGTAGAGGACTAAGATGATGGTGTCGGAGCTTTTTGGAGGTTCAATGAACAGAATTTGGTGAAGAATTAGATCAGGGCCAAAAGAAAGAGGAAAATTTCAAAAACAATTCCCAGATATCTCTCTTTAGCATTTGAGTGAATGGAGATAATGGTTTACTGACGTGGAAACATGGGTTTAGAAACATAAAACTTTCAGGTTTCAACAAGCTCATTTTTAGATGCCCGTGAAATATATAAATGAATATAATCAAGTGCACATATATGAGTCTGGAATTCAAAACTGAGGTCTGGATTAAAGGTATACATTTTTGAGTCACAGTCATAAGATAGTATTTATCACTATGGGAATTAGTGCAGTCACTACAGAAGAGAGAAAGGTGAAAAATGAAGAGGACAGGACCAGTCTTTTAGGAGTAATACCATGTACCCCTGGAAATTATCTGTTCATTCTGCTATTCGTTGTCTGTCTTCTCCCTTTCTATTTTTGCTCTCTAGAACTTCTATGTGCTGTTTGAATCTTCTCATTTCATACTATGTGTCTCTAGTCCTTTTATATTTTCCATTTATTTCTTTTTAGGCTGCCTTTTGGGTAATTTTCTCAGATTTGTCTTCCAATTACATAGTATTCTGTGCCTAATCTACTACTTAACACACTCATTAAGTTTTGTTGTTGTTGTTGTTGTTTTATAATTCAGTGACTGTACTTTTATTCCAGAAGTTCCATTTGGTCCTTTACAAAATTTGAGTTTCCTGTTGTCATATTTTTCTTTTCTTGTCTATTTGTTCTACACTTTCCTTCATCTTATCAAACATTTAAATTTTTCTTCAAGTCTCTTTTAGAACGTTTAATTTTTTAGTTCTTGGGGATACAATTGCCCCCATTTGTCATCTGCTACTTATTCCTCAGAGTGATTCATTTCCTTAAGTGTTTTGTGATGTCTGTGAGCTCTATCCCAAGAGGGCTTATATTTGGCGGAAAGTTTGTGTGCCCTGAGCTGTAGGCATTTTTCTCCACAGTTGTTTTTGCTCTGCCTCACTTAGCCCCTGGGAGTGCACCAGCTATGTATTAGTTTTAATGTGAAGAGTCTAAACTTAGACATTATTTTTCATGTCTTGTTTTTTTCTTCCAAAGATTCCAAGCTGACAGCATATTTCTTTGCCTCCTTTCCAGGCTAGGAGGATTGGGGTTTTCTATTGTCCTTTTCATAGAGTTATGAATGGCTGGTTTTACACTTGATAATCCCCACATGCAAAGAGTTTGTGGCTGGATCCCCAAACCAATATTACCTTATGGGAAGTAGAACCCCAGCCACAGCCATAAAGAATATATTCCAACCAGTAGTCAATTTTTTTTAAAAAAAAGCTTTATTGAGGTGTAATTGATATACAAAAAGCTGCACATTTAATAGATACAATTTGATCAGTTTGGACATAGGCATACACACATGAAATCATCACCACAATCAAAGTAATACACTTATTAATCACCTCCAAAAATTGTCTTGTTCTTCTCTTGCTTGTTGTTTCATTTTGTTTTGCTCTACTTTTGGTTGTTATGAGAGCACTTAACATGTGATTTATCCTCTTAACAATTTACCCCAGCTTTATTAAGGTATAATTGACAAATAAAAATGTTATATATATTTACAGTGTACAATGTGAGGTTTTGATATATATAGATATACCTTGTGAAATGATTGATTCAAGCTAATTAACATATCTATCACCTCACCTCACATATGCTTTGGTCATAAGATCCACTCTTTCAGCAATTTTCAAGGATGTAATATATTATTATTAACTACAGTCACCATGCTGTACAATAGTTCTTTAGAACTTGTTTATCCATTTAACTGAAAGTTCACCCCCCCTTTATCCAACATGTTCTCATTTTCCCTCCTCTGCTCTACCCCTAGCAACCACCATTCTGCTTTCTGCTTCTATGAGTTTGGCTTTTTTAGATTCCACAAGTAAGTGAGATCTTTCAGGGTTTGTCTTTCTATGCCTGGCTTATTTCACTTAGCATAATGTCTTCCAAGCGTATCCATGTTGTCACAAATGGCAGGATTTTCCTTTCATAAGGCTGAATTGTATTCCATTGTATATTTATGCCACATCTTCTTTATTCATTCATCCATCAGTGGACACTCGGGTTCATTCCATATCGTAGCTATTGTGAATAATACTGCAATGAACTTGGGAGTGCAAATATCTCTTCAACATACTAATTTCATTTCTTTTGGATGTATTCCTAGAAGTGGGATCTCTAGATAATATGGTGGCTCTATTTTTAATTCTTTGAGGGAACTCCATCCTGTTCTCCATAATAGCTGTGCTAATTTACCCAAAAATGTACAAACATTCCCTTTTCTCCACATCCTCACCAACACTTGTTATCCTTTGTCTTTTTGATATAGCTTTCTAACAGGTGTGAAAAGATATCTCATTGTGATTTTAATTTGAATTCCCTGATAGTTAGTGATGTTGAGCAAATATGACTGATTCATATATGTGTTGACCATTATATGTGTCCTTTTGAGAAATGTCTTTTCAGGTCTTTTACACATTTTTAAATCCGGTTGTTTGTTGCCTTGTAATTGGGTGGTTTGAGTTCCTTACATACTTTGGACATTAGCTGTTTATCAGAAATATGGTTTGCAAGTACTTTCTCCTACTCCGTAGGTTGTCTCTTTCCTCTGTTTATTGTTTCCTTTGCTATGGAGAAGTTTTTTAACTTGATTCAATCCCATTAGTCTATTTTTGCTTTGTTGCTTGTGCTTCTGGGGTTATATCCAAAAATTTATTGTCTAGACCAATGTCAAGAAGCTTTTTCTCTATGTTTTCTTCTAATACTTTTACAGTTTCAGATCTAATGTTTAAGTCTTTAATCCACTTTCAGTTGATTTTTGTATGTGGTGTGAATTAAATGTCTAATTACATTCTTCTGCATGTGGATATCCAGTTTTCTCAGCATTTATTGAAGAGACTTTCCTTTCCCCGTTGTGTGTTCTTGGTAACTTTGTCAATGATCAACTGACTGTAAATAGATGAATTTATTTCTGAGTTCTTTCTTCTGTGTCATTGATCTTTCTTAACAAATTTTTAAGTTCATAATATAACATTGTTAACTATAGGCACTACTTCGTATAGTGTATTTCTAGAACTTACTCATCTAAAACTTTATCCCATTAAACAACCCTCTCTTTCTTCCTCCCCCCCAGCCACGGCAACTACCCAAGAAGGAAGAAGTAAAGTGAGCTGTATTTGTAGATGACATAATTTTACATGTAGAAAACCCTAAAAACTCCGTACAAAAAAATTTAAAAACTATTAGAATGAATAAGTGAATTTGGTAAAGTTATAGGATACAAAATCCACATACAAAAGTCAGTTGTATTTCTATATACTAACAATGAACACCTAAAAGGGAAATTAAGAAAACAATTTCATATAATAGCATGCTTAGGTATGAAGTAAACCAATGAGGTTAAAGACTTGTATCCTGAAATTTTAATTCTTTCACATCTAGCTCCGCTATACTACCTTTGAACTCCCTCTGCGGTAAATTTCCTCTCTTAGTTTGCTGCTTGGCTGTGTATCCAAGAATTCTATGACTGGGTTGATTAAAAATCCCCACTTGTTAAGTTTGAAATATCAAACTTTTTTTTTTATATATAGCTGCTACCAATTGTGCTGTATCCAATTCTCTTTCCCACTGGACATCTATCAGAAACTTTGAAAACTCCTCAATCTGATGTTATTACTTTTCAATTAATAAAATGATCTCATTTTTACTAATTCTTAAGATTTTTCATTACAGAATTATAATCTCATACAGCTCTTACCTTTCCTGCTAATGTGATGAAGCCAACTTGAGACAGCTCACAAGAGCCTACTGTGCACATCTCTTTCCAGCTCAAAGTTCAGTGATGTGCTGTTGGAGTTTGACATTGGCCATGATGGGAGTATTTACACTATGGCAATAATCAAACATTACAAGTCACATTTTCCTTCTAGAGAACCAGTTGTTAAACATTTATCAGCACACCATTGACCTGTCGCCTCAAGACTAAAGATGTGGGTCCATTGCCAGTTTCTGTGTGTGAAGGGTGTTGAAGAGTAGGAAAAACAATATCATGGACTTGGTCTCCTCTTGCTCACCCCATCCCTCCTCTGTGGCTACTAGTCTCATTTCGGTGCTGGAAGAGGGCTTTCCATTGCAAGTTAAATGTTTGCTTCTGTACTTCAATTCATGTCTTTTATGTGAACTTCTATATTGTGGTCATGAATTTGCCATCACTTTTCTGTTGGTCATCACGACTGACCTAGACCTTTGTCTAGGTCTCAGGTAAGTGAGGCTCAACAGGTCCTAGTGATGTAATACAATCTCAAAGAGATTTCAAGGCAACGCCCAACTCTTTGAGACTAGGTTACATATTAAACTGATACCAACTGAGTGCATCCCACCTGAATTCCTCTGACACACACCTCTTTGCCTCATGTTGGAAAGAACCATTATATGATGCACCATCATATTTTTGTACCTTCTCTTCCCAACACTGGGCCTGAAAACTCGAATGGGATCTATCTTCCTTTCCTTTCATGAGACAGTCCTTTTAGCTTTGCTTCCCAAACATGAAACCATGCTCTTTTAGCAATTTCCAACCATGGAGCAAGGTTTGAGCTCCCCTTCTTGCACCTAGACATCACAAACAATTCTCTCAGTTTGCAAATGCTGCTAACCCTAAACAAAGACCCCATTGCCTTCCCTAGTTCTCCTCTTATATCTCTCTTGGGCATTCTGTCTCTCCCATATGAGGACAAATGTCCAGTCTCATGTTAAGAATCAGATTTTCTTTGACATGGTCCTTGAAGAATGTAGACACTTTATTTTCAATAGGGCACTATTTCTGTTTACCACACGTTATTTCAATATCTCTGTTACATGTAATCTAGTAGCTCATGTTTTTTTGAGCAGTGGGCATTGGACTTTACATGAACTCAGTATCAGGAGAGGAAGTCAAATTTTACTTCTATTTTATTGAATTCTGTATTATTTGACTTCTAATATCTGATATGGTTTGGATATTTATCTCCCCAAATCTAGTGTTGATATGTCATCCCTCAATATTGGAGGTGGTACTTTGTGGGAGGTGGCGAGTCATGTGGGCGAATCCCTCATGGTTTGGTGCTACCCTCACAGTAGTGAATGAGTTATTGCAAGATCTAGTTGTTTAAATGTGTGTGGCACCTGCCCCCCTGACTTTTGCTCCCGCTTTTTCCATGTGATGTGCAAGCTCTTGCTTGGCCTTCTGCATGGATAAAAGCTCCCCGAAGCTTCCACAGCAGATGCTGGTGCCATGTTTCATATACAGCCGGCACAACCATGAGCCAATTAAATCTCTTTTCTTTATAAATTACTCAGTCTCAGGTATTTCTTTGTAGCAATGGAAGAATGACCTAATAAAATATCAAGTGTATTTTACTTTTATAAGAAAAAACTAAAATAATAACACGTTCTTAATGCACCTGTCACCAAAGAGTAAAAGAAAGCAGCCTAGAGGTATTTTGTGTTTGGAAAAGAAGACCTAATATTGTAATTCTAAAACTAAGATATTGTATAAAGTGAAATGCTAGTTGTAATGTTTTGACCAAGTCAAAAAGTGGGTTAATTTTTCAATATGAAGTTATATAGTATATACACTTGGGATTCCACATTTTAAAAAATTGCTCCTTATACTTTTTCTTAGCCAATTCTTACATATGAAAGAGAAAACAGACAATTTAATTATGTATAAAAATTTTAAATTGCTGCTGAAAAAGTCTAGAAAGAAAATTATAGTGGTGGTGGTAGTGAAATAAAAAATGAGTGGAGAATTTGATAGGAAAATCATGGATTCTGTACAGACCTTAAATCTTATATGTAAAATAAAAGTGAATTTAAGATAATAAGAAAGGAAAGAAAGCCAAAAAGTCTTTTATACTATCAGCAAAGATTTCTAAGACATATCAAAGAGAGAGCATTGGTTTCATAAGCTTAGATCAGTGGAATGAAATGATACACATGCCTCACAGAATGACAGTTTTAATATTAAGCTGCTATTGTATTCATTAGAATAATGTTAGCTTTTATTACAAATAAGGCAGAAACGTATTCTGGCCTGAAAGTAATATAGACATATTTGTTACTCGTGCTTACTAGATGTCTGAAGAAAGGTTGATTGACACTTTTCAACATAATCATCCAGAAGCACAGAGTGATGGAAGCTTTGTTGTCTTCAACAGATATTTTCCAGAGTCATCCTGGGACTCTTCTCTATCCCAGTCAGAGGGAAAAGGAGGAGTATGGAGGTATATTTGTGAAAAGTTTATATGGTCCAGGACTATGAGTGGAACTTTTTTCTATTCATGGTCCCTGGCTAAAGCTCAGTCACAAGGACACTTTAACTGCAAAGGAAATTAGGAAATATGCTCCATTTCCAGGGAGGAGAACATGGATCTGATAAGAAGCTAGCATCAGTAAGTATAAACTAGAATTGTCTCCTCTGTAGACTGTTTAAAACAGAATAGCTCTTCATCTAATTGCAATAATACGTGTGTAGTCCCACTTAAAACAAAAGTACAGACATCACCAAATGCTCTCTAAAAGACCCTAAAGTTCTCTAATTTTTGGAAAGATGTTTGTATTTTTGGGTTTTTAAAGAACACATAGAGGAAGTACAGGTATAGAGATTATGAATGAAGCAATGGGAAGTTAGAATGTCATGTTGACAGGGGATGTGGAAAGAGAAAATTATGGGGACACTAATAGGAAAAAATTGGGAGGGTATAGGGAAAGGGAAAGACATGAAAAGAAAGGGAGAATGCTCTTATTATTCTGTGATATGTTGAGAAAGTATCAAAACAAGAATGAACAGAGTTCCAAGAAGTTACAAGAAAAAAATCACAACCCACTCAATACCACTTTTTCCTAACTTTATAAAGATAGAGCAAAAAGATTTGCGGATAGAAACATGCACAGGCTCACACTGGAGAAGCCTCTACCACACTGGCCTCAGAGCTGCCCTGGGAAGCCAGTAAGTCAGAGCTGATGTAACTGAGACCCAATAATTGCTTGGTTAATATGTACTGAAGTCACCTGCTTATTGCAACAATCTGAGAGTCCTTACTTGATACTTTTATCCTATTTTAATTGTTTCTCTTTCTGTCTCTGGAGTCCAAAGCAAATAAGGCACCTGATGATTGCTTTGAAAAGGTTCGCTTCCTCAAATAATATGAGTTTCTAGCTTTAAGAAAATCATAAATCTTGGCAGCAGATGCACAAGGAGTCTGCATTTTGCATGCGACTCCTGGACTTGCCCATATCCTTGTTTGTTTAGAACACTGACATGATGATACAAAGTCACACATGCCCTTGTTAACAAAGGTCAGCAAAGCTGCTGATACAAGCTTTTTATTAACTTCTGAAGCCAGGTGTTTATCATGTCTCCAGCTGCTCAGCTGAAGGCTTATTGCAGGGCATATCTGCTACTTTGTTTTGGTTAGGCTGGCATCAAAATGATTACATTCCAATGGGATCAGGAAAGACCGTTAAAATGGATCTTCAGTGAGAATGTTGTTCACTATCATTTTGCAACCCTCTTGTCAATAGTGAAAGTCAGTGTAAGCTAACAGAACTGCAATCTTATGGCCTGGACGTCAACTGAATGTTTGCAGGGCCCATGAAACGCATTTTGATTCCTTCTACAAGAAGAAAGCAAAATGTAGATGAAGGACAAAGACTTCAATTTGACACTCCTTTGCATCTCCATTAGCTCAAAGATAGCTGATCCAAACTTCACCTTTAATGTGTGGTCAATGGCAGTCACTGGAGTCAAAGTCAATGTTTTAGTATCATGACTTGGCTAGATGCCATATGACTTTTGCCTCAATTTTATTTTAGTAATGATTCAATTACCCTGTCCACTGAAGACATGTAATACAAAGAAAAAAACCTATATGCTATTGGCTACTGATGATTGAAAGATAGTTGTCTGAAGACCCACAGAAGTTGGAAAAGGATCGGGAACTCCACTAAGACAGAAGATTTATTATTTTAATAATCTTCAATTTAGAGATCAGATGGATACATACATGAGCTCTATACATTCATCCACAATGTATAAATTGCTGTGTGTGGTTCATTTTGTTTTGAATAAATAATTCTTGAAATAGCTATCTTCAGAGATGGTTCCCAATGATCCCCACTTCCTAATACTCATGATCTCTTACAGATTTCTCCTTTTTATCACATTAGGTTTGTATGAACAATAAAATACAGCAGAAAGTATAGTGTGATAGTTTTGAGACTAGATTATAAAAGACATTGTGGCTTCCGGTAAAAAACAGGGTCGAACTACACAATCTTTTGATGTGATTTCAGCAAGATCAAAGCTGGTGCCTTGGAGTAATTGTTTAATGTTTATAAAGTCTTTCCTAAGGGTGTGTCTCACAGATACTCTCAAACAATAAATCTAAAACACTTAAGAGTTTTGTCC
The DNA here is from genome assembly GCF_000951035.1 of Colobus angolensis palliatus. Lineage (NCBI taxonomy): Eukaryota > Metazoa > Chordata > Mammalia > Primates > Cercopithecidae > Colobus > Colobus angolensis. Next base: position 878,976 of record NW_012115489.1, on the reverse strand, counting down.
AATAGTTGTCTCAGCAGAAGACAAATGTAAAGGACTTTTATCAAAGATGTTTGTGGGTGTGGCTTTTATTTAATGGAGTGAATCCCAGTGAGTTTCACAGAAAACTCACAAAGTCTTTAAGATTATCATATTCACAGAAACAGCACAAGCTTGGACTACAAGGGATAGAGACACTGCAAAATGAAAAATAGGCTTTGGATTTCCACATTTGTATAAGCAATAAGGAAAGTAAAAAAGCTACTCACATGTGAACACATGCTAGTTTTTATGAGAAAATGAAGGATGACTCAGAGGGTAGAATCAAGAGAATTAATGGCATGGGGCTGAAAGCCATAGAGGATTATTCCAAAGTATAAATCCTAATCAAGAATCTGCCAACTTGTGCCCAGCAGATTTCATAATTGCTCTAATCTGGGGACTCCTGTGCTTTTTATTTTCTTCTTCATAAATGTCAGTATCAGTTGTCCTATGCCTGCCCCTGTTGTGTATTTCGTGTTTGGGGGAAAATAACTTGCTTCTATTGTTTGTAAATCTTTGGATTAAAATAAACAATAATCAAGAATCTACAGTTATAGAATTACACACAATAAACCTCTTTCACAACTAAACCATATTTAAGTGATGATATTCTGGACTCTGAAATCACACTGATATGGGATGAGATTTGGGTGCTTTTGGAAGGAGGGAGTGTATTAGGTATTGCGAGAAACCTGATTAATTGGGGGCCATAGAACATATGGTGGTAGCCAGCCTTGAAGATGGCTGCAACGATCCATTCCTTCTCATGTTTGTGCCCTTGTGTAGCTCCATTTGACATTTTATCAGGGTTGGTGTGTGTGACCAATAGAACATGGCAGACCTGATGATGTGTTACTTCCAATGCTAGCTTTTTAGAAGTATCATAGATTTTGCCTCTCTCTTAACCATTTGCTCTGGGGGAAGCCAGGTGCCATGTCATGGACAGTCCTATGAAGAGGCTCATGTAAATAGGAACTGGGACCTTCTAACAGCTGTATGTATGAGCTTAGAAATGGGTATTTCAGCTCCAGTCAGGTCTTCAGATGTCTGCAGTCATGGATGACATTTTGATTATAACTTCATGAGATACTCTGAGTCAGAACAACCCAGCTAAACCATTAACACATTTCTGACCCACATTCTGTGAAATGCTAAATATTTGTGGTTTTAATACAGTAAGTTTGGAATATTTGCATGTAAAAATAGATTATCTACTATTAGGTCTGTGCAAAAGTGATTGTAGTTTTTGCCATGGAGAGTAATACAATTAAAAAACACTATTTAATTCACATTGTCCTGAGTAGCAGTTAACCAACCATCCTACGCTTCAGCAATTGTCCGTAAATTATTTGTTCTAAAATAGTATCTTATCTAAAGGTAGAGTATTATGACTATGGAAGCAGTCCACTCTAAGAATGCAATTATATTCATTACCACTATGAGGAACTTGAATAAGAGAAAGTGGTAGCCATTCTCAAATCATACATTTTCTTTCCAAGCAATATTTCAAGTTATTTTATTTGTTTTTGTCCTCTCAAATGATAATATATGTAGTAATAATTTTTAGCTCTCATGTATTATTAAGTTTCCGAATATGCAGATAGTTCTGATTTCAAAGCTCAACCTGACATAATCTGCTATTGGAGAGGAACTCTGATTAGGTTACTTGGTACCAAGCAAATAAAATATGAAAACGAGAAGGAGAAATTAGTTTGAATTAGTATAACATAGATATATTGTATCCTGGAGACACTGGCAAGGGATATCATTGGCATATGCATACACAATGTGAAAAATCTAATCATCACTGAGGATGGTGATATTTCCTTAAAACATAATAGAATAGATTATACATCATATTTCTTTTGTAGGTTAATACTAAAAGCAGTTATTCAATTAAAAATTTTGGGGTTTTGACTGATTTTTTATATCTGTGGTTTCACAGAATAAACTTATTTGATCACTCTTAAAAATATGAAATGGATAAAGTTTTTTTCAATTAGATATGTTTATATCCATTGTTCTTTTGAAGTAAGATGTATTTGGTTGCACAAATACAGGTGTAGCCTGCGTTCTCTATACAGTCTAATTTGTAAGGCCCAAAAAAGGTCAATTAGAAAAACAAGCCATTATTCCTTACCTTATGGATTTTAGTTGATGGAGATTGGATGCTGAGAACTTCCTCCTCGTCCTCCTCCTCCTCCTCTTCTTCATGTACTTTCCTTGATGGCAGAGTAAACTGCTATCAGATGAAAGAGGTGATAGGTAGAATAATGGCCTCTCAAAGATATCCTTGGCCAAATCTTCAGAGTCTATGAACATGTTACATTACATGGAAATGAGGCACTACGGTTGCAGATAGAATTAAGTTTGTTAATCCATTGACCTTACAATATAGAACTTGTGGCCAGGCATGATGGCTCTTGCCTGTAATCCTAACACATTGGGAGGCCAAGGTGGGAGGATTACTCAAGCCCAGGAGTTCGAGACCAGCCTAGGTAGCATAGTAAGACCTTATGTCTACTAAAAATTGTAAAAAATAATTAGCTGGGTGTTGTGCAAGTGCCTGTGATCCCAGCTACTCAGGAAGCTGAAATGGGAGGACTGCTTGAGCCTTGGAGGTTGAAACTGCAGTGAACCAAGCTTGTGACACTGTACTCTAGCCTGGGTGACAGAGTGAGACCCTGGAAGAGGGAGGTAGAAAAAGGAAGTCACATTTTAACAACATGACAGAGACTCAACTTGCCATTGCTGGCTTTGAAGACCAAGACCAAGGAAGGTGACATGGTTTGGCTGTGTCCCCACCCACATCTCACCTTGAATTGTAATAATCCCCACATGTCAAGGATGGGGCCAGGTGGAGATAACTGAATTATGGGGGTGGTTTTCCCCCATACTAGTTTCACGGTGGTGAATAAGTCTCATGAGATCTGATGATTTTATGAATGGGAGTTACCCTGCACAAGCTCTCTTGCCTGCCACCATGTAAGATATGCCTTTGCTTCTTCTTTGCCTTCCGCCATGATTGTGAGGCTCCCCCAGCCATATGAAACTGAGTCCATTAAACCTCTTTCCTTTATAAATTACTGAGTCTTGGGAATGTCTTTATTAGCAGCATGAGAACAGACTAATAGGAAAGGGGACCATGTAGGCAGCCTCTAGAAGCTGGAAAAGACTCTACTGGTGCCTCCAGAAAACAATTCAGCCCTGCTGACACCTCAGTTTTGGTGCATTGAGATGAATGTGGAATTTCTTACCTGAAAAATAATAAATTTGTGTTGCTTTAAGCCACTAAGTTTGAGATAATTTGTGACAGCAGCAATAGAAAATAAATACAGATGCTGTCAGGATATTGTAGAATACCAACACTTGAGGGGAAAAAAATAGGTGCTAGCCACATAGCAGACAGAAAGTAACACAGCTAAACTTCATGCCAATCACTTTGAATTCTAGATAAAATGTTACAGGCCTTTACAATTTACATAACTAAGCTTTAATAAAAGAAAACAAGAATCTGTTGGGTTGAAATTTTTTAAAAAAGAATTTAAAATCAAGGAAGAGAAAAGCCCATAACCGGTGAGAATTTGAACCAGATACAAGTTCTCTATGAGTAGTGGTAACAAAATGTTCCAGGAGAAAAAAAGAAGTGAGAAGTTAGCTTTAATGTGAGCATACAAAGGAAATTTTTAAATAGTGGCTGACATAAAAGCTGGGGACTGAACAAGGAATGAAATTTCACCAAGTTGATGAGGGAAAGAAGAGCATTGCAGACAAAGTGAAGACATTTGGCATGAGGATGGAAGGTATATTCCAAAAACAGCAGTGTGTTTGGTGTGGGATGACCTAGAAACTTATATTGTTTGTTAGTTTGTTTGTTTGTTTTTGTTTTGACTGGATCTTACTCTGCCACCAGGCTGGAGTGCAATGGTGCAATCACAGCTCACTGCAACCTCTACCTCCTGGGCTCAAGCGATCCTCCCGCCTCAGCTTCCTGAGTAGTTGGGACTACAGGCATGCACCATCATGCCCAGCTAATTTTTGTATTTTTTGTAGAGACAGGGTTTCACCATGTCGTCCTGATTATTCTTGAACTTCTGAATGCAAGCAATCCTCCTGCCTTGGCCTTTCCAAAGTACTGGGATTACAGCCATGAGCCACCATGTCCAGAAACCTAGAAGTTTAAAAGGAAAAGTTTATTGGATCCAGATTATGCAAAGTCTTGGATGTCATGCTAAATAGTTTTGACTCTATTTTTATAAGCCAAAGATAACAAACCAGAAGCCATCAGGTGTGTTTTAGTTGGCTTCATAGTGCTTTTTTCTGTATGTGTTTAGATTATTACCATTATTTGTAATTTGAATTACAAAAATTAAAACATTAAAAAGACTGGGAGACAGACCTGACATAACATTCTAGACATCCAGCTTCTCTGTGGAAAACAAAAAACAAACAAACAAAAAACCTAAAGTGTAAACAAATGATTTGACCATCTTGCCACATTGGGTCTCACTGCAATTGGCTAGAACTGAGTAGTTGCTGACCCTTTAGTCTGGGCGTGTATTCTTCAGTTCACCACAGTTTACAAACTCTCCTCTTTCCCTAATGTGTTATATCTGTCCATTTCACCACATATTTGTACCTGCTGGACACCCCTAGACATTTGTGTTTGTAACCCCTGTTGTAGGCAGGTGATTACCATCGAAGGATTTTTAAATATCACATCTGCTTTAGAGGCCAAGATGGGTGGATCATCTGAGGTCAGGACTTCAAGACAGCCTGGCCAACGTGGTGAAACCCTGTCTCTACTAAAAATACAAAAATATTAGCCGGACGTGGTGGTTCATGCCTGTAATCCCCACTACTTGGGAGGCTGAAGCAGGAGAATCACTTGAACCCAGGAGGTGGAGGTTGCAGTTAGCTGAGATCATGCCACTGCACTCCAGACTGGGTGACAGAGTAAGACTCCATCTCAAAAAAACAAAAACAAAAAAATTTTACTTTGGGAAGAAAACCTTGGTAGCAATGTTAAGATGCCCTCTGCATTCCTGTTGTACATTATATGTATTTCTGTATTCTTTTTCACTTCTTAAATACCTTTATTATTTTTAAAAATTCGTTTTGGACATGGATAGCTCTACAAAATACTTCTCCCAGCCCAAAACCTCAAATCCTTTCCACATGTCCTCCATAAAGAAACAAAATATTTATACTTCACCCTCATTCAAGTCTAATTTTAAAAAACATTTAAGATTAAAAATCAAATATTATTTTTCTTTCCAGAACTTGTTAGTAATTTTAAATCACAATGCAACATACGTAATGGTATTTCTTTTTAAAAATTAGCTTATTAGACGATTTTATGAGAAAAAATCAATTCAAGGCCTCAGGGAGAATATTATATTCTCTGTGTCTGAAAGCAAAAGACATTGAAAAATCCTTTTGCTCCTCTGGAGTTTGTGATTTCAACGTAACCAACAAAAAGAGCGCACAGATTGACTTCCTACTTAATATTAGGCATCGTTTTGTTACTTTTGGACTGCAGCTGAAACGCTATCTAAACTTGAAAAGGGTGGGTGAGCGGAAGTCCAGCACAGAAGAGCAAGGCTGGGGACAGGCGGATAGAAGCTTTCTGAGCAGTGGAGTAAGAAGAGCCCAATCCCTAGGATTCCCCATCATGGCAGGCTCGTTTGGGGTGGAAGACAGTTTATTGCACTCACAACACTGAGTTACAATAATCTGTTTATGTTGTTTGTGTTCTTTGTCAGGCAGTGAAATTCTTATAAAGGGCTAGAGATGTTTTTCTCATCTACCTGTGATTCCCTGTTACCTAATGTTGTTTGGCAGGTAGTAGATACTTAGTATTTATCAAAATGTACTGAATGAAGGATAAGAATGGGTAAGACACTGAAGGCAGAATGATCAGTAGGTGGACTATGATGTCATTCTAGTGAAACAGGAAGAGGGCCTGAATTAGGATGGGCCTATGATCAGGATAAGAAGAATATCACTGTCGAAGATATTCAGAAAATATAATTAATTTGTTTTGGAGGGTTCTGTGGTTTGAATATGTCCCCCAAAGTTCATGTGTTTTGGAAATTTGATCCCCCATGCTGCAGCAGTGTTGGGAGGTAGTCATCAGCGCATAATGGTCGTCAGGGAACCAACCTCATGAATGGATTTATGCCATTATGGTAGTAGTGGGTTTGTTATTACAGGACTGGGTTGCTTAGAATGAGTCTGGCCCCCTCTTGCTCTCTCTTTCTCATTCCTCTGCCTTTCCCTCTCTCCTTCTGCCATGGAATTATGCAGCAAGACAGTCCTTACTGGATGTTAGTCCCTTGCTCTTGGACTTCCCAGCCTCCAGAACTGTGAGATATAAATGTCTGTTGATTATAAATTACTCAGTCTATGTTATTCTGTTATAGCAGCACAAAATGGACTAAGACAGAGGGTAAAGGAAAAGAAGAAATAAAAAAATGGCTCTTAAATCATCATCATACCATATGGGATGCCTTCTCATGATCTATTATTCACCAACCCAAAGAGAGTGAGTAATTACCCCATCCAAGGACTTAAGGCTCCCCTATTCCATGGAGCATATAATCACAAAATTTTTCTACTGGGAGGCAGTTGAAAAGTTCCAGTCTACAGATTGGAAGACCTGGATTGATCAAGTCTCAATTCTCCCCTTTACTTATCTATGGATCTTGTACAAATAAATAGCCTCTTCGATATTCAGTTTCCTAATTTATAAAATGATGGTAGCCTAATATTGCTCTAATTTATTAATATGGCTATGAGAGAATAAACCTAGCTTATCTGAGAGTATTTTGTAACCCATGTTATGTTATACAAATATGTTACATGCCAAACTCTGCTAGTCACTAGGGATACAAGAATAAATAAGGCATAGACCTCTAGCTACCCAGTTTAAAAGAGACTTTTAAAACATAGTGACTTTTAAAAGTGACTTTTAAAAAGTCACTTTTTAAAAGTGACTTTTAAAATACAGTTTAACAGAACATAAGAATATTTAGAAATGGAGATAAATATAAGAATATTTAACCATGGTTTTATTTAACACTTTCTCAGCATTCTTCCTAGAAGAATAATTTTGCAACCAATATTTTGCAACCTGGGACTATGAATTGTAGGATATTAAAGGTTCCTTGGTGGAAGGGTTTATTTCCCTATTTGGGGGTTACTTTTTTTGTTGTGCAAACTGAAGTAGAAATTGCTGATGATATTACTGGATGGTTGATTTTTAAATAGGTTCTAGCCACACAATCTTTTTAAAGATTTTGAAACACTAGAGGAATGCTTAATAAACCTAAGTGCATTTTAAGTCACTTACAAGATTCTTCTAACCACAAACAGATCTTCTCCTGCGATAGTCATTATGCTACATATTTGGCCGTTCTTTGGCACTGGAAAATCCCCATGGAAAAAAGATGGAAATAAGAAATAGTAATCCTATAAAATTCAATTAGGATGAACACAGGTACTCACATAACTTCCCTGGTCATCTGTGTCCTCTTCCACAGATAAAATACAAATACATTAAAATCCACTTCGTATGAGAGCATCTCTGATAATAATGTGTTATATTGTCTTAGTAATTATGTGAGGAGTGAGAGTAGCTTAATTTCAAACAGCTGACCTATGTGAGGCTGCAGATAAAAATGCTATCAATTGAGAGTCGGGTCATGAATACATCCACTCTGCCAAATGAACCAAGTTGCTTCTAAATGTATAATAGGAAAATAAGATTTACATTATTTAGCCACAGAGAAATTTAGGAAGAAGATTGAAAACAGATCTAAAAGCATTACCCTACCAGTCTCTGAATTTGTATGCCCCTGTTCATACTGGAATAATTAACTGCACATTTTCCAAATATCAATATACAGTAAAGCAATGTATCTATAAAATATGGATGCGTATCTTTAAAGTGGAACTTTAAAAAACTCTAGGGGCACTATGGAAATGGAATATTTTGTCAAGGCAAAGATAAATACTATTGATTTGGAAATATAAAACACTTTACATCGTTAGGGACTACAGATGACCACCAATTCAAAGTGACAAAAGTGACTAGGAAGTTATTGGCTTAAAGTGATTAACAGAGAGTCTGAGAATGCTGCCCTACCAGAATAGGATGCTGGGGAAAGAAAACGGCTTTAATCAGAATCTCAGTAGATGAATCTATTTTTTTGTAGATGGAGTCCACTGTTTAGAACGGTACTTTTCTATCCAATACACTTTTTGAAGGCATACTAAATAAATGTCCTTTGGTTCTATTGGGAAAAGCTACCTTTTACACAGAGAAAAATAAGTAACATGCCAATGACAATTCCAGTGACAAAGAGAACGCTGCCTGCTTCTATTATTTGTTCCTTTACTCATTCTGTTATTTATTCCCTTCTGTCTTGATTCCTTCATTAATGAGAATCAATTAATGAAAGTGCCTGCTGCATTTAGACAAGCCAGAGATGATGGAGAGAAGCACAGAAGAGGAAGAAAAGTAGTCAATTCAATTCACACAATCTCACAGACAACAGAGACCAGTATGAGGACGAAGCAAACTAGTCAAGCATGTACCGTAATGGGGTACAGAGGGAGGCAGGGCAGGGCAGTGTGCAGTCGCTAGGTATCATCTAGGGAATATTTTCTGTATGAATCAATTTGGGATTGGGGTTCTAGTTGGGTACACATAGACATAAAGGTGGCAATAGACACTGGAGACTACTGGGGTAGGGGAAGAGGGAGAGGGACAAGGGCTGAAAAATTACCTGTTGGGTACTCTGCTCACAACCTAAGTAACGGGATCATCCGTACCTCAAACCTCAGTGCCATGCAATAGCCCCCGTAACAAACCTACACATGTATCCCTTGAATCTAAAATAGAAGTTGAAATCATTTAAAAAATTGAAAAATAAAAGTTTGCTGTTGATATTAAAAAGGAAGAAAAGGATTGGAGTTCTAAACAAAAAACATGATGGAAGAGACGCCTTCTGTGATTATGAGATGGCCAGCCAGAGCCGGCAGCATCATTTGTGGGATCCAGTGCAAAATGTAAATGGGGTCTCCCTGTTCAACAAGCAGGACAACATGTATTTTCCTTTCTTTTACTGTCCCTCTCTCCACCTTCACGTGTTTTTTCTTTGCTGTTAGCGTTGTACTCCCTGGAGTGCAGGAATACCCCCAGGGATATTGTAGAACTTCACAGGCTCTGGGACCTCCTTACGCGACACCACACGCAAAGCATATGCGTCCAACCCTCTCTCCCAGGTGCAGTTGCCCAAGAGCCAGAGGGTGGCGCTGGGTCGGCTGCGGTAGCTGAGTGTGGCCATGGGAGTGGGCGGCCGAGACCCCAGTCCCGAGCGTGGGGAGGCCGTGGGAGGCGGACTACCCGTGAGCTGGGTCCTGGTGCACGATCTATGGTCCCATTGGTCTTCACTTCCAAAATGAAATTTTAAAGATTAAATTAAGAATTTTCAGACTGACAGTGGAGCCCACTCTGGGTCCTTGTGAAGGAAAGGCGCCATGCAACTGCATGGTCACCCAACCAGCTCAAGACTTGCAGAATCAAGGGGGAAAAACAAAGAGGCAGAGTGGAAATTACCATGAACTTTACTGTCCGTGTAAGAAACTTTTTCAAGATTAAAAAGGAAAGGTCACACACAGTTCCATTAAAAAAAAAAAAAAGAATGGAAATAGAGTCATGTTTAGATGCACACTGGAAAACTTTGAAGGGTAAAGGGGGGGGGAATCCTATATCTATTTACCTATTCAAGTACAAAAATAAAATAAACAGGTTGCATACAAAAGAACAAAAATCATCCTGACATTAGATGACTGTCAATCCTAAAGATGGAAGATTATTTTAGAATATAGTTTCTCAACATCACTGGGAAAATGCAGGGGGCTCAAAATCGTTGTCTGCCAAAGCGAGAAAATTCATTCAAGTAACATTCTCAAGTAACAAAAAAAGTTTGCCGCTCATTTATTCTTTCTGAGGGAGCAGGAGACACTATTTAAAATGTACTCTATCTGGCTGAGAAATTAATCCAAATCAAGCCATCGAGAATGCGAAAATTGTTTTATATAGTGTATACCGGTGACTACTGAAAGCAATTAAAAGTGTAGAATTAAGTACAATTTTTTTCCTAAATCTGTATTTAGTTTTGAGTTCTCCCAGAAGTAGGCCCAGAGACAAGAATTCCAGAGAAAGTATATTGATTTAGGTTGTCGAGAACAGGTAGAAGAATGTGAAAGAAAACGAAAGCAACCAAGAAAGTGTAGATTGTCAAGCCAGCTTCCAGGAGGGTAACTGGAGTTTAGTGCAATGGGGCAATTTTGACACACCCTGCAAAACGCACTCGGAGAGTTACTGCACCCCAAGGGCAGGAGAGCTGGAACGTTTATACATCAAGTCATTGGCTCACCAGTCATTGGCTGGGGATTCAGGAGCGGGTGCTTCATCTGTTTCCCCCCATCGCTTGGTAGGTGCAGCGTCCAGCGGTCGGAAATCCGGAAGTCAGCAGGAGCACACTGCAGTCGTGGAGTTTCAAGGGATGGTAGCGTATTGGCTCAGCTGCAGGCTGGTTATGACACTAAATGCAAGTAACCATGACCAATTCTGAAATAAAGATTTGGTGGTTGTAAAAAATGCAGAGGATAAACTGGCTTACAGCTCCAGATTAAATGAGTAATACTGGGAAGTGATGAAGCCCTGAGAAGAGAGAACAAGGTAAATTTTTGCCAAACTCCCTATCACTTTATAGAGGAGGAACAATGAAAAGTTATGGCCTAATGAAAATTATAAAAATGCAGGTTTGGTTTAACATATATTTGGCAAAATTACAGGAAATAGAATAGAATTAAATATCATTTTCCATACATATTGTCATACAAAATAAAAGGAAACAAACACAAAGAAAATACAGTGCAAAGAAAAGTAGAGCAGAGGTTAGGCCATATGTTTCTATTGTAGCTATAAATTCCTGTGAGTTAACTGCTCTTTTCACACATATGAATGCATAAAACAATTTAACAACTTTTTTTTTTAAAAAAAAGCACCTGTAGACCCATCGCCCTAATCAATAAATAGAACATTGTCAGCATCTTAGAGGCCTTCGGTAATCCATCCCTAATTACAACCCTTTTGCATCTTCTTAAATATAACGAATATTTTTCATTATGTGGTCATCTCTTCCTTGCTTTTACCATTTTAGAATAATCCCTAAACACAAAAGCTTAATATTGACTGTTATTGAACCTACATAGTCAGAATCATAAAGCTTCTTTTGGAGAATACTGTTTGTGAGATTTACTCATGTTGTAATATGTAGCTGTAGTTCATTCATTTTCAGTGCTATATACTACTCAATTATGTGACTCGATCAGTTTATTTCTTCATTCCACTGTGGTGGGCATTTTGATTGTGTCTCTTATTTTGTGCTACTATGCGTAATATTAGTGTGATCTATGATATTCATATACATGATTGGTGAACATTTTTACACATTTCTGGTGGGTAAAATACTAGGAATAGAGTTGCCAGGTCATAGGACATGTGTATGTGCCACTTTTGTAGATATTACCAAATTCCTTTCTGAAGTGTTTGCACTAGTTTACACCTCCGCCAGTCACAGATGAGAGTTCCCATTGCTCCTTCACCTTGGCTGTTTCAGTCACTTTATTTTGATGTTAGTCATTCCAGTAGGTATATGATGATATTCCATGGTGTTAATTTATGATACCTTTATGACTCTTTTCATATACATATCAGCCATTTTGTATGAGATGCCTGTTTGACCTTCCTGCAAAAATTGTCTTCAACCTGGAGCTATAAAAATCCTAACTCAGCAATCACTGGTCATAGAGGAAATACTAGCTAAAATTACAGAACTTCTAGAAAACAATCAAATTTATGGAAAGCAAGAAAATTAACATGAAAAGAAAAATTCAGAGTCTTCAATACTTAACTCAATAGGAGAAGAAATTAAGAAAAAGAATGAATTACCATGACTAAAATACTAAAAAAAGCAAAAAGAAAGACTTTAAAACATGAAAGCAGAAACTACGAAGTTAGAAAATAGAAAAACAATAAAAATAAAAAACAAATACTGGTTCTTTCAGAAACCCAATAAAATACATAATCATTAGCTACCTTAAGAAAGAAAAGAGAAAAAAAAAGTACAAATACTTGAGATAGCAAGTAAAAATGAAACATGAGAAATGTAAATAATTATGAGAAAGGCTTTGTACAATTTCATACACATAAGTTGAAAATCTGGATTAATTAAATAATTAAATAATAATGTAGTTTAAAACTAACTCCAGATGAAGCAGACAATGTGAAAGGGCAAACGCACAGAAAATAAGAAAAAATAGGGAAAATTTTCAAAGAAAATGACTCCCAAAAGGCACCAGACTGAGGGAAATTATACTAAAATCCTGAAGAATTCTAGTGCATTTAATTAGAAAAGCATTAGAGTAAAGTAAATGATCTAAAATCTTTTATCAGTATTTGAGAAAGATTACAGGAAAAACAAATTGGTAAACAAAAGTTCTAAATAAAGCATTAGCAGAAACAAAACACTAGGAACAACTAAAAGAGATAATACATTACAATCAAGTGGAGATGAATTCAAGGAATGCAATAAAGGCCCAATATTAGAAAATTAATTCATAGATCATATTACTGGATTAAAAATACAATTCATAAGACCATTTGCAAGCAAACTAAAAAGGCATCTGACAACATTCAACAATGCTTCGTGATTTTTTTAAAAAGATGCTCAATAAAATAAGAATAGAGAGTTACTATGACAAATTATTTCTTCTTTTATTCAACTTTTATGTTAGATTCAGGGGATACTTGTGCACGTTTGCTACCTGGGTATATTGCATGATGCTGAGGTTTGGGGTATAAATGATCCAATCACCCAAGTAGTGTGCATATTACCCAATAGTTAGTATTTCAGCTCTTACTAGTCAGTGTGTATTATTGCCATCTTTATGTTCATGAGTACTCAATGTTTAGCTCCCACTTACAAATGAAAACCTGTGGTATTTGGTTTTCTGCTCCTGCACAAATTCACTTAAAATAATGGCCTCCAGCTACATCCATGTTGCTGCAAAGGACGTTATGTCATTCCTTTTTATGACTGCATAGTATTCCATGATGTATATGTACCACATTTTCTTTATCTGACCCAACATTGATGGACACCTAGGTTGATTCCATGTCTTTGCTATTGTGAATAATGCTGCAATGAACATGTGAGTGCATGTGTCTTTTGGTAGAATGATTTGTTTTCTTTTGTTTACATACCCAATAATGGAATTGCTGAATATGACACTCTTTCTATGTCCATCACAGTATCAAAATTAATGAGAAAACAGTAAATTCAGGACAAGACAAGGAATCCAACTACTCTTATTGAAGATTAAAAGCCAAAGTAATTAGAAAGTAGAAATAAAGATATAACATTTGGAAAGGGGAAAATTGACCTGTTCCTAGTGCAGTTAGTATAATTACGTACCCAGAAACCTCAAAAGAATCAGATAAAAAGTATTTGAATAATAAGAGATTGCATAAGTTTTGAAGCTACAAAAGTAATTGTCTTCATGCACATAAACCACCAGTCGGATGATATATAACATCCTAAAAAAAAGTAAACATAATTGTAATTTTACTTTGATTCTATAATCAAAGTAATCTCTATAGAGACTTATTCATTGCAGCATTCTGTAATCGTAATAGAATCAAAGTAAAATTTTTAGAAATAAAGTTAACAATTCATGTGCAAGATGCATATAAAGAAACCCTTAAAAGTTTGCCAAAGCCACAAGACAGATATATAAAATTTGATAAATTAAGGACAAAAATGATTCAATATCATAAAAGTTTCAATTCTCCTTATGTTAACATAACATCATGTAGTATAATCCTTATAAATATGATAATGATTTTTAATGTATCGAGTTTTTAATATTCATGTAAAAAATAAAAGCCTAGGAATAGCCATGAAAACTCTAGCATAACAAACTAGTCATGATACAAATAGCCTTGCCAGATATTAAAATATATGATAAAGCCTCAATAAGTAAAATGATATTATTATACAACAGCATAAGTAGGCAAACCAATGGAACCAACTTCAGGAAAGGACCCAGATACATACAGAAACTTAGTATATGTTTAAGTGACATTTAAAATCAGTGAGGAAAGTGATTTAATAAAATAGTGCTGAGACAACTAGGTAGCCATCTGGAAAAAAATATGTTAGAAGTATACATCACTATTCATGAGAATAATTGTCAGATAGATTGATTAAATTATAAAAAATCAAACCATTATATGTTAAAGAAAGAAATGAAAAAATTTGTCTATAACCTTTAGAGTAAAAGCACCCCTCCTGTGATTCAAAATGTATAAGCCATAAGAAATGGTAGGTAAGTTTGACTACATAAAAATTTTTAAAAAGCTGCATTAAAAAATAAGAAAAATCAAAACAAAATTATAAACTGAAAAAAATCTGAAACTAACAGTTTTAGAAATGGTAAATTACCTTAAAACATGCTATATTTCTCATAAAGGAAAAGTTCAATAGAAAAAAAAAACAGAAGATGTAAAGAGTTCTCAGGAACAGAAATTGCAAAAAGTTCTCTGGCAAAGAAAGCTCAACCTCTACCATTAAAAAATGAAATTAAAGCTCTACTGGTATGTCAAACTTCTAGATATTTTCCAATTTGATGAAAAATGAAATTAAAATTAAAACTTTACTGGTATTTAAAACTTCTAGACTTTTTTCAATTTGAGGGATTGAAACAGTATCTCTTGCCAAGACCATGGGGAAAAGCACTCTCGTGTACTTCTATGGGAGTGCCAATTGGCACAGCCCCTATAGACGATAATTTGGCAACATCTGAGCAAATACATTTTTCCTTTTACTCAGTGATATGGTTTGGCTGTGTCCCCACTCAAATCTCATCTTCGATTACAGTTCCCATAATCCCCCTATGTCATGGGAGGAAGCCAGTGGGCGGTAATTGAATCATGGGGGCCATTACCCCCATGCTGCTGTTCTTGTGATAGTGAGTGAGTTCTCATGAGATCTGATGATTTTATAAGGGACTTTTCCCCCTTTTGCTCAGCACTTCTCTTTTCTGCCATCATGTGAAAAAGAATGTGTTTGCTTCCCCTTCTACCCTGATTGTAATTTTCCTGAGGCCTCCCCACCCATGCGGAATTGTGAGTCAATGAACCCTCTTTTCTTTATAAATGTCCTGGTCTTGGGAAGTTCTTTATAGCAGCATGAGAACAAACTAATACACTCAGCAATTCCACTTCTGAGAATATAACCTAAAGATACCTTTGCATGTTTCTGTGGAGACTTATTCAATGCAGCACTGTTTGTTATAGCCAAAGATTATCCCAAAAAGCCTCTCAAATATCTATCCACAGGAGAATGATTAAATACATAGTGGTGTATCTATAAAATTATGAAGATATAAAAAAGGAATGAGAAGATTTTGGTACTGAGATGAGAACATATTTGAAATAGATTGGTGTCAGACAGTGTAGAGAAGGATACTTGAGTGGCCAACTATCCTAGTTGCTCAAAGTTAAGAAGTTTCCAGAGACAGAGGACTGTAAGCACTAAAAGTGGGAAAGTCCTGAGCTAACAGACAGTTGGCAGTCCTCCTTGTCTAGCCCCTTTTTTTCTGTAAAAGAGGTGGGAATTAGAATATACACTCATATTTATTTGTATATGCATAGAAAACCTCTGGAAGGATACACAAGAAAGAAACAATGACGGTTTCATGTTTTATCTTTAGTGAGGATGGGGAGCAGGTAGATGAAGGACTGAGATTGAAGGAAGTGGTTTCATTCAATGTATATTTTAAAAATTTAGACATATGTGAATTTAATACCTATTCAAAAATTAAACCAGCAAATAAATATCCAAAAACAAACCATTCAGGAATGAAAAAGCAATCTGTTTTGTGGGAGGGAAATGTTCTTTTCTTAAGTAGAGAGCAAGATATCCAGGTAATTAATACAGTTGAATGACTTGGAAACTTTCTTGCAAAGTATATTTTTTATAGCCTCTGCCGACCTTCTTTTGGATCATAAATCTAATGCAGTGTACTGTCCATTGAGAACAAAGACTTACAGGCTGTCTGCCCTGGTCAAAGAGAGCCCTTAAATTTCTGAATTGCCCAGACAGTCTTAACATAGACTCATAAAGCTACTGTCTGAAAGAAAATAAATTCTACTCAAAGCAAATCAGCCTGTGAGCAACTGAATCTTTACCTCAATTTGAAAATGTAATCCATATCACAGATTTTATTCCTTTTTTACTCATGGGACTCTAAAACATTTTGTGACTTAGGAAAATTCTTTATAAAACTTAGATTTGTTTGCAAATTCATGTGTTTTTCAAAATGTTTGGTTTTCTTAACTGTTTCTGAGCAGTAGAGTGTGAGGGAGATTTATTATTTATATATATATACCCACACACGTATGTGTGCTGGTATGTATGTTTTTTATATGTTTTATATATTTTTGTAGCCTCTTCTGGCCTTCTTTTGGATTATAAATGTAATGCAGTGTATTGTCCATTGAGTCTATATATATATATAAAATGAATCTCCCTTCCCCAGCTCTCTTTATATAGAAGTCCCACAATTTGCTGTTTGCAAGCCAGAGACCCAGGAGGGTTAGTGGTGAAGTCCCAGTAGAAGTTCAAATATCTGAGAACAAGGAACTCTGGCAGTGTAAGTCCAAGTCTAAGGGTAGAGGACGAATGTTCCAACTCAGTCAAGGAGAGAGAGAGAGAGTGAATTCTCCCTTTTTGCACCTTTTTGTTGCATTCAGGCCCTCAAGAGATTGGATGGTCTCCTATCAAATTGGGGAGGGCCATCTGCTTACTTCAGTCTGCCTATTCAGATACTAATCTCATCCAGAAACACCCTAACAGACACACACAGAAATAATGGTTAGTCAAATATCTGGGCACCTCATGATTTAGTTAAGTTGACACATAAAATTAACCATCACAGGGAAGAACAAAGGATGTATATAAATGGGTAAGAGGCAAAGAAAGCTGGAGAAGAGAATACAGGCAATGGTGTTAGTGCAGTATTGCAAATCGCAGCAAATACATGGAACATGCAGCGGCAGGGCCTGCTGAGAGGCAAGTAGAGAGTGTATCAGCAAAAGAATCAAGGAACAGGCACTATCCGAAGATGAGAAGTAGGTCCCATGAAGTCTGTAAGTGGGAATAGGGCCTGAGCAGAAATTCATGTCTAGAAGTCTGTTCCCAGAGTGAGATGGATAGGTGGATGTACAGGCCAAAGCAAGGTGGATACCAGTTCTAGAAGGACCAATGTGCCAGGCAAATTTTCAGACTGGAACTTAGACACAAGGCCAGATAGAAATTAAGTGTCTCAAAACGTACCTTGCATAATGCACATAAACATCTCAGGGGATTGTAGCCTGAACAACAAGCTAAAACTATAAACTTTCTAGAAAATAAATTGGAGGAAATTGTCACGATCCCAAGATTAGCATAAAATCATCAGCTAAGGCACAAAAAGTTTAATCATAAAAGAAAAAATAGATAAATTGCATCTTATAGCAATTTAAAAGTCTGCTCTTGGCGGGGCATGGTGGCTCACACCTGTAATCCCAGCACTGTGGGAGACCGAGAGGGCAGATCACGAGGTCAGGAGTTCGAGACCAGCGTGGCCAACATAGTGAAACCCCATCTCTACTAAAAATACAAAAAATTAATCGGGCATGGTGGTGTGCACCTGTAATTCCAGCTACTTGAGAAGCTGAGGCAGGAGAATCACTTGAACCCAGCAGGTGGAGGTTGCAGTGAGCCGAGATCGCACCATTGCACTCCAGCCTGGGTGACAAGAGTGAAATTCTGTCTCAAAAAAAAAAAAAAAACTCTTTAAAAAACACCATTAAGAAAATGAAATTGCAAGCCGCAATTTATAATGCATATATATTTAATAAACGATTAGCATTCAGAATGTATAAAGAATGTTTACAACTCAGTAAAAAGACAAGCAACCCAAGAAAAATATGTGCAGCTTGAACAAAAACTTCAGGAAAAATATATGCTAATTATCAATAAACAAAAGAAAAGATGCTCAATGTTGTTAGGCATCAAGGTGATGCAAATTAAAAACACAATAAAATATCATGAAACCCACTAGAAGCATCCTAAAATAAGAAAGATGTATATGTGTGTATGGGTGTGTGCACTCACGTGTGTGTGTGTTTTAGGAAAATCTATGATAAAGTGAATTTAAAATTCATGTAGAAGAGTGTCCAAAAGCAGACAAGAAATTTTATTTTATTTTTAATTAATGTAAAGCTTTTTATATAGGTAAACTTGTGTCATGGGGGTTTGTTGTACAGATTATTTCATCACTCAGGTATTAAGCCTAGTATCCATTAGTTACTTTTCCTGATGCTCTCCCTACTCCCACCCTCCACTTTCCCATAGGTCCCAGTACATGTTGTTCCCCTCCAAGCATTCACATGTTCTCATCATTTTGCTTCCACTTATAGATGGGAGCATGTGGTATTTGGTTTTCTCTCCCAGCATTAGTTTGCTAGGGATAATGGCCTCCTGCACCATCCATGTTCTTGCAAAGGACATGATCTTGTTCTTTTTTATGGCTGCATAGTATTCCATAGTGTACGCGTACCACATTTTCTTTATCCAGTCTACCATTGGATGGGCATTTAGGTTGATTCCATGTCTTTGCTATGGTAAATAGTGCTGCAATGCTCATGTTGCTTTTTGACTTTTTAATAGTAGCCATTCTGACTGGTGTGAGATGGAATCTCTTTGTGTTTTTGGTTTGCATTTCTCTAATGATCAGTGATATTGAGCTTTTTTTCATATGATTGTTGGTCACATGTATGTCTTCTTTTGAAGTGTCTATGTATTTTTCCTACTTTTTAATGGGATTGTTTGTTTGTTTTTTCTTGTAAATATGTTTAAGTTGCTTGTAGATGCTGGATATTAGACCTTTATCAGATGAATCATTTGCAAAAATGTTCTCCCATTCTGTAGATGGTTCATTCTGTTGATAGCTTCGTTTGTATGCAGAAGCTCTTTAGTTTAATTAAATCCTATTTTGTCAATTTTTACTTTTGTAGCAATGGTTTTTGGTGTCTTTGTCATAAAAATCCCTGCTTGTTCCTATGTCCCGAATGCTATTGCCAATATTGTCTTCAAGGGTTTTTATAGTTTTGGGTGTTATATTTAAGTTTTAAATCCATCTTGAGTAACTTTTGTATATGGCATAAGGAAGGGGTCTAGTATCAATCTTCTGCATATGGCTAGCCAGTTATCCTAGCACCATTTATTGAATAAAGAATCCTTTCCCCATTGCTTGTTTTTGTCAGGTTTGTCAAAAATCAGATAGTTGTAGGTTTGTGGCTGTAATTCTGGGTCCTCCATTTTGTTCCATTGGTCTATGTGTCTGTTTTTCTATCAGTACCATGCTCTTTTGGTTACCGTTGCCCTGTAGTATAGTTTGAAGTTGGGTAGAGTGATGCCTCTAGCTCTGTTATTTTTCTTTAGGATTGCCTTGGCTATTCAGGCTATTTTTTGGTTCCATATGAATTTTAAATTTTAAAGTTTAGTTTTTTCTAGTTCTAGGAAGAATGTCATTGGTACTTTATTAGGAATATCATTGAATCTTTAAATTGCTTTGGGCAGTATGGACATTTTAACAATATTGATTCTTTCTATCCATGAGCGTGGAATGTTTTTCCACTAGTTTGTGTCATCTCTGATTTCTTTGGGCAGTGTTTTGTAGTTCTTCTTGTAGAGCTCTTTCACCTTCCTGCTTAGGTGCATTCCTAGGTATTTTATCCTTTTTTGTGGCAATTGTGAATGGGATTGCATTTCTGATTTAGCTCTCGCCTTGACTGTTGTTGGTGATTTTTGCACGTTGATTTTTCTATCCTGAGACTTTGCTGAAGTTGTTTATCAGCTTAAGGAGCTTTGGGCTGACACTATGGGATTTTTTAGATAAAGGATTACATCATCTGCAAAATGGGATAGTTTGACTTTCTCTCTTCCTATATGAGTGCACTTAATTTCTTTCTCTTGCCTGATTCTCCAAGACAGACTTCCAATACTATGTTGCATACATGTGGTGAGAGAGGATATCCTTGTCTTGTGCCAGTTTTCAAGGGGAATGCTTCCAGTTTTTGCTCATTCAATATGATGTTATCTGTAGGTTTGTCATAGATGGCTCCTATTATTTTGAGGTATGTTCCTTCAATACCTAATTTATTGAGAGTTTTTAGCGTGAACGGATGTTGAATTTTATCGAAAGCCTTTTCTGCATCTATTGAGATAACCATTTGTTTTTTGTCTTCTGTTCTGTTTATGTGATGAATGAATAACATTTATTGATTTGCATATGTTGAACCAACTTTGCATCATGTGGGTGAAGCCTACTTTATCATGGTGGATAAGCTTTTTGATCTGCTACTGGATTTGGTTTGTCAGTATTTTGCTGAGGAGTTTTGCATCAGCATTTAGCGGGATATATGTTTGAAGCTTTTTGGTGGTTGTGTCTCGGCCAGGTTTTGGTATCAGAATGATGCTGGCCTCATAAAACGAGTTAGGAAGGAGTCTTTCCTCCTCAATTTTTTGGAATAGTTTCAGGAGGAATGGCACCAACTCGTCTTTATACATCTGGTAGAATTTGGCTGTGAATCTGTCTGGTCCTAGCTTTTTGTTGTTGTTGTTGATAGGCTATTCATTACTGATTCATTTTCTGAGTTCATTATTGGTCTGTGCAGGAATTTAGTTTCTTCCTGGTTCAGTCTTGGGAGAATGTATGTGTCCAGGAATGTAACCATTTCTTCTAGATCTTCTAGTTTATAGGCATATAGTCGTCTAGTTTATGGGTTCATAATATTCTCTGATAGTTATTTATATTTCTGTGAGATCAGTGGTAATATCCTCCGTTTCCTTTCTTATTGTGTTTATTGTAATATTCTCTCTTTTCTTTCAATAAAGATTAACAATCTCTATTAATCTAAACATGTTTACAAGACTAATAAATATTGGTCTAGATAGAAGTCTACTTTATTAATGAAAAAAATAACTCCTGGATTTATTGATCTTTTGAATGGTTATTCCTGTCTCAATCTCCTTCAGTTCACCTCTGATTTTGGTTACTTCTTGTCTACTGCTAGCTTTGGGATTGGTTGCTGTTAGTTATCTAGTTCTTTTAGTTGTGATGTTAAGTTGTTATATTGACATCTTTCTAACTTTTTGATGTAGCCATTTAGTGCTATAAATTTCTCTCTTAAAAAAACTGCCTTAGCTGTGTCCTAGAGATTCTGGTACATTGTATTGTTGTTCTCATTAGGTTTGAAGAACTTTTTTATTTCTGCCTTAATTTCATTATTTACCCTCAACGTCTTTCAGGAGCAGTTATTCAGTTTCAAGATAATTGTATAGTTTTGAGTTAATTTCTTTTTTTTTTTTGAGACGGAGTCTCACTCTGTCGCCCAGGCTGGAGTGCAGGGGCCAGATCTCAGCTCACTGCAAGTTCCGCCTCCCGGGTTCACGCCATTCTCCTGCCTCAGCCTCCCGAGTAGCTGGGACTACAGGCGCCCGCCACCTAGCCCAGCTAGTTTTTTGTATTTTTTTAGTAGAGACGGGGTTTCACCATGTTAGCCAGGATGGTCTCGATCTCCTGACCTCATGATCCGCCCGTCTCGGCCTCCCAAAGTGCTGAGATTACAGGCTTGAGCCACCGCGCCCGGCCAGTTTTGAGTTAATTTCTTATTCTTGATTTCTAATTTGATTGTGCTGTGGTATGAGAGAGTGTTTGTTACGATTTGAATTCTTTCGCTTTGTCTGAGGAGTGTTTTATGTCTGATTATTTGATCAATATTAGAGTATGTGTCACATGACAATGAGAAGAATGTGTATTCTGTTATTTTGGGGTGGAGAATTTTGTAGGTATCTATCAGATTCATTTGATCTTGTGCTGAGTTCAGGTCCTGAATATCTTTGTTAATTTTCTGTCTCAACGATCTGTCTAATATTGTCAGTGGGGTGTTAAAGTCTCCCACTATTATGTGTGGGAATCTAAGTCTCTTCAAAGTTCTCTAAGAATTTGCTTTATGAATCTAGGTATTCCTATGTTGAGTGCATATATATTTGGGATAGTTAGATCTTCTTGTTGAATTGAACTCTTTACCATTATATAATGCTCTTCTTTGTCTTTCATGATCTTTGTTGGTTTAAAATATGTTTTGTCTGAAATTAGGATTGCAATCTCTGCTTTTGTTGTTTTCCATTTGCTTGGTAGATTTTTTTCCGTCCCTTTCTTTTGAGCTTATGTGTGTCATTGCATGTGAAATGGGTCTCTGGAAGACAGCATCATACCAATCAATGGGTCTTGGCTCTTTCTCTAGCTTGCCACTATGTCTTTTAACTGGGGCATTTATCCCATTTACATTCAAGGTTAGTACTGATATGTGCAGATTTGACCCTGTCGTCATGATGCTAGCTGGTTATTATGCAGAATTGCTTACATAGTTGTTTTATAGTGTCCCTGGTCTGTGTACTTCAGTGTGTCTTTGTAGTGTCTGGTAACAATCTTTCCTTTCTACATTTAGTGATTCCTTCAGGAGCTCTTGTAAGGCAGGTCTGGTGGTAATGAATTCCCTCAGCATTTACTTTTCTGAAAAGGATCTTATTTCTCCTTCACTTATGAAGCTTAGCTTGGCCAGATATAAAATTATAGGCTGGAATTTCTTTTCTTTAAGAATGTTGAATACTGGCCCCCCAAACTCTTCTCACTTGTAGGGTTTCTGCTGAGAGGTTCACTGTTTGTCTGATGGGCTCCCTTTTGTAGGTGACCTGACTTTTCTCTCTAGCTGCCTCTAGTATTTTTTCTTTCATTTTGACCTTGGAGAATCTGATGATTATGTGTCTTCTGGATAATCTTGTGAAGTATCTTACTGGGGTTCTCTGCATTTTGTGAATTTGAATGTTGGCCACTCTAGCTAGGTTGGGGAAGTTCTCATGGATGATATCCTAAAATATGTTTTCAAAGTTTGTTCCATTTTTCCCCATCTCTTTCAGGGACTCAGTCTCTTTACAAAATCTCATATTTCTCAGAGGTTTTGTTTGTTCTTTTTCATTTTTTCCTATAATCTTGTATGTCTTACTTCAGAAAGCCAGTCTTCAATCTCTGAGAGTCTTTCCTCTGCTTCATCTGTTTTGCTATTAATACTTGTGATTGCATTATGAAATTTCTGTAGTGAGTTTTTCAGCTCTGTCAGGTTGGTTATGTTCTCTCCTATTCTCTGTCAGGCTGGTTATTTTGTCGGTCAGCTCCTGCATTGTTTTATCATGATTTTTAGCTTCCTTAGATTGAGTTTCAGTGTACTGCCGTAGCTCAATGATCTTTGTTCCTATCCGTATTCTGAATTCTATTTCTACCATTTCAGCCATCTCAGCCTGGTTCAGAACCCTTGCTGCAGAACTGGTGCAGTCATTTGGAGGAAAGAAGGAACTTTGGCTTTTTGAGTTACCAGTGTTCTTGTGCTGATTCTTTCTCATCTTTGTGGGCTTATCTTCCTTTATTCTTTGAGGTTGCTGACTTTTGGATTTTTTTTTTCTTTTATGCTATTTGATGGTCTTGAGGTTTTGATTGTGGTGTAAGGTGAATTGGGCCAACTGGCCTCATTTCCAGAAGACTTTAGGGGGCCAACACTCAGTTCCCAACTCCTGGACTATGTGCGTTAACACTGGGGGACTTGTATTGGGCCCTTACTTTGTTCTCTGGCTCCTCAGGCTTAGGGATTCACTACGAAGGGGAGGCTCCCAGAATGCTAGTCACTACATTTTGATGAGTGGTGTCAGCGACAGTGTTTCATACTGTGGTGACAGCAGGATCCACCCTCATTCACATGTGCCAGGAGCAGTGGTAGCAGCAGCTGTAGCAGAGTGCTACCAGGTGCCAGGGTGCCTGCCTCCCTGCAGGCCTACACCACAGTGGAGAAAGCAACACTCAGGGGAGTGGTGTGGGGCCCTTTTGGCAACTGTGTACCCAGTCATGTTGGCAGTGGTGTTGGCTCAGGGGTGGGGTGCTGGCGGTTGCAGGTCTGAGTGCCTTCTCTGTGCCCTACAAGCAGAAGTGGTTGCTTAGGGTGAGGGAAGATCTGTTCTCTGCATAGTGTTAGCGCAAGGGCAGGACCTTGGTAGGGGCAGGGCTGGCTGGCTCTGTGTCCACCAAGACTTCATCTGCAATGGCAATTGCCTGGGGAATGGGGGCAGACTGGTGAGGCAAGACAAGAAAAACCTACCCGTGCCCACACACACCAGCAAAGTGATGTGGAGAGTTTCCATGGACCCAAGTGAAGCTGCAGTATGGGGAGGGAATATGTGGGCTGGCACATGGCCGTAGGGGCCAACCCACTAGAACTCTTCACCAGTCTGGCATGATCCACCAGCTCAGAAACTATGGTGTGGGTCTCCATGGGGCCCAAGGCTGCCCTGCAAGATGTGGCCAGGTTGGAACCCCAGGAGAGTCCAGCAGACCAAGGGGTGTTCAGGCTATCTGATGGGCAAAACACCCTGCAAACTTCAGTACCCACAGTTTCCCTAGGGCTAAAGCCCTCTATGGGAGCAAGCAGAGCCTAGGGGAATGGATGTCCCTGGCCGGGCTCCACTACAGACGCTCCCGCACCAAACACTCTGGGCTCCACATCAGC
Source organism: Colobus angolensis palliatus (assembly GCF_000951035.1). Taxonomy (NCBI): domain Eukaryota; kingdom Metazoa; phylum Chordata; class Mammalia; order Primates; family Cercopithecidae; genus Colobus; species Colobus angolensis. The sequence goes on along the minus strand of NW_012115489.1, from coordinate 854,156 downwards.
TGGTTTGCTGCCTCACCACCTCTGTAAATATCGCTCCCCGCCAATCTGAGTGTCTGTGGTGACTGAAGGGCCTCCTCCTGCCAGGATTCCAGAGGCCCCTGGGGTGAGCAGGTTGCTCTTTGCCAGCTCAACTCATCCATTCTCCTGGAGCCACTGGGGGCCAGAAACGAGTCCGGTGCATGGTAACCTGGTGCAAGGTTCCCAGCTTTCCTCCCCTTCAGCCCAGCTTCGGTGACTTCCCTCCATCCACTCTTGGTGCCTTCCCTCTGAAAATCTGTTGGGAGCACGCCAGTCTTCTTTGTCCCCCAGTGGGAGCTGTTCAACCTGGCTGTGTCTAGTTGGCCATCTTTCCCTCCCCTTAAGAGATTTTTTAAAAAGAAGAGTTAGAAGAAACTGCCTTACAGATATTAAACTTACCACAAAATGGCATGGCATTGGTATAAGGACAGAAAGATAGAAGAGTAGAATAGCTGAGATATTCCAGAAACACATTTAAGTATATGTGTATGAAAACTTAATAATGTGAAAAAGAAAATGCGAATAGGGTAGGAAAATATTTTAAATAAATATTTATTAATTAAAATTTGAACTATTTATTAAAAGGATAATTTAAATAAATGCCTCTAGTAAACTGGCTTTATCCAATTGATAAAAGGTTTAAATTCCCTCTTCCATATCATATCATAATTTTGGAAATTCCAAATGGATTAAATACATAAATATAAATAATAATTATTATCTGGCAAAATCAAGGGTAAGACTTGTGTAACCCTATATTAAGGAGAACTTTTTTTTTTGAAAAACAGAAAGCTCAAGAATATGGTGAAGATTGATATATTTGACCATATGGAGTTTAATTATTCCCCAAGGAAGAAAGAATATGCTAAAATCAAAGGAAAAACATGAAAAATGCACATAAATAAACAAATAAACCAGTCAAGTATTTAATTTTTCTATTGTAAAAACATTGTTTGAAAATTTACTAAACACACACACATATACATACCCCAGTAGAAAGTTACATAAATATATGAGTCTATTTAAATAAATATTTGAAAAGATAATCGCATTACTTGCAAGGAAAATATAGAAAAAAATAAAAACAAGATGACATTTTCACCTAAAAAATAAAAAGAACTAAAACATCTAGTCCTGCGCATATGTAAGGAGATGAGCACTCTCAAATTTTGTGTGAATTATTACAACCTTTCTGGAAAAAAATCTGACAATTTTTAGCAAATTAAATAAAAAACATAATAGGTATGAAAAGGATACATTAAGAGAGACATTAATGAAGAACACAGCATATAAAAGTAAAAGCAACAGTATATAAGAATGTTTGTTGCAACATTGTGGTATAGAAAATAAATCAGGAAAATTCTCAGTGTCCGTTGGTGGGTTAAAAAGTTATGATAATTCTAGATCATAAGATGTTATTAAACTGCTAACAGAAATGAGCTGTAATTTCTGACTTGCAGGAGAGCAATAGGCAAACCATGACCTATGTAACTCTATGCCCACCATCGTTTATTAGACTGTGAATAGTAACCCCTAAATCTCATTAAGGACCCGTCACTCCCATCTTAGTCCACATGCTTCATGTGGGCTTCCATCCTCAAGACAGGGTGGAGCACATGACCCAGGTGGCAACATACTGAGCTCAAGAGTACAGTCAGTGCAATCCAATTCCATAAAATCTAATAAAACTCTTTTTTTCTGACAATGCTAGGAGTGCTGGGGCAACAAAGCAGAGGCAGTCTCTTTCCTACAGGACTTGGACATAAGTAAAAGGGTGTATGGCCTCCACTGGTAGAGGCATTGAGCCACCACCATAAAGCTCACCCACAAAGGACAGTAGAGCCATACTGAGATGGAATGAAACTGAATCCTGAACACATCATTCAAGTCAAACCTGGAGCTACATGTGCTCTTTCATGCCAAATGAGTTTGGGTTAGGTTATTTTTTTCTCTCTCTCTCTCTCTTTTTTTTTTTTAAAGCCCTTATTGGCCTGGTGTCGTGGTCACACCAGCACTTTGGGAGGCTGAGGTGGGCCGATCACCTGAGGTCAGACATTCAAGACCAACCTGGCCAACATGGTGAAACCCTATCTCTACAAAAAATACAAAAATTAGCAGGGCATAGAGGCGGGCAACTGTAATGCCAGCTACTTAGGAGGCTGAGGCAGAAGAATTGCTTGAACCCAGGAGGTCGAGGTTGCAGGAAGCCAAGATTGCACCACTGCACTCCAGTGTGGGCAACAGAGCAAGACTTCAAAAAAAAATAAAAAAATAAAAATAAAAAACCCTTATGGATACATTACATATTTTGGTAATGTGAATGTGGAAAAAGATAAAGAATAACGTGATGACAGATTGTTTATACTGATTCCCAAAGGAATAGAAATGAAGTTAGTTGAGAGAAGATTATTAAATTATTACTAATCATCTTATTAGTATAATATTACCACGTTAATATTATATGTTATTACTAATATACTTTTGAGTTTCACTTATTGTTAGCATGTATAACATTCAAAACTGAAAACAAAAATCTTATAAAAGCCCATTGCTCTAATTAATGCTATCAACCAGTCTACATTTCTGCTTTTAAAGAACAGAATGTGAGATCCAAATGTATCTGTGAAAATTCAAGCATGAATTTTCTTTCTTTGTCTGTTTTCACTTCAAATAAGAAAACATATTGTAGTTAAACCAAAGTTTGTCTTTGATAGCAAGATTGTAATTAGAATATTCTAGTAATTGCTTTTGCTAATTCTTCTCTTGCATAGTGGTTACTAAATACACACAAAATACCCAAAGCCAATAGAGCACAGCCTGGGTGAGGATGTTTTGGGTTCCAAGAGAATGGAGCAAGGGAAAAGTCATGGTAGAGGTTTAAATTGAAGAAGTGGGCAGAAGTAAGATGACTGAAGACTCTTGAGTGTGTGCTAGGGAGATTGCACTTCATTCTGCACTTGATGAGGACCCAAAATGTTTTGCAGTAGAAGAGCATGATAAGACAATGCCAATAGCTGTGGGACAATGAACTTCAGCAAGACAAGACTAAATGCCCTGCTGCGCGGACCTAAAAATCCACTCTCCCAGTGCACTCTACTCTGCTTTAATTCCTAAATGATATAAGTGAAATTTTAAAGCACTTCCACATGTTAACATTCTATTTCTGCTGTGGCTAAATTATTTTATGCTTTTATGTCCAAAAATATGTTGTTTTTCTACGAAAATGCTGTACATCATTGAAAGGATTTATGCCTTCCTAAATGGAATTACGTGACCAAAGACATCATTGTTAGTACTTCCTGTCCCACACTTCTGTGTTCTGTCCTCTCTTTTCTCAGTTCATAAGTTCAAATGTTATTAAGAAACAAAATCCTGAGACCTCCATAAATAAATTACAGATCCTTTACATATTTATTTATCAATCATATACAGGTAATATTGTCTCTATCCTTCAGAGTCCCAGCTACCAATCGAGACATTGATTTTTGATAAAACTATTTGATAAACATCCTAGTATAACCCAAGTTTATTTAAGGTCTATGGTAGAAGTTTCTCTAGCAAAATCAAGATCTGGATTTCTTATCTTTCTAGACACAAAATATTACATTTCCCAGCCCTATTATGGTCAGATTGGGCCATGTGACCTGTTGTTGCCAGTGAAGTAAAGTAAGTGGGAAAGGCATGTATCCCTTCTGGGAAGAAGCATAGTAGAACAGATGCGTGATACCCAAGCTGTTTTCTCCTCTGCCATAGTAACAAAGAAGGCTATGGTCCAGAGGGTGAGGCTGTAAGATGAGGCAGCTTCTGTGAGCCTGGATCCTGAGGGACTGTGTGAGAAACAGAGCTCTCCTCTCTGCTTCTTCCCCCCAATAAAAGTACTTTGCATAAATACTCATAAGCAAGAAATGAAAATTTGGTATGCTAAGTTGTATTAGTCCATTTTCATGCTGCTGATAAAGACATACCTGAGACTGGCTAATTTACAAAAGAAAGAGGTTTAATGAACTCACAGTTCCAAATGGCTGGGGAGGCCTCACAATCACGGTGGAAGCCAAGGAGGAGCAAGTCACATCTTACTTACGTGGATGGCAGCAGGCAAAGAGAAGAGGGGATCTCCTGTTTTTAAAACCGTCAGATTTCGTGAAGCTTATTCACTACCATGAGAATACATGAGAAAGACTCGTCCCCATGATTCTATTTCCTCCCACTGGGTCCCTCCCATGACACATGGGAATTGTGGGAGTTATAATTCAAAACGAGATTTGGGTTTTGAATTGATTGGCCAAACCATATCATAAGTCATTGAATACTGCAGCATTCCTGGTTTATCATGCCTAACAAAGTTTCAAAGACCCCTCTGAGCATCTGACGGCTACTATGTACCCTGTCCCCAATAAGCTGCATGGCCAAACAACATTATATATAAAGGATGTGAATATGCTTTTCCATGTATCACCCACCACAGATGGATATTGAATATTAAAGAATATTGGTTCCTTCCTTACATATACAATGATACAAGCTGAGTATTCCCAATCTGAAAATCAAAACTGTGAAATGCTAAAGAGTCTGAAACTTTTTGAGCACCAACACGATGCCACAAGTGGAAAATTACACACCTGACCTCATGCAATGGGTCGCAGTTGAAATGCAGCCAAAATTTGGTTTTATGCACAAAATTATTAAAAGTATTATATAAAATTACCTTCAGGGTATGTGTATATGTGTATTATGAAACACAAGTGAATTTTGTGTTTAGACTTGGATACCATCCCTGAGTTTTCCCGTTATGTGTATGCAGATATTCCACAATCCAAAAAAAAAACCAAAATCCAAAATACTTTTTGTCCCAAGCGTTTTACTATTGGTTTATGTGGTGACTATTTATAATGTATCTAATTTTGAAAGTTGATGAGTTGAGGTAGGAAAATCAGTTGAATAATTCCTGAATTCTTCCAAGACAAAAAAACTCAGTCAGCCTTACCGTACACCAGCCCCGATTAGAACTAAAATAATACCTTACCAGCCAGGGGGCTGATGGAAACAGCCAGGCATTTGCTAAATGGGCTGGTGGTGTAGGATAGAAGATAAAGACTGCTAGAGTTGTCTGCTTTACTTGGGGGTTGAACTTGTGAACTGAAAACAAGTACCTTTTAACAGTTTTTGTTTGCTTACTTCAAAGAAAGTGAGTAAATTCCTGATTCTTAGGAAAAAGCAATGAATACTCTCAAGAGTCACATAGGAAGATATTCTTGACGTCGAAAGACTTTCTAAGAAACTGTCTGTGAGAGAAATAAGAAAGTATCGAAATCCTTCAGAGAGATTAAACATTGAAGGGTGAAAGTGTTTTGTTAGAGTGTTTTCAATTTGCCAACCAAACCCCAAATGTTTAAATCATCATTTTTGAAGTGTTCACTAAATATGTTTTGTTAAGAGTGTTTTCAATTTGCCAACCAAATCCCAAATATTTAAATCATCATTTTGGAAGTGTTCACTAAATAAATCAATCACATTTTTTTCCCCAGTGCCACTGTATGTACTGAAGCAAGCTCTGGGCTGGTATGGGAAAGTAACATCTGGTTTTCATGCCTAGCCTCATTTTGTTTCCCCATTGTATAGGCCACCCTACACCTTCCTCTCCAGCTTTGCACTCTCCAGTTGCCCTCCTCTGCTCTGACTTCTTCTTAGGGCTCCTATTCCTGATTTTACCATCTGGCAGGGCACATGCTCAGCCTTGGCTGATCAGGGCAAGTCACAGCTTGATGCCTTCTAACATCCTTCCTGTCACCTATCAAAATACATCTAACATATAGTTTAATTTTTAGGTGTTTTTCTTAGGCTGTTTATGTATATCAAGGCTGATAACTTGATCTAAGTAGATTGCAGTTTTTAAAATCAGGAACACAGGATATTGGAGGTCATTGAAAGGGTTAGAGATTTAGGGATACTGACCCCCACACAATTGAAGATCCATGTATAATTTCTGACTCCCTCCAAATGTAACTAATAATTTACTGTTGACTGAAAGCCTTACTGATAATGTAGTCAGTTAACATATATTTTGTTGTTTTTTTTTAACTTTTATTTTAAGTTCAGGGGTACATGTGCAGGTTTGTTACATAAGTAAACTTGTGTCATGGGGGTTTCTTGTACAGATTATTTCAGCGCCCAAGTATTAAGCCTAGTACCCATTGGTTATTCTTCCGGATCCTCTCCCTCCTCCCATCCTCCACCCTCTAATAGGCCCCAGTGTGTGTCGTTCCCCTCTATATGTCCACATGTTCTCATCATTTAGCTCCCACTTGTAAGTGAAAACATGCAGTATTTGGTTTTCTGTTCCTGCGTTTGTTTGCTAAGGATAATGGCTTCCAGCTCCATCCATGTTCCTGCAAAGGACATGATCTTGTTCTTTTTTACGGTGGGATAATATTCCATGGTGTCTATGTACCACATTTTCTTTATCCAGTCTACTATTGATGGGCATTTAGGTTGATTCCATGTCTTTGTTAGTGTGAATAGCGTTACAGTGAACATATGTGTGCATGTGTCTTTATAATAGACTAATTTATATTCCTTTGGGTATATACCCAGTAACAGGATTGCTAGGTTGAATGGTCCTTTGGGTATATACCCAGTAACAGGATTGCTAGGTTGAATGGTATTTCTGTCTTTAGGTCTTTGAGGAATCACTACATTGTCTATGTTGTATGTATTATATACTGTATTTTTACAATAAAGTACACTAGAGAAAAGAAAATGTTATTAACAAAATCATAAGGGTAAGAACATACATACTGTTTTTGAAGTGGAAGTGAATCATCGTAAAGGTTTTTAACCTCATCAACTTTACATTGAGTAGCCTGAGGAAGAGTAGGAAGAGAAAGGGTTGGTTTTGCTTTCTCAGGGGTGGCAGAAGCAAAAAGAAATCCACGTGTTCAAATCCACATATTCAAAGGATCAGCTGTATGTGCATTTGTGCAATGTGCATTGTCCCAAGATGATCAGCACTGCAGATGCACTTCACCTTTCCTGCCAGACAAGAAAGTGATAATCCAGGGGTAGAAATGTATCTTTTTTTTTTTTTTTTTTTTTTGAGACGGAGTCTCGCTCTGTCACCCAGGCTGGTCCCCTGTTCCAAAGCCTCCCGGGTTTACACCATTCTCCTGCCTCAGCCTCCCAAGCAGCTGGGACTACAGGCGCCCGCCATCTCACCCGGCTAGTTTTTTATATTTTTTAGTAGAGACGGGGTTTCACCGTGTAGGCCAGGATGGTCTCGATCTCCTGACCTGGTGATCCACCCGTTTCGGCCTCCCAAAGTGCTGGGATTACAGGCTTGAGCCACCGCGCCCGGCCAGAAATGTATCTTGAAGAATGGAGAGATGAAATGAAAGCAGTTAGTTTATAGATGACACCTCTCACAGGAGATAACACAGGTGGTTTTTTGGAAGAGCTTCTATGTGGAAATGGAAATTCTTCTGAAGTCTATCAGGGCAGAAGTAGAGCAACACATGGAAGGCATGCGTAGAGGTAGAAAATTTTGGATCTATACAGGAATAAAATTTTTGTTAAGATTAGCCAGATTGGAAATATTTCTAAACTGAAATGTAAAGGAAATTTTTAAAAATTGCGTAAAACCATAAAGCAGAGACCAGAGCAAGATGGCCAAATAGGAACAGCTCCAGTCTCCAGCTCCCAGCATGAGCAACACAGAAGATGGGTGATTTCTGCATTTTCAACTGACGTACCGGGTTCCTCTCACTAGGAAGTGCCGGACAATCGGTGCTGGTCAGCTGCTGCAGCCCGATCGGTGAGAGCTGAAGCAGGGCGAGGCATTGCCTCACCTGGGAAGTGCAAGGGGGAAGGGAATCCCTTTTCCTAGCCAGGCAAACTGAGACAAACAACACCTGGAAAATCGGGTAACTCCCACCCTAATACTGCACTTTACCAAGGGTCTTAGCAAACGGCACACCAGGAGATTATATCCCACACCTG
>NW_012115489.1:841456-841816 GCF_000951035.1 Colobus angolensis palliatus | reverse complement strand
TGGATTAAGAAAATGTGGCACATATATACCATGGAATACTATGCATCCATAAAAAAGGATGAGTTTGTGTCCTTTGTGGGGACATAGATGCAACTGGAAACCATCATTCTCAGCAAACTATCGCAAGAACAGAAATCCAAACACCGCATGTTCTCAATCATAGGTAGGAATTGAACAATGAGATCATTTGGACTTGGGAACGGGAACATCACACACTGGGGCCTATTATGGGGAGCGATGTGGGGGGAGGGATGGCATTGGGAGTCATACCTGATGTAAATGACGAGTTGATGGGTGCTGATGAGTTGATGGGTGCAGCACACCAACATGGCACAAGTATACATATGTAACAAACCTGCA
>NW_012115489.1:840963-841406 GCF_000951035.1 Colobus angolensis palliatus | reverse complement strand
AACTTACAAGGGATGTAAAGGACCTCTTCAAGGAGAACTACAACCCACTGCTCAGTGAAATAATAGAGGACACTAACAAATGGAAGAACATACCATGTTCATGGATAGGAATAATCAATATTGTGAAAATGGCCATACTGCCCAAGGTTATTTATAGATTCAATGCCCTCCCCACTAAGCTACCAATGACTTTCTTCACAAAATTGGAAAAAACTGCTTTAAAGTTCATATGGAACCAAAAAAGAGCCTGCATTGCCAAGACAATCCGAAGTCCAAAGAACAAAGCTGGAGGGATCACGCTACCTGACTTCAAACTATCCTACAAGGCTACAGTAACCAAAACAGCATGGTACTGGTACCAAAACAGAGATGTAGACCAATGGAATAGAACAGAGTCCTCAGAAATAATACCACACATCTACAGCCATCTGATCTTTGACAAA
>NW_012115489.1:811623-836898 GCF_000951035.1 Colobus angolensis palliatus | reverse complement strand
GTGTAGTTTTGGGGAACAATTAAAATATTTATTAATAGTTAAACAAACAAACAAAAAAAACATAAAGCAGGGCAGTCAAGAGAAGAAAAAGCAAAGAAAGAGGAAAAACTAAAGCCTGCATTTATTGAACAAGCAGTTTGGCACAAGTGATTAAGAGTTCTATTTACACTAACTCAAACAAAACCCTCCAAATTTCAAATAGTAGATACTATTATTTTCATTGTCATTTTAGAGAAAAAGAAATGAAGTCAGAGAAGTTAAGAAAAACAACCATGGTCGTCCAGCAATTATTGGAGTTGGGATTTTGAAGCAAGGGAATCTGGCTCAAGTCTGTTTGTATCCACATCACTACTGAGAGAGAAGGAAATGGTTTGAAATTCCTAGAGAGTGAAACAAAGGAAAACATGGGTAGGACAAGATAATGACTAGTTCACAAATAAAATATCAATTTCCACAAATAAACCTAAACAGAGGCTCATCACTATCTTGCGAAGTGAAAAGGAATGAGAACATGTCCCCGAAAGGATATTTATTCTTGTTCAAAAGAAACAGGTTGAAGTGCAAAGGAAAAGGAATATAAGTAAAATATTTTTACTTAGATCAGCAAGGTAGAGAGGAAGCACACGGAGTTGAGGATAAAACGGAAGAAGTAAATGAGTAAAATAATTGAGGGGGTATTCCTACAAGCCAGCCAGCCAGAGAAAAGATTTTAATGGTGCACATTACAGATGCAACATATTAAAAGGATGATGAGGTGAACATCTAGACATCAGCTGGTGGCCTTGCTCTTCTAAAAGGCAGGGGGTCCTAGGCTGGCCACAGTGACTCACACTGGCAATCCCAGCACTTTGGGAGGCCGATGCAGGCGGATCACCTAGGTCAGGAGTTTGAGACCAGCCTGGCCAACATGGTGAAACCCCCTCTCTACTAAAAATACAAAAATTAGCTGGGCATGGTGACACATGCTTGTAATTCCATTTACTCAGGAGGCTGAGGCAGAAGAATCGTTTGAACCTGGAAGGCAGAGGTTGCTGTGAGCCAAGATCACACTACTGTACTCCAACCTGGGAGACAGAGTGAGACTCCATCTCAGAAAAAATAAAATAATAGGCAGTGGATCCTCTACATTCTTGATTTGCTGAGGGCAAATTGCCTAGAAAGTACAGGAAATAATAAGACTTGGGTCTACTCAGGCCTTAATTCTGGCCAAGAAAAACTTATAGGGAATATGGAAGTGGAAGGATGCTTGCAAGAAAGTGGCAATATGGTAATGGAATTTGTAATATCAAAGGACACTAATATTGGGTATAATGTCAACCATGTTCATTGGGCTTTATTTAGGAAACACAATTGCAGAATTGAAATCATGCTTCCTTGCTAATAATTAAAGCAAATTATTTTTTTTTTACCACTTCCTTCATAAGGCTACAGACTTAGAATACTTTAAATATACTTTCCATCTCCCTGCCTTCTGTGTTATTGTTGTCATGCATTTGAATGCAGTGTATATTTTAATCACCAGAAATATTATGATACTGCTTTGTATGGTCAGTTTCATTTATATTTACCCATCTGTTTTCTCTCTCTTTCTTCCCACTGACGGTTTTGTTTTTATCTAGCCTAATTTTCCTTCTGCCTAGACAACTCCTTTTATTTTTTTTTTGTTTAGTCAGCCTATTGATGAAAAAATAACTCTGAAGTCACTGTGCATAGAAATCAAGATTAGTGGTTCTTTTCTTTCAGTGCTTAAATATGTCAGTTAAATAAGTCATATTCACCTTAAATATGTCTGGCTTATTATCAGTTCTTAGAGGATGCCAGTATTATTGTGGTTTCTTTCAATGGTAAGTGTCCTTCTTCTCTGTCACTTTTAAGATTTTCTCTGGGTCTGATTTTCAGCCAGTTTGGCTATGATGTGCCTATGTATGATTTTCTTAACATTTTTCCTACATGGGGTTCTCTAAGCTTCTTAAGTCTGTGATCTGAGATCTTTCATCAATTATAAAGAATTCTTTACTCTTATGTGTTCAGAAATTGCTTCTGCTTCAGCCTATGTCTTTTTTCTTTTGTGAATCAATTATAAAAATAGAATTTTGTGTATACCTCACATGATTCTTACACTTATGTCCATTTATCTTCTACTTATTTTTTCCCTCCATATACTTTACTGGGCATTTTCTATTAATCTATTATCCAGTTTACTAATGCAGTCTTCCAATCTATTATTACATTCATTCACTAAATTTTTAACTTTAAATGTTGTATTTTTAAATTCTAGAATGTGCATGTGATACATTTTATAGATTTCAATTCTGTTAAATTTTTTATGTTTTCATATATCTTCTCTGTATTTTCTTCTGTTTTTTTGGAACATAGTAATCATAATTATTTTAAAGTTCTTGGCTGCTAACTTCAAGTTCTGAATCATCTTTGGGTCTTCCATTGTCTTATTTTTTTTTTAACTGGTTACTAACCAAATGGTCATGTCTCATCTTGTGTCAAGTAATTTTTATTTTATTTTAAATATTGAGTGCAAATGAATTATAGAACTTCCAGATGATATTATCCTCCCTAGATACTATTCAATATTTCCTCTGATAGGCAGATAGGGTAGCTGTATGATCCACATAATCCAATCAGACTGAGCTAACTCAGGGTCCTGTTACAGTTTTGGTGAAACTCAAGTCTTTCTTCCTATAGTTCATCACTCAGTATACTAAGACTTCTCCAGGGCTTCTGTTGATAAGCTGGTGGCCTTTGACCCCTTGGCAAATCACCTGTAGGTGCTTCAGTTCAGGCATCCTCCCACAAAGGTCACTGCTTTGTGAGCCTGCAGGTGATTTCACTCTGCTTTTCAGAAGGTTTAGACCAAGCCTGAATATTCAACCTCTATTCCAGGCCCAGAAATAGCAAATATTCACAGTAAAAATCAAATCTACTGATCCTCAGACAAAAATTGAATGGTCTTCCCTCCATGGAATTTTAGTTCTTCTAGACACTATTACTTCCACAGCTCTCTAAAGGATGCATGAATTTGAATTTTTTTCAATTTATGAATTGAATTTGGAGAAATTCTAAACCCCAAATGATGGTATGACCAAGCCTGTATTTTGAAGCACTAATAGGTGTGACTCTGGAGAGCTGACATTGTAATGGAGACAAGACAAACAAACCCAGTGTGCCTGGCTGGGCTATCTTTGATTCCAAAGAGGAAGCCGTGCGAATACACTCCAGGTTGACCCGTTCACACTGCAGCTCAGAATCCTGCACTGGCTCCCCCTTGTCTACTGAACAACTGAACAGTGTATAAATGCCTCATTCTTTTTTTCTTTCTTTTTTTTTTTTTTTTTTTTGGCATGGGGGTCTCACTCCATTGCCCAGGCTGGAATGCAGTGACATGATCACAGTTCACTGCAGCCTCAACCTCCTGGGCTCAAGTGATCCTCCTGCCTCAGCCTCCCAAGTAGCCTGGACAGTAGGCATGCACCACCACACCTGACTAATTTTTGTATTTTTTGTAGTGATGGGGTCTCAACATGTTGCCGAGGCTGGTCTCAAACCTGGTTTCAAGCAGTCCTCCTGCCTTGGCCCCTCAAAGTGCTGGGATTAAAGACATGAGCCACTGCACCTGGCCGATGCCTCAGTATTGCTTGGAAGATTCTAGACAGTATACCCCACACTCATTTCCCATTATTTCATCCCATGAATATGTACTTGAGGCAAGCTGGAAAATGTGAATCTTATTTGGGAAGTCAGTTAGCACATGTTTGTTGAACATTGTTACTAAGGGCATTTTGTTGGGTGATGGAGCCAGAACAGACTTGCCCTTTGGAATTGAAAGGTGAAGACTGACATTAGTTACAAATACGATGAGTTCTACAAAGGACAGCACATTCTAGAAATATAACATAAGGAAACAATCTAGTATCGGTGTCGGGAAAGATTTCCATGAAGAAATAACTCAGAAGCTAAAACCTGCAAGTTAGAATAGAAATGAGTTAAGCTACAGGGAACAATGAGGAGAGCGCATTCCAGGCAGAAAGAACTCCAAGTACGAAGGCTCTGAGGTATGGCATGTTTAAAGGCCTCTTCCAACAATTGTATGGCAGGAATAGAAAGAGGAAGAAGAGTGTTTCAAGGTGAGAATGGAATGTAGACTGGACCCTGTCAGCCCTGCTGCTCAGGTTTTAGCTTTTAAAAGAGAAGTTATAAAATGGTTTTATTTTATAGAAAATGAAAGTCAGAAATTAGGGCATGATAAGTACTGCATAGCTAAAACACAATGCTCACTGCTGGTTAGGGACTGAAATCATGAGAGGCAAGTAGGGGACCAGGCACAGTGACTCACGCCTGTAATCCCAGCACTGTGGGAAGCTGAGGTGGGTGGATCACTTGAGGTCAGGAGTTTGAGACCAACCTGGCCAACATGATGAAATTCACTCTCTACTAAAAATACAAAAATTACCTGGGCGTGGTGGCACACACCTGTAATCCCAGCTACTCAGGAGGCTGAGGAGGCAGAAGAATCACTTGAACTGGGGAGGCGGAGGTTGCAGTGAGCCAAGATTGTGCCACTGCACTCCAACCTGGGCAACAAAGCAAGACTGTCTAAAAAAAAAAAAAAAAGAAGAAGAAAGAAAAAAGAGAATCAAGCAGGGTAGGATGTGGAGAACCCAGTCAGGAGGCTATTGCCACAGTTCAGCTTGGGCCAGGATGCTGTTCCCTGTATTCTTCTGAAAAAGAAGGTTATAGAGATAAATATAAATGTTGCATTTTAATTTTTTTAAAAAGTCTAATTATACAAGTAAAGCTTGAGGCAGTGTGGTGTAGCTGTAGCAGCTATGCTAGAAAGCAAGGCAATTTGGTCAGTAGAGATTCAGTATGAGGTAGCAGTGTGGTGTGACTGACAGGGGAGAAAAAAAAAAAAACTTATGTTCCTAGATCATGTCATAGGGAAAATGTTACAGCAAAAGAGGTATTTGTTAGATGATAATTTTCTATGAGTTTCTCTTTTTTCTGCATCTCGTGCCAGTAGATATACCAGCTGCCTCTGTTCTGGACTATTTTCCAAAGATATTTGTATAGCAACATATATATAACGACCGTGGAAGACACACATTATTTCTTCTTCTGGGACAAAGTTCAGGCAAGCTTTACTATCCATTATAAAATATTATATTCCCTAAGCTTATAGGTTCTCCCTTATAACACAAGCCACCGCATGTGCAGGTGTCAGCTGACACTTTTCACATTGCCCTGCAGGAACTGGGGCTCAGAGAACCAGCACAAATGCTCATACTCTGGCTACTGCTATTGCATTGAGTAATAAACTGTCTCCTATCTCTGCACCAGGAGTCTCACATTTTCTGCCAGCATCCTGGAAGAAATTGGCCAACTTACTTGTTTGCAAACAAGTAATGGGTAAAACCATAGACCTCTCACCATTCTGGCAGTGTTACTCCAAGACCCTCTCTACTTGCCCCATCCATACCCAGGCCTACATATCATACCCTGAATACAATAGGCTCAGCCTTGCCCAGATCTTAGCCAAATAGACAAAACCTGGCTTTCTATCAGATCCCAGCACCAGCTGGGAGACAGGCTCAATAAAATGAATACATTTATAACATACATGTTTGCCTGAGGAGACAGTGAGTTCCTGGTTAGTAGAGGAATTCTGTCTGGCTGATGTTATAAGTGGGACTTATGTAGAGGTGATAGGTAGTTCCGGCATCAGGGACCAGATTAGAAGACCTTTAAAAGTCCCTTCCGGGTGCTCCACTGTGATGCTGTGAACCCTTCCACCACTCATCTTTCAAGCCCTATTTAATAGAGGTAAATATTCATCCACAGTTTAGGTAACATACCTGAGGTAGCATACTGAAGCAGACCAATGAACAGACTTGGTATCATATATGCATCGATTTCAATCTCAGACCAACCACTTACTCTATGATCTTGTACTAACTTCCCTGGTGCCTTATCTGTAATAAGAAAATAAGATTACCTACCTCATGGTAAAGGTTTAAGTACTAAATGAAGTTTTAGGTGTTAAGTGCCTAGCACAGTGTCTGCCAAATAATAAAGACTCATGTTTTAGCTATTACTCTCCCTCTTTAACCTTACCCTAGCCCTACCTGTCTACCAACTAAAGCACACGTTCAAAACCACTTGGAAGTAGCATTACACTCAGACTTGGTGGGGGCTTGCTACACAAGCTTCCTGGGAGGGGAAGGTGGTAGATAAAGGGATAATGTAGCATAGCAGTTCAACTGACCTAAGAGTTAAGATCCCAAGAAGGTCTTTCATCTATCTATCTGTCTTCTATTCTCTCTCTCTCTCTCTCTCTCCTTTTTCCTCACTAGGAAAATAGTATTCACAAATATCATTATATGACCGTCACACCCAAAAGGCTATATTTAGCATTGGCACAGGTACATAATTAATTGATGCTGTCTGTTACAGAGACAAGAGTGTGAATGAATTGCCCCTTCTGGTGCATTTTGTGACCCTGTGTTTTCCAGCTTTGTAACACTGCCAGTTCTTATCAGCGAGTTGGCTGTATTGACTTGCCAATCTAAATGCTTTACAAATGTTTGTGAGGTTATTAAAAAATTTTCCATTACCTTTAAATTTACATTTAGGAAATGAAAAATAAAGCAGTAATTTAATACAGGCTGTGCATACTTTTCTCCCTTCAACTTTAGTATTTCTCTGATGGGCTAATTAGGAGAAATAGATTCATTTCCAATCATTTACTTCCACTTTGAAGAGTAGCCTCTTTCTACGTGAAAAAGTATAGGAAATCTTGTTTACCTGGAATTTTGTTAGCTATGTAATACTATTCAAAGACTTCTTGACAACAACATAAAGTAATAGCTTTTGTGCTGGGCCACCTGGAAGCCCTGACATCAGATGAGCCTGTGGATGCCTTAGCAACAGCAGTTTTGTAGTCATGGTAACAGCTTTGTGCCCCATAGGCAAAACCAATAAGCTTTAAGCATCACTACAATCTAGCTAAGCTTCTCTGACCTTATCAGGGAGCAACAAGATCTGTCTGTTCTTCCTGCACGTGCCCCTCAGCAGGGAGGGGAAAATGTGCATAATGTACCTGATTTAAATGTCAAACTTGGATTATTCAAACAACTGAATCCTTCTTCTAATTTGATGGATTAGATGGCATGGTTTTCTTAAAGTAGATTGTTGATTTCAATTTTCCATGAGCATTGTTACGAAAGCAGAGCGTACGGCATGCATAATATGAATGTTCTGATAATTAAACATTTTGAAGGGGTAAAATACGTAGATTTCCAATCAATGACATGGATTGGAAGCCCCAGGGGACTCAGAAAATAATTTCCATCTGTTCTGTTGATTGTTTTTACTC
Source organism: Colobus angolensis palliatus (assembly GCF_000951035.1). NCBI lineage: Eukaryota > Metazoa > Chordata > Mammalia > Primates > Cercopithecidae > Colobus > Colobus angolensis. The sequence goes on along the minus strand of NW_012115489.1, from coordinate 829,511 downwards.
TCATGCAGGACGGTAATAAAGAACAGTATCACCATTCAAATTAATATATCACACCAAGTTTGCAGCAGCAGTAAACAAATCAAAACTCCGTCTACACTGGCCTGTAATGCCTTTGAAAGGGCTTATGACTTTCCTTGCATACTTTCTTTCCAAAAGTGAGCTAGTAAACTATAGCCCTGAAAACTGCTTGTTAACTTTCTCAAGCTGAAAAGCAGGAAATGATGAGCCAAGACTGAGCAGCCCATTCATAAAAAAAGACAAAAGTAATTCCTCTTTCAGTGACACTTTACTAGCTCTTCATAGGTACATTATGTATGATTATTTAATCTCATATGCAAATGTGTCTCGACAACATATTATTTAACTCTTGTTGTTCACTTGAACTGTTTCACAGTTCACAGTACATTTCATGTCAAAAAAAGAAAAAGAAAGAAAGAAAGCTCTAATTACTAGGCTTTTTTTTTTTTTTTTTTTTTTTTTGAGACCGAGTAGTCTCGCTCTGTTGCCCAGGCTGGAGTGCAGTGGTGCGATCTCGGTTCCTGCAACCTCCACCTCCCGGGCTCAAGCAATTCTCCCACCTCAGCCTCCTGAGTAGCGGAGATTACAGGTACGTGCCACCACACCCAGCTAATTTTTGTATTTTTAGTAGAGACGGGGATTCACCATGTTGACCAGGCTGGTCATGAACTCCTGACCTCAAGTGATCCCACGGTACTGGGATTGCAGGTGTTGAGCCACTGTACCTGGCATACAAATTATTAAGCTTTTAATGCTATTTGAATTGTATGTATTCCTTTTCTTCAAGTTCATTTTTAATTCATTCTCTTCTACTAGTGTTTCCATTCCTGGGCAGTATAAGACAAGAACCACTCTTCTCCCAAGGAAAATTACCCTTCATAACTCAGGTTAAGTTAGATGAATTTCTAATGCTTCAGATCTGTTCAAATTCAGAAAAGTAGCCCCTTCATTCATGTATTTAATTTAATGTATATAAAATGCCTACTATGTATTATGTTAAATGTCATGGAAGATACAGAGATGAAACAAAAATGACTATTGCTTTCAAGAAACTTGCAAACTAAGTTTGATTAAAGTGGTTCTTCATCTTCGGTGCTGTGGAGTCATCTTAAGCAATAATTAAAAATCACCAACTTTTCTATCTTCCTTTCCAACAAAACCCAAGGAGAACTGAAAATTTACCTTCCATTGACTTTAATAGGTTCATGTGTTTTCTTGTTTTTATTTTGCTAAGATCCAAAGCATGTTTTTGTTTTGTTTTTAAAGCAAGCTATCCCATTGGAGTGTTTGAGATGTATTTTGTTACAGGTATTTTGCAAACATGAATGTGCTTTGAGTTTTATTATTAATATTATTACCAGTTCATAAAACAGCATCTTAGCCAGATGCAGTGTCTCACACCTGTAATCCCAATACTTTGGGAGGCCGAGGCAGGAGGATTACTTGAGACCAGGAGTTTGAGACCAGCCTGAGCAACATAAAAAAACTCCTTTTTTTGAGGTGGAGCCTTGCTCTGTTGCCCAGGCTGGAGTGCAATGGCACGATCTCGACTCACCACAATCTCCACCTCTCGCGTTCAAACAATTCTCCTGCTTCAGCTTCCTGACTAGCTAGGATTACAGGCACCTGCCTCTACGCCCAGCTAACTTTGTCTTTTTAGTAGAGAAGGTGTTTCACCACGTTTGTCAGGCTGGTCTCAAACTCCTGACCTCAGGTGATCCACCCACCTCGGCCTCTCAAAGTGCTGGGATTACAGGCATGAGCCATCGTGCCCAGCCTCAAAACTCCATCATTTAAAAAATAATAATAATGTTAGTCAAAATAAAATACTACCTTAGATATTTTTACTGGAATGGAAAGTTTTTCCATCAGAAGGATCATGACCATTTGTCTCATGGCATTTCAGTTCCATGGTTTCTACCAGATAAAGAAGGTGTTGTTGGTGAATATGTTGGAACTGTCATAAAATGGGCAACTAAGAGAATTTTAAATAAAATTCAGCTTTGGCAAACTCAACATAAAATAAGTCATTGCCCAAGAAATGACTTCACACTTAAATTTTGGGCTGGTCATATGAAAAATAGAAGTCAAATGGAGAACATTGAATTTAATATTTGGAAAATTATCTGATTTAGCATTCATGTTTTTGATAACAGAACCTTTAGAATTACAAGCTTCAAGTCATTTCCTTTTACCCTTAATAGGCCATTGCAATGTTTACTAATACCTGATAAGCAGAAAAACTTAAAGAAAGTTATTGTATTACAAAATCACAAAAATAATATGGCTGGAATGAACATTAGGGTCATCTAGTCCAACTCTATAATTTTGTCAGTGAGGAAATTGAAGTCTGGAAGTTTTCTTCCAACTTAAAATTTCAGATTTGTGTATTTCTTGACAGCCCAGCCAATCTGACTAACTGGTTTGGCATCAGTGTTGACTTGCAGTGAAGTAAATGTTGTCTGCTTTTAGTGGGATTTGATTCACTTGCTTTAATTTATTTTTCTTCTTCAGTTCACTTAGTTTTAGCCTCCTCTAAGTCAAAGGATGATCAAAGTTCATGAAGAGTTATTAAGAGAAGGCCATTAATTAGTCCTCACTGAGGTGAGTTGCACTGACAAGGAATTGGCTTAAACATTGGAAAGAAATAGATAATTGTAATAACGTGTTTGTAAAAGATATTTTGAGTTTTCTCAGTCTGATTTTTTCTGACTTTGAGATTTCCTGTGTCTCTAGTATCTTGTGGGTAGTCTCTATTACACCTTCTTCATATTTTCAGTTTATTTCCTCATTCCCTTCTTCGGTTCTCTTTTTAACCTTCTATAAACTCATCCTCTTCTCTTTATGAGTGTCTTGAGTGTCATGAGTAACCAAGCTGAGACATCCTTTGACCTTCAATGTCTGAATATGAATTCACAATCCTGTGTGACCATTCTGATTTTGCAGGGTGAATTTGTGTGAGAACACACACACACATACATACACACAGATAGTGCCCCCTGGGGATAAACAAATCTCATCTACAGTCCGGAAACAAATCTATTGTTTAAGAAAACTTGTCTTCAGTGGCAGTTTATCAGCACCTTCATTCTATCTGAGAGCCTGCCTTCCTGGGTCACACATAGGCACATCTCTTTGTTATATCTTTGTCAACTCTCTGGGGGAGTTTCTTCACCCACAGTGCCCTGTGTCCTAGTGTTCTCCTTCTCCCTTACTTCTTTGGAGCTTATTTGCTCTGGGTATCATGCTCTCAAGATTCTGGTCTCTAAGATGACCTATTATCTTCTAAATTATTTCTCTAAAGACGTTAATGGAGGATAATGGCTTAATATGAATCTTAAAAGGACCCATCAGTGCTTTGACATAAATGAGCTGGGAATTTCTAGTGCTGTGGCATGCTGGCTGGGGATATTTAAGGATTCACCCATTGTTATGCTCTTCAATTTATTCAGTGGATGGTTAGTCACCATCAACTGCAAGCCAGCCCTTTTTACCCAGCTTACACACGTATATCTGGGTGCCTCAATGGAAAAACTAACAACAATAACCTTTATCTATCAAGGGTCTGTCTTTTTAGTCTATATTAGTTTAGTCTATATTAGTTTGCCAGGGCTGTCGTAACAAAATACCATAGACTGGGTGGCTTAAACAGCAGAAATGTGTTTTCTCACTGCTCTGGAGGCAAGAAGTCCTGCATCAAGGTGTTGGCAGGATTGACTTCTTCCAAGGCCTCCCTCTGTGATCTGTAGATGGTCTCATCCTGACTGTGTCTTCACATGGTCTCCCCTCTGCAGGCATGCATGTCTGTGTCCCAATCTCTTCTTATAAGGACACCTGATTGGATCAGGGCCACCCAATATGACCTCATTTTGCTTTAATGACCTCTTTAAAGACCCTATCTTTAAATCCAGTCACATTCTGAGTCACTAAGGGTTAGGACTTCATCATATGAATTGGGAGGGGGTAGGGAGGTAGATACAGTTCAGCCTATAACATAGCTTCACACTGTATTAAACAATTTAGATATATTGTCTTTAACCATTAAAAAAACTGAGACATTAATTTTACTGTTCACATTTTTCTGTTGAAAAATTGAGGGTTAGAGAGGATAAGTAACTTCTCTAAGGTTACATAACTACTAGGTGGTGAAACTGGGGATTAGATCGTGCCTAATAGCTACAAAGCCATGTTTTTCTACTATACCACTTGGCCTCCAGCTAAGATTTATAGCCAGTCAGCTTTGCTCCAACACACATTGGTCATTCTTCCCAGAATTTTTACTCCATGGGAGATTGAGAGGCTTAACTAGTATGTGGGCAAAAATTCTTCTAGAGAGACTGTGTTTAAGAAAGAGAAAATGAGTTCTTTTAATAGTCAGTTTCTTTAACTTGGTAAATATTTTTAAAGATTTTAATTTTTTTTGGTAATGAGGACATGTCAGAATTTTAGTTTTTTACACCAGTGATAGTTTTAGACGGATCTGAAATTTTTTTAAAAAAATCAACAGGAAAGCATTAATTAGCATGTGTTTATCTAGTTTCTAACCTACGAGAGGGTACAAGGTGAACTGATTTGGAATCTTGAATATTTTCGAAGACAGGCCAGAGAATTCTTGTTTTTCTCAATTCAACATGTTTTTCAAAGGAATGAGCTATTTAAGCATAAATCCAGTTCAGACTTCTTTGCTAATATCTTTTTGTGTCATTGGAAATGCAGACAAAAGTACCTCCTTACATGTTCAAATTATTTATTTTGTCCAATTTTTATGCTAGAACATACTGAAATAAGAGATTTTTTCATGATAAAAGCAGAGATTATTTCATGATAAAAGATTATCTGAAACAAGTCAGCTATTTTGTTTTTATTGTTTTGTAGCATGAAAATATTTACATTTAAAAATCCATATACTTTAATTGAATGACAAAATAATGATGACATACCTAAGGAAGATAATAATAAAGTAAAATTATGTTATATTAGTTTATAACTAAGATTTTTTGTTTAGGCATTCTAAAGAAAGGAGAAAAAATTAACAAGGAAGAAGAGAATAATACAAAATTAAGATTTGGATGTTAAAGTGGTAAGCTTGGAGATGGGAGGTTGTTGAAATTGAGATAGAAATCTTTCCTTCGAATCCTATCCTTATCATAGATCAACAAAAGAAACACATTTCTAGCCTATAGGTGGTAACACTTGCAATGTCTGTACTGTAATGTAGTTATTACACTTGAACAAATGCTCTGTTACTGAGTGATGATAAAAGTATAATTCAGCCATAGAGAAAAAAAGGAATTATGTCCTTCAGATCTAATTTTTTAAAATTAGGAATTTTACCAAAGGCCAAATGTATAAATCTGCTTGTGAAATCCCCTGCAGAAATCTAGCAAGCCTGCAGGAACATCAAAGACCATATTTATCTTAATGTCTGGGCTAGCACATAATAGTAGTGGGCTAAACATAAAAATTCAATTTCATGTAAGTCAGTTGGTCTCCCTCTAGGTCTTGGCCACAGACCTTCCTTCTAAACCCACATAGTCACTTGCCTTTGCATGCTCTTGATCCACAGGTGACTTTATGAGACTGGATAGTCAATGGTATGTGAAGGATAGCTGTATTTAGGAAACCAGCACTCTTGTTTGGCAATGCACTCACACCCGTAGAACAGAGAAACATAAGACATGAGATTTCTCAAGTTTTGTGGATTAGGGATAGTGGTGAGGAGATCTTGGGCTAGTTATTGCTCGACAAGAATATAAAGTTTCTGCCTTACAGATCAGAAATGTAATTACCAGTTAACCTGAAGGAGACTAAACCCCAAAATGATCATATTATTAATCAGACATTCAAGGAATATATTTGCAAGTTTTGGCATCTCTCATTATCCCATGCCAGGAATGTACCAGGGATGTGAGACAGGAAAAGTATTTACAAATTAGAGCTTCCATCTAATAAGTAATTAACAAGCCAGATAATAGTTCACTGTTTTACATTGAGTAATAATGTTCAACCTGTTTCAGGGTCGTGGGCCTTTTTGGGAATCTTTTGAAGTCATAAAAGCTTCTCCTCAGAAAACAAAATGCAAATCCATCTAACATTTTGAAGACAATTTTAAAGAGTTCACAGGACCTTGAAGATCATTCAGGGATGACAGTTTAAGAAGTTCTCATATAAAGAGACATACATGTCCAGTGATGGGCCTATTTGTATCATCCGTTCAAGTATTGATTTGAAGGAAAATTAACAAGGAGAAGGCTGTTTGATATGACTACCACGAGGGAATAAGCAATGAATGATAGATTATTTCACCCAAAGTAAGGCAGAGTGACTTTTTCTGCTCACAAAAGTTACATGTTGGGAGTAAGTAACCGTGGACCTCTTTTGCTAAACCATCAGCCCAGGCCAAGCCAAACCCTCAGGGCAAAGAGAACATCCTGTTTTCCCTGGTTTGAGTTGTTCAGCTTTATGAGTATTTATTTATAATCCTTTTGAGACCATATCATATCTTTATGGTGTGGCTCATATTCTAAAAACTTTTAATATAATCCTACCCTTATATGGGCATATGGACTCACACATAATTTTTGAAGCAGGCACACAAGTACACTGATGGAAAAGTACACAGTGTCCATGATTTCACAAAATTTAAAGACTATCGGATTCACCAAACATAGGCAGAGCCAATTTTTTAGTTATTAGCTTTTTCTTGAACTAAGTAAGCAAAATAAAACAAACTGCAGCTAAGTTCCTTCCAGTGATTTTCAAAGTTATTTTAAAAATTTCCCCCAAATCTAAATATATGAGTTGACTAAATTCCTACTGTATATGAAGCATTTTCTATAAAGAAGAAATAAGATTGATCTTATTCTTAATGAATTTATAATTTTATTGGAAAGATACAATAGCTGTTAAGAGTCAGGCAGATCTGGCTTCAAATTCTAATTCTGAAAAGTTATGTTTTTTCTTGGCTTAACTCCTTAGGCTTTCTGATGTTCAGTTTCTTCATTTTAAAATGGAAAAAAGAATAGTTATCTCATTGTATTGTTATGGAATATTAAAAGATAAATTTTTAAAGGATCTTGGAATATTTTTGACAACAGCTATTATTGCTAAAACAGATATAATAAATTAGATACAAATAATGTCACAAATTGCAGACAATGACAAAATGTCAAATGATTAGTACAGGCAATGACAGGTTCTGTTAAGAAGGGTTAGCATGGGTCGGGTGGTCAGAATCTCTCACGGAAGATAGGACCTGAACTCTGTCTTAAAGTTAGGATAGGATTTGGGACAGGAAAGAGAAGAAAGTTACACAAATTGGGAAAGTGTGAGTGGTGAGTACAGAGACTGACTGGAAATGTTTTGTTTAGGTGACATGGTGTAGATTACCTGACTTGAACAGAAGGTTGCAGAGGTAGGGTTGCGAAAAATTGGGGAGGGTCTTGAGTCTTCATAAAACATCAAGGAACTGAAAGGCATCTCAGCAGAAAATGACATGTTTTAGAAAGATTCATCGTATTATCATGGTGTGGAGGATAATTTCATTTTGGGGTAGGGGTTTAAGATGTGGGGATGTAGAATTGTTATAACTGAGGCTATTAAAAAAAAAAAAACTGACATCATGGACATAACAGAAAGCCTTCCTGGATGATGGCAGTGGGATGGAAAGGAAAAAACAAAGGTAGAAACATTAAGAAAGAAGGTGCTTATTGGTAGACTGGAAAGAGAGACCACTTGAAGATAATGGTGTCAAGAAGTGTATATTGAGGGTATAGTAGTGAGCCTGAGTGTCTTAGGGAAATGAGGACACTATGCAAAAAAGAAATATGGAAGTGGGTTTCTTTTGGCATGTAGAAAAGGGGAGGAGATCATTTTAAACTTTAAATAGCTTACTTCCTGAAGGAGGAAACATATCTCATTCATCTTGGAATCCTTAGCACCTAGTACAAAATCAAGAATATGAACGTGTATGAGTAGTATGAGTGTGCAACTGGAGTTCAAATCGAAGTCAAAGCTGGAAATACAGCTTGTGTGGCTGAAGTATGAGATTTGATCCATTCTGGGGGAAAGAAGCAGATGATGGATTGGGCCCAGGGTTGGGGACAGGTAGATACTTACCATTCTCCTTAGCACTTACCATGGAGAAAACCAACTTTCAGCTGCCTGTATCTGCAACTCTTTGCTTGAAGACTTCTTTTGCCCATCAGAGTCTGTTCAACCTATATGTGAGGCAAACTAGAGTGCTGGAGAATAATCATCCTTAGGAACAGCCTTCAAGCAAAGTCAGAGAGGAACTGATGGATAAATATCCAGCTCCTTTGGGTGGGATGGCACTGTGATGTATATTCCATACAGTCTCCCAGAATTCCCTAGTCATATCCAGCTCCAGTTGCCTAGAGTGGTAATTTGCTTGGTGGCTTTGGCTATTCCTTCCCATTGCTGTCATCTCCCTTTAATATTTCCTGATAATACCTCTCAAATAAACCACTTGTGCCTGTAACCTGTTTCCAGGGTATGCCTCTGGGAACTTCCATTAGGTTAATGGGAATGACACAGATTATCAAGGGAAGTGACCCAAGTGAGTATAACTTCCGCAGGGAGTATTAGTGGGCCCCGGCAAGTCAGCAAGGCAAAATGAATAATGGTGCAGTGTACGGGCAAGACAGCCCAACCCAGACTCAGATCCTCTGGAAAAAGGAGGCAGGAGTGTGCTCTGGATCTCAAAGGCCACACTGAGGTTAAAATCTAGGGTGTAAATTCTAAGGAGAAATTACAAGCCACATGTGAAGCCTAATTAGATAAACTAGGTTGGTGTCCCAAAAAAACATCTCAAAGAGCAGAAATGAAAGATGTAAAAATGAACTGAAATCAAACCAGGCAAAGGGAGCTGAGAGAGGGAAAAGTTTATACCTCTGAATCCTAAAAGCTACCCATGTAAGTGGTTGGTCCTGGAACCAAGCAGAAAAGAGAGATTTGACCTGGTGCTTGGTGAGGGTTGAACAATTGAAGAGTCTGTTGGCTTAGCTCTGTTATTACAGGTATTTTGTCATTTGAATACTCTCAGCATGTATTTTTATTTAATTATTTTCTGATTTCTCTGCAAGTGGGTTGGTGTCTGCTATGGGATGCCATTATCATATATGATAATGGCATGTATGATATCATATATGATATTTGGCTCTCTTCTCCCCTCCATGTGATGCTGTTAGAACCTTCCCAGCTCAGGTTCACTGCTTGTCCTCCTGGGTTTCTGTGCTCTTTCGGGTAGTGTGACACTGGCTGGCAAGAGAACCAGGTCACATCTGACTGATTCAGTAATTTGGCAATTACTCACCCTGATACCCTCTGCTGTTGTTTTTTCTATCTCCTTGAGCTGAATGCCAGCCTGCTGCTCACCAAATGGAGCCAGGGGTTAGTATGCACCTCTTGCCTGCAGCACCAAAGTCTGCCTCTCTCTGTTGAGCCTGTTGACTATTCTTTGCCACCAGATATACTCTATGTGGCTAGGTTATATCCTGTCTTTCATTCCAGAATGTACAGTGTTCTTTTTTCATTTTCAGGCTTGAAGACTACCTGTTTGATAGTTCACTTTGGAGGCTACTATGCCACACTCTTTTGCTAGATAGCCACTAAAACAGACACTTGAAATCAGCACTAGGAAATGGCAAAAGTTAGGTCTCCGCTGCTGACACCATGGCAGCCCCCTCTTTCTGTGGCAACCACATCCTCACTATACAGTCCAGGTTCTTGGCCCCTTCCTGACATTTCCAACTTTACAGAGAAACAATGACTGAAAGGAGCAATGGACAAATGTCATACTGACAGATTAAGCTTCTTGTTTTTCAAATGTCAAGGGTTTTCCTCCTCATGTTTCACTCTCCTTCTTCAAAATATTCTGCATCCAAGTGCCCCAGGAAACAACGGAGGCTCCTAATTCACCCCCAAGCATGGAAAGTCTGCGAGGTGGGGAGATTCTAAAGAGTTTTGAACAATTCCCTACTGGTTGTAGTAGCTTTCAAAACTATTATAAGCCCTCTTATGACATAATGTTGTTGGAAGAGAGCTAAATTTAATGTTTAGATATTACTGGTTCATTTGAAAACCACCCAACACAACCATATGGCATTTAGTGTCAACAGTCTAATGAGGTCTCAGTGGGTTACACTAGTTAGCTGAAAGATCGAGTAGAAACATCTGTCAGAGAATTGATTGTCCAACTAAATTTAGAATGATTCTAGAATCATCTTTCTGTTCACCACACTGGGAGTGAAAAAGAATATAGTGGCTGCAAAATATTCAACTGGGAAAAAATCATCAGATAGCATACAGTTTTGTTCCAAACAATTTTAGACAAGATAACTTCTGTTGCTGAAAAAGGTAACAAAGAATCCAGCAAGGAAGTAATGCATATAAAGTTAGTATTGGATAAATATGGCTGCTCATGTTAAGTGTGTATGTGTGTGTGTGTGGGTGGGTGCACCCTAAAATATTTATAGTGTAAAATACATTCACATAAGTTCCCTTACGGTAACCATTGGATTGAAAAATCCTAATGTAGCTGTAGAATAGATGAATCTGGTAAATTCTGATTTTAAAAAAGGACTAGTAACTGGTACATTTTTACTGCTTCACTTACTACAAAGGCATTCTAATAATTGGCACTATCATCTAAAAGAGGCAAGAAGAAATTAAGTGATAAGTCAGAGGCAGCGGGGAGGATATTCTAGATACCGGTTTGTTGTTGTTGTTGTTGTTGTTGTTTTGATATGGAGTTTTGCTCTTGTTGCCCAGTCTGGAGTGCAGTGATGCAATCTCGACTCTCTGCAGCCTCCTGGGTCCAAGCAGTTCTCCTGCCTCAGCCTCTTTAGTAGCTGGGATTACAGGCATGCACCACCACACCTGGCTAATTTTTGTATTTTCAGTAGAGACGGGGTTTCGCCGTGTTGGTCAGGCTTGTCTTGAACTCCTGACCTCAGCTAATCCACTTGCCTCAGCCTCCCAAAGTGCTGGGATTACAGGTGTGAGCCACCACGCCCGGCTATTCTGGATATTTTAAAATACTTAATCCTTGTTGTAATTGAAAATATACCTGAACTGAAAACAAAACCATAATATTGTATAATGCTGGTGAGTATCCTAGTGTATTTATTCACTGTTTATTGCATATGCACATACGATGACAAGGAGCCATGTAGCATTTGGTCTTGTTTTTTGAGGATGTTATAGGTACGCTATATTTGTGCATTCAAAGAGAAATCTTCATACTATTCAAATCAGTGCTCAATTCAAGTAAAGTAAGCTATTAATTTTTAATTAAGAATGTCCTTAAGAGAATTACTTAGCCATAAATTAATTATATAAGTCATATTGATTTTTTAAAAGGAGGGGGAGAAGAAAGTTAGAAGGTAAAGGGCCACAAACTTCATAGGCAAAGGAAAACTTTTCCAATGGCAGCCCCTGCAATGTGAAATCTAAGATGATTACTTGGTGATGAGGGCCTCATGGCGAAGCAGCAGTTGGGCAGAACAATGATGTAGCTGAATTTCTGTTGTTTTCTTAAATTCACCTGTGCTAATCAAAAGAATTAATAGGCACTATCTCATTTAATCCTAACAATAAGTGTGTAAAAGATAAGAATTGTAAGAATCCTCATCTTACGAAGAAAAAAACAAGATTTGAGATTAGATAAATAACATGCTTAGGACCACCCAGCTAGTAAAAACTGGAACCAGTGTTCAAACCAGAGTATCTGACTTGTGAGCTGGTGCTCTTGAACACTGGTCTTTAACGGTTACCAGAATGTTTGTCCAAGATGAGTTTGCTGCCACCTGTGGTGCCACGGTTGAAGCCAAGACTATAATTTCCAAAGCCTCTTTTGTTTGTTCAATGGCCATTGGTTTGTCCTTCTTTCTCCAAGCTGAGGCACTAGGGGAGGCAAGGCAGCATACAGGTGTACAGGTAAGGGGCCGGGAGCGGGCAGAAGGTACGCTTCACTTGGACATTAATGAAATATAGAGTCCATGTGCAATTTAGATGCTCCTTTAAAGCAAAGGCCATCATAACAGTTGATCATGCCTAGGGCAGTGCTGGCCAAACAATAGAGAATCCATTAATGTCTGTTGGTTAGTCAGGAATGCCCAATTTTCCTGGTTAATGTGGTGTTGTGTACATACGGTATGTGCATAATGTATGTGTGTGTATGTGCATATGGTGTGTGAATAATATGCCACATCAGCATCAGATTAGACCTATTTGAATCTGATGTGTTCAAGCTCATGTACAGTTGTCTATGAGTGAAAAAATTCAAAGGACTCAATTTTTCCAGAACACAAGGAAACTGTACATAAGAATTTGCTTGTGGATTTGTATTTTACCAATATATGTTCATGGAAAGAGCATCAAGGGTTCATTAGCTCTGTGGACGCTCACGATTTCCAGTGTGGATTTGTCATGTGGTCATAATTCATAAATAATTGAAAACTCCTTTCAGCAGTCTGGAATTGGTTCTCTATCACTGGTTCTGTTTCATGAGATCAATATTAAAAGATGTGTTGATTTTATGAGAAGATCAACACTGGGCAAATAATCCAGCTTCAGCATTCTTATCAGATTGGAATTCTTTTGCTATGCTGTGTATTGTGATTAAAAAGTAAATTGCTCTGTGTAGACCATTGCTGTTCAATAGAAATATAATGTGAACCACATATAGAATTGCATATGGTTTTGGTTGCCATATTGAAGAAGAAAAAGAAATGGATAAAGTTAATTTTAATGTAACCCAACATATAAAAATATTATCATATCACGTGTGGCACTATTCACACTTTAAGTCCTTAATAGCCCAGGGAGACTAGTGGCTACCATATTGGGCAGACCATTTCTAAATTCTAACTCTCTGTTTAATTTTCCAATCTCCAGACTTCTCAGATGACTTTTGGTAGACAGATGTCAAAGAAAATGGTGCTTATTCTTAAATATTTTTATAGATCTAAAGAAATCTAACCAACAAACAAATGTACAAAAGCTTGAACCTCTGGAAAGGGCAGGAAGAAACAAATGGGAGATGTCTGTGACAAAATGGAGAAGAAGGAGGGGAAAGAGGAAAGGGAAAGGGAAAAGGAAGAAATTCCATTATCGGTGGTTAGAGGAAAGTAAGAGTTAAAGCTTATTTGAATATACAGACATTCAACCAAATGTCTTGGTGACTAAGCCCAGAAGAGATCATTTCTGGGTGAATAGAGACAATTGTAAATATACGTAAATACATTTGATTAAACTGAATGAAAAGGGAGTTTGCAGTATTGCTCAGATGTTATGACTAATACAGTCTGGCTTTGTGTTGCGTCTTTAATGGAGCCTGGCTAAAAATACTGTTGTTGATTTAATCAGCTGTATGCTGGCAGGACCTTTTATCCTTCTATAAGTAATGATGAAACATATGTGAAGAGGTGGAAAAATAAGGGAGTTTACAAGTGATCAGAGAATCCATGAATGTGAGGGTAGGGTGAAAAAGTGGCCAAAGATGGCATGTCCACAATTTCTATACAGGACACTGAGACTTTTTTTTTCTTTTTGAGATGGACTCTCACTCTGTCGCCCGGGCTGGAGTGCAGTGGAGCGATCTCGGCTCACTGCAAGCTCTGCCTCCCAGGTTCAGCCATTTTCCTGTCTCAGCCTCCAGAGTACCTGGGACTACAGGGGCCCCCCACCATGCCTGGCTAATATTTTGTATTTTTAATAGAGACAGGGTTTCACCGTGTTAGCCAGGATGGTCTCAATCTCCTAACCTTATGATCTGCCCGCTGAGACTTCTAAATGAGGCTCTCTATTCCCAAATCCCACATTTCACCTGGAAGCAAAATTATCTAAGAAAAAGAAGCAGCATGATGTATGTGTAGAAAAAGACAGTGACTGGTCTTCTGAGTAAGTAGTTGATTATTCTCGTGGAATGCGACTGTCGAGCTTGTTGGACTTCAGACTTACCTTGTATCCCTGAAATAATTTGAAGAGGTCATTTAAAGAGATGCTTCCAGCTCCTGGAGCCGTTACTTATTAACTGTGAGAACTTGGATTTAGTTCCTGCCTCAATTTTCTCATCTATAATATTAGTATAATAATAGAACCTATTTCACAAGTTTGTTTTTAAGATTAAAAGAGAGAATTACTTAGCAAAGTGCTTTGCACAGAGTACGTATTCTGTAAATAAAGTATCTATCCATTTTGCCTCTCCATTACGAAGAGGAATGCCTAGCACATGGTAGGCACTCTTTATTTGTTGAACCAATGAATGAGTGATTCTATTTTATATGATACCGAAGCATAGGTCAGTTGCTGAGACTGAAAACTTTGATCATCAAGAAAAGAAGGCTAGCAAGGGATGGAGTTTGAAGATAGCATATAAACCTATAGGGTAGTAATTCCTATTCTTTTGGGGTCACTGGTTCTTTAAAAATCCAGTGAAAGATGTAGACAGCTTTTCTATAAAATTTTTGATAGTTGCACACACAGCTATCCAAAGATCTGCAAGTCTAGCCATTACCTCCATATTAAGAACTTGTGCTCAGGAATTTAGAAAGCACGAGGGGAATAAAGGAGTGACAAAAATGTAGAAAGTTCTCGAGAAGTTGTAGCCTCTCCACTTCCCTCCCCACTACACACACACACACACACACACATACACACACACACACACACACAGTTTAAAGCAAACAGTTATAACCAGGAACCCTAGGATAAGATTTGGGTTAAGAGAGAGAGAGAGAAAGAAAGATCAGGCGCTGTGGATCACACTTGTAATCCCAGCACTTTTGGAGGCCGAAGAGGGCAGACTGCTTGAGCTCAGAAGTTTGAGATCAGCTTTGGCAACATGGTAGAACCACATCTCTACAAAATATTAGCTGGGCATTGTGGCACATGCCTGTAGTCCCAGCTATCTGGGGGGCCTCCTGAGGTGAGAGGATTGCTGAGTCCAGAAAAAAAAAAAAGGGATGAAGAGCTGCAAATTGTTTGAATTAAAGAGACACAGAAACTCAGGTTTTGCACAAAGAAGCTGCAGATTCAGGCTGGCTCATCCTGTGACCATGCTGCTTTATTAGGACGACTGTCCAGGACTGGGGGATGCCTGAAGGATTCCAGCCACAAATGAGGCACTGCTGCTCCTTGAGCTAGTATTTCAAGTGATGGATTCCAGGCCCAGAAAAGCTCGTGGTTACTTCGGAGTCATGAATGCCAGACATCCTAAGTCCTCATCTCAGAGTTCATAGCCTGCCTCCACCCTTCCCCTAAGACAGTGTGCTCAGCTAAGATCAGGAGAATATGTTCTTTACTGGTAACTATGGGAGGGAGGGATTATCAGTATCTGCCTTCACCCTTCCGGGGTTGGGCAGGCTCAGACCACACCTCAAGTGAGTCAAGGCCCCTCAGGGTTTGTTGGCTTGTTTTCCATTGTGGTTTACTGACAAGATGCTTTTTAAATTAATGCTTACAATTTCCTTCTTAAAGTGGGCTTGAACACTGCCCCATCCCAGTTCCCTGAGGAATAAACTCAATTGTTATGAATAATTTTTCCATATTTGAAGATAAGTTCTTATAACGTTTAATTTATACATTAACAACTATTTGGAAGAATTAAAAAAAAAAAAAAAACCTGAAGACATGATCCTTGCCTTCAGATTAATAAGTCAAAAGATGTTTCTGGGCACCTGGCAAGATGCTGAATAGAAACAACTCCGGTCTGCAGCTCCCAGTGAGATCAGTGCAGAAAGCGAGTGATTTCTGCATTTCCAACTGAGGTATCTGGCTTATCTCATAGGGACTGGTTAGACAGTGGGGGCAGCCCACAGAGGGCGAGCTGAAGCAGGGTGGGGCATAGCCTCACCTGGGAAGCATAAGGGGTTAGGGAACTTCCTTCCATAGCCAAGGGAAGCTGTGAGGGACTGTGCCACGAGGAACAGTGCATTCTGGCCCAGATACTATACTTTTCCCACCATCTTTGCAACCCACAGACCAGGAGATGCCTTTGGGTACTATACCACCAGGGTCATGGGTTTCAAGCACAAAACTGGGCAGCTGTTCAGGCAGACACGGAACTAGCTGCAGAAGTTTTTTTTTTTCACGCCCCAGTGGCACCTGGAAAGCCAGCAAGACAGAGCTATTCACTCCCCTAGAAAGGGGGCTTGTGGTCTAGCTCAGCAGATGCCACCCTCATGGAGCCCAGCAAGGTAAGATCCACTGGCTTAAAATTCTCACTGCCAGCACAGTAGTCTGAAGTCAACCTGGAATGCTCGAGCTTGGTGTGGGGAGGGGCATCTGCCATTACTGAGGCTTGAGTAGGCCGTTTTCCCCTCACAGTGTAAAAAGGTTGCCGGGAAGTTCGAACTGGTCGGAGCCCATCACAGCTCAGAAAAGCTGCTGTAACCAGTCTGCCTCTCTAGATTCCTCCTCTCTGGGCAGGGCATCTCTGAAAGAAAGGCAGCAGCCCCAGTCAGGGCCTTATAGATAAAACACCCATCTCCCTGGGACAGAGCACCTTGGGGAAGGGGCAGCTGTGGGTATAAATTCAGCAGACTTAAAGTTTCCTGCCTGCTGGCTGTGAAGAAAGTAGCAGATATCCCAGCAGAGCGCTTGGGCTCTGCAAAGGGACAGACTGCCTCCTCAAGTGGGTCCCTGACCCCCTTGCCTTCTGACTAGGAGATACCTCCCAACAGGGGTTGACAGACACCTCATACAGGAGAGCTCCAGCTGGCATCTGGCAGGTGCCCCTCTGGGACAAAGTTTCCAGAGGAAGGACCAGGCAGTAATCTTTGCTGTTCTGCAGCCTCTGCTGGTGACACACAGGCAAACAGGGTCTGGAGTGGACCTCCAGCAAATTCCAGCAGACCTGCAGCACAGGGACCTAACTGTTAGAAGGAAAACTGACAAACAAGAATACCATCAACATCAACAAAAAGGACATCCACACAGAAACCCCATCCGAAAGTCACCAACATCAAAGACCAAAAGTAGGTAAATACATGAAAATGAGGAAAACCTGGCACAAAAAGGCTGAAAATTCCAAAAACCAGAATGCCTCTTCTCCTCCAAAGGACAACAATTCCTCGCTAGCGAGGGAACAAAACTGGACAGAGAAGGAGTTTGACAAATTGACAGAAGTAGGCTTCAGAAGGTGGGTAATAAGAAACTCCTCCAAGCTAAAGGAGCATGTTCTAACCCAATGCAAGGAAGCTAAAGACCTTGAAAAAGGGTTAGAGGAATTGCTAACTAGAATAACCAGTTTAGAGAAGAGCATAAATGACCTGATGGAGCTGAAAAACACAGCACAAGAACTTGGTGAAGCATACACAAGTATCAATAGCCAAATCCATCAAGCAGAAGAAAGGATATCACAGAGTAAAGATCAAATTAATGAAATAAAGCATGAAGACAAGATTAGAGAAAAAAGAATGAAAAGGAAAAAACAAAGCCTCCAAGTAATATGGGACCATGTGAAAAGACCAAACCTACGTCTGATTGGTGTACCTGAAAGTGACAGGGAGAATGGAACCAAGTTGTAAAATGCTCTTAGGATATAATCCAGGAAATCTTCCCCAACCTAGAAAGACAGGCCAACATTCAAATTCAGGAAATACAGAGAACACCACAAAGATACTCCTCAAGAAGAGCAACCCTAAGACATAATCATCAGACTCACCAAGGTTGAAATGAAGGAAAAAAAAGTGTTAAGGGCAGCCAGAGAGAAAGGTTGGGTTACCTACAAGGGGAAGCCAATGAGACTAACAGCAGATTTCTCGGCAGAAACCCTACAAGCCAGAAGTGTGGAGATCAATATTCAACATTCTTAAAGAAAAGAATTTTCTTTTATTTATTTATTT
>NW_012115489.1:809417-810963 GCF_000951035.1 Colobus angolensis palliatus | reverse complement strand
CAAATTCACACATAACAATATTAACCTTAAATGTAAATGGGCTAAATGCCCCAATTAAAAGACACAGACTGATAAATTGGATACAGTCAAGACTGATCGGTGTGCTGTATTCAGGAGACCAATCTCGTGTGCAGAGACACACAGGCCCAAAATAAAGGGATGAAGGAATATTTACTAAGCAAATGGAAAGCAAAACAGAGTAGAGGTTGCAATTATAGTCTGTTAAAACAGATTTTAAACCAACAAAGATCAAAAGAGATAAAGAAGGGCATTACATGATAATAAAGGGATGAATGCAACAAGAAGAGCTAACTATCCTAAATATATATGCACCCAATACTGGAGCACCCAGCTTCATAAAGCAAGTTCTTAGAGACCTACAAAGAGACTTAGACTCCCACACAATAATAGTGAGAGACTTTAACACCCCACCATCAATATTAGACAGATCAATGAGACAGAAAATTAATGAGGATATCCAGGATTTGAACTCACCTCTGGACCAAGCAGACTTAATAGACATCTGCAGAACTCTCCCCTGCAAATCAACAGAATATACATTCTTCTCAGTACCACATCGCACTTATTCTAAAATTGAACACATAGTTGGAAGTAAAACACTCCTCAGCAAATGCAAAAGAACAGAAATCATAACAAACAGTCTCTAAGACCACAGCGTAATCAAATTAGAACTCAGGATTAAGAAATTCACTCAAAGCCACACAGCTACATGGAAGCTAAACAACCTGTTCCTGAATGACTACTAGGTAAATAACGAAATTAAGGTAGAAATAAATAAGTTGTTAGAAACCAATGAGAACAAACACACAACTTTGTTCAGAATCATTTGGTGATTTACTTAACCTTCAAATTTTGTCTTTGTAGTGATCATTATTCAGATCTTTTTTCAGAATCTCTGGTACACAAGTAAAGTAGTATTTAGAGGGAAATTTATAGCACTAAATGCCCATAGGAGAAAGCAGGAAAGATCTCAAATGACAACCTAACACCACAATTAAAGGAACTAGAGAAGCAAGAGCAAACAAATTCAAAAGCTAGCAGAGACAAGAAATAACTAAGATCGGAGCAAAACCCAAGGAAATAGAGACTTGAAAAACCCTTTGAAAAATCAGTGAATCCAGGAGCGGTTTTTATTATTATTATTATTATTATTATTATTATTATTATACTTTAAGTTCTAGGGTACATGTGCGCAACATGCAGGTTTGTTACATATGTATACATGTGCCATGTTGGTGTGCTGCACTCATTAACTTATCATTTACATTAGGTATATCTCCTAATGCTATCCTTCCCACCTCCTTCCCCACAATAGGACCCAGTGTGTGATGATCCCCTTCCTGTGTCCAAGTGATCTCATTGTTCAATTCCCAGCTATGAGTGAGAGCATGCGATATTTGGTTTTCTGTTCTTGCGATAGTTTGCTGAGAATGATAGTTTCCAGCTGCATCCATGTCCCTACAAAGGACATGAACTCATCCTTTTTTATGGATGCATAGTATTTCATGGTGTATATGTGCCACAT
>NW_012115489.1:805503-807517 GCF_000951035.1 Colobus angolensis palliatus | reverse complement strand
ATCTATTGAGATAATCATGTGGTTTTTGTCTTTGGTTCTGTTTATATGCTGGATTACGTTTATTGATTTGCTTATGTTGAATCAGCCTTGCATCCCAGGGATGAAGCCCACTTGATCATGGTGGATAAGCTTTTTGATGTGCTGCTGGATTCAGTTTGCCATTATTTTATTGAGGATTTTTGCATCGATGTTCATCAGGGATATTGGTCTAAAATTCTCTTTTTTTGTTGTATCTCGGTCAGGCTTTGGTATCAGGACAATGTTGGCCTCATGAAACGAGTTAGGGGGGATTCCCTCTTTTTCTATTGATTGGAATAATTTCAGAAGGAATGGTACCAATTCCTCCTTGTACCTCTGGTAGAATTCGGCTGTGAATCCATCTGGTCCTGGACTTTTTTTGGTTGGTAAACTATTAATTATTGCCTCAATTTCAGAGCGTACTGTTGGTCTATTCAGGGATTCGACTTCTTCCTGGTTTAGTCTTGGGAGGGTGTAAGTGTCCAGGAAATTATCTTTTTCTTCTAGGTTTTCTAGTTTATTTGCATAGAGGTGTTTATAGTATTCTCTGATGGTAGTTTGTGTTTCTGTGGGGTTGGTGGTGATATCACCGTTATCATTTTCTTATTGCATCTATTTGATTTTTCTCTGTTTTCTTCTTCATTAGTCTGGCTAGCAGTCCATCAATTTTGTTGATCTTTTCAAAAAGATCAATGGCTAGCCAGACTAATAAAGAAGAAAATAGAGAAGAATCAAATAGACACAATACAAATTGATAAAGGGGATATCGCCACTGATCCCACAGAAATACAAACTACCATCAGAGAATACCATAAACACCTCTATGCAAATAAAGTAGAAAATCTAGAAGAAATGGATAAATTCCTCGACACATACACCCTCCCAAGACTAAACCATGAAGAAGTCGAATCCCTGAATAGACCAATGACAAGTGCTGAAATTGAGGCAGTAGCTAATAGCCTACCTAATAGCCTACCAACCCAAAAAAGCCCAGGACCAGATGGATTCACAGTCCAATTCTACCAGAGGTACAAAGAGCAGCTGGTACTATTTCTTCCAAAACTATTCTAAACAACAGAAAAGAAGAGACTCCTCCCTAACTCATTTTCTGAGAGCAGCATCATCCCAATACCAAAACCTGGCAGAGATGCAACAAAAAAAGAAAAATTTAGGCCAATATCCCTGATGAACATCGATGCAAAACTCCTAAATAGAACACTGGAAAACCGAATCCAGCAGCACATCACAAAGCTTATCCACCACGATCAAGTCAGCTTCATTCTGGGAATGAAAGGCTGGTTCAACATATGCAAATCAATAAATGTAATCCATCACATAAACAGAACCAATGACGAAAACCACATGATTATCTCAGTAGATGCAGAAAAGGCCTTTGATAAAATTCAACACTGCTTCATGCTAAAAGCTCTCAGTAAACTAGGTATTGATAGAATGTATCTCAAAATAATAAGAGTTATTTATGACAAACCCACATCCAATATCATACTGAATAGGCAAATGCTGGAAGCATTCCCTTTGAAAACCAGCACAAGACAAGGATGCCCTCTCTCACCACTGCTATTCAACATAATATTGGAAGTTCTGCCCAGGGAAACCAGGCAAGAGAAGGAAATAAAGGGTATCAAATGGAAAGAGAGGAAGTGAAATTGCCTGTTTACAGATGAAATGATTGTATATTTAGAAAACCCCATTGTCCCAGCCAAAAATCTCCTCAAGTTGATAAGCAACATTAGCAAAGTCTCAGGATACAAAATCAATGTGCAAAAAATCACAAGCATTTCTATACACCAATAACAGACAGACAGAGAGCCAAATCACGAGTGAACTCCCATTCACAGTTGCTACAAAGAGAATAAAATACCTAGGAATCCAACTTACAGGGGATGTGAAGGACCTCTTCAAGGAGAACTACAAACCACTGCTCAAGGAAATACGAGAGGACACAAACAAATGTAAAAACATACCATCCTATGAA
>NW_012115489.1:573470-803908 GCF_000951035.1 Colobus angolensis palliatus | reverse complement strand
ATGTATCCCAGAACTTAAAGAATTAAAAAAAAAAAAAAAAAAGTTTCTGAGGTAGTTTATGTGTGCTATGCACTGGAGGACACAATGGTCTTTGGGACACAATGGTGCACAGACTAGATGGTTGAGACTATTTCCATGAAAAAGTTCATGGCCCAGCAGGGAAACACAAACAATTGCAAATTTGGTGAGTGCCATGATGGAGAAGTGCAAGGTACAGTATGGGCAGACAATTTGGGGGCCTACACTTATTGGAGATGGAAGGTGTGATTGAGAAAGGCTTTCAAGAAACTTCAGCTCACTCGAAGAAACAAAGTGAGCACATCTGAAGCTGTAGAGAGCCCTCTAAGTTGGACTACAGTAAATAACTCAAAAGGGGAGGGCGCAGGAGATATGTAAGAGCTAGAAGGATCAAGAAAGCAGGCAGGACTTGAGTTTGTCTTGGAAGGAGAGATAAATGGAGATGGAAGGGGTTGAAATTTTCTGAAAATAGGATGATGTAAGATGCAGTGTAAGCGAGAAGTGTGATGTATTTGTAGAAAAAGTTGGTGACTGGCCTTACTAGTATATAGGATTCCAAGCTGAGGAGAAGTGATAGATGCAAGAGAGATGTAAGCATAACTAGAATAAAGATTCCTGAAGCCATGCAGAGAACAATGATTTAATGTGCTTGGAAATAGAGAGCCACTAAAGGTTGTAAGTAAGGGAATGACACAATGAAATCAAGATTTTAAATAGCAGGAGATAGGTTTGATTGACTAAAGTTGAGGCTGGATTAAAGGAATCTGTCTGAAGCATTCAGATACAAGAGGATAACGATATAAATCATGGAAATGGAAATAGATAAAACTAAAGAAACAGGGGATTTCATGATTAACTGATGCTGTATAAATCAAGAAGCTCATTATGAGACTTGGAGTTCTTTGGCCAGTTAGAATGGTGGGCTTAGTACAAGGGCCAAATTTAGAAGGGGTGAGGAAGGCATGCCAAATTTAGTTTTGGACACTTTGAGTTTGCAGCTTACTATTATTTGTGATTTCTTTGTTGTAACCCCCTGATGGTTACTCTGTGTTTGACTTTCTAATGACAATTTCCCTGAGGTACACTCTAAGTTGTGGGTTACGGAAGTGGTCTCTTTTATGTACTGTAAATGATACTGTAAATCCTCACAAAAGAAAACAAAGTTTTTGAAAATTCAGAGAGCCTCTTTTAGTGTATAACAGGGTTGTTCTCATGCTATATGTGAAATAATGCACCCCTGGTGTTTTTCTCCATTTCAGTGTGCATCTTACATAGATTATGAGTTTTAGCAAATTTAACTTAAGCAATATTTATTGAGCATATATAGGATATGTAGATTGAGGTTGCTTTTGTTTGCCTAAATGGCAATTCTTAGAATAACAAGGAGACCGGTTTCTTCATTTGGTGATTTAGTTAACCTTCAAGTTTTGTCTTTGTAATGATCATTCATTTAAGTGTCTTTGTTCATAGTGGGAACATAAATCTAAACTCAGAAATTATCCGAATTGGTGGTATAAATTAGTGAGGTTTGGTAGAAAAATGCATTTCTTTCTTATAAAAATAATGCTCAAATGCAAGATGAGATTCACTTTAAAACCAGACTTTTTAATACTGAGGGAAAAGGAATCTGTTTGAGGGAGTATCCAGAGGCTCTCCTCCTTTGGGACAGTTGGGGCATTGCAGATAGTTTCCTGGGCCATAAAACATGGTATTCAGGTCACATAATGAACACTGAGTCCTTCTATTATCTTCTCACATGTATATCTGCCTTGGCATCCTTTATAGGCTTGTTTTCATAGGTATTGCTTTATTTTACTAATTTGTCTTTTGTTTTCCCATTTGTGCCATAGAGGTAGACACCTTTAATTCTACCAGCCTCACATCCCTGCTGTAAGTAACTTCTTGTGATCTTGAAACTGCCTTTGCAAAGATTAGGAAAGTGAGAGAAGTCTAACACGGCTGGCTCCACATTCCTTCTAGCCTCACAGGCTGGCTGTTTTTGCTCATTCCTGGATGTAGATCAATCTAACCATGGGAGGAATTTAGTTTATAATTTAACCTTGAAGCAAGGATGAGAATAGTACCTTCCTAAATCTGATCTCTCCAAGTTCAGGGTCTGAAACTCCTTTTGTAAGACTAATGAAAGGCCACAAGATTATGATTAGGAGAGAGGTCTGAATTCTGCTAAAACATAGGCATAGTTTCGACAATTCCTTCCGGCTCTAGAGTCATATGGCCAAAAGTCACAAGATTTTTGACTTCTCCAATTGCTCTTATAGATAACGTCACTATTGTAGGACCTAAGATTGGTTTTTTGAGATATCTTTCAGACGTTTGCATTCTGGCCACTGACTGACCCCATCCAGACTTGGGAGTCATCACTCAACCAGTCCTGAGGCCCCCACTCAGAAGCAAACTCAGCACACCAGGACTGTTTTTCACACCCCTATGAATGTATCCCCAACCAATTAGTATCACCCAGTCCCTAGTCCCCTGCTCACCAAACTATCCTTGAAAAACCCTAACCTCCAAGCCTTCAGGGAGTCTGATTTGAGTAATAGCTCCATCTTCTGTGTGGCTAGCCTAGCATCAGTTAAACTCTTTCTTTGCTGCAATACCATGATCTCAGTGAACTGGTTTTGTCTGTGTAGCAGGCAGGAAGAGCCCATGGGGCAATTACACTCTGCTTACACTTGAAGATCATATGGGGTCACTCTAGGACAGCTGGAGGACTTGGACACTCCATGCTACCTAGATTTCCTCCCAATTTCCCAGCACATTCAGTCTACGCTGGAAAGTATACTTCTTTCATTTCAAATACTTTTCTCTTGATAAATATTTGAGGAAAGTTTCTGGTGAGTACATTTTTATTTTTTAAACTTTATTACAAACTGTCATACACATTATCATTTCTGTGCATTAGGTCTCCAAAGACCTCTATTAAGTACCCAGTATTGGCCTACAATTTTGTCATCTTAGGATAAAAATATTTAAAACTTCATGAAAAAAAAAAACACATGCAAATGTAATCAAGGCTCTTCACTAATTCAAAATGAGTCTTTCCAAATTAATAACAGTTAATGAAGTGTATTCTCTCTTTAAAAAGGAAATGATAATTAATGTCCTTTTGTACTAAAAAAAGGTTTTTTAAAATAACAAAATTAGCTGAGTGTGGTGGTGTGTTTGTGTAGTCCTAGCTACTCAGAAGGCTGAGGCAGGAGGAGGATCACTTGATTCCAGGAGTTCAGAGATACAGTGAACTATGACCATACCAGTGTGCTCCAGGCTCAGTGACAGAGTTAGACCATGTATCTAAATAAATAACTAAACCATAATTAAGCATATAAACTAAAGCATATAAACTAAAACATTATATCAATAGTAGGCCTGAGGCAAAAGTAAATTGTCAGAATTATCAGACACAGAGAAGTAAATAATAATATAATTTAGTTAGGTGATTCTATATTTCCTTTTGAGATAACTATGACGTAATTAAGAACTAGAAAAATAGTCATTCAGTAAGTACTATACACATAAAAGACATGGGGGAAAGTTAACAGACCAAGGATGAGATAGGGTACCAAAAAATGGAAGAGGGAGATATATGCATTGCAAGGAAAAGGAGGCATAGAAAGTATATTAAAAAGAAGTTGGACAAGAGGGAGATGATTGAGCAATTTCATTCATCTTACTCTGCTCTTCATTTGGGCTGTGGCTTTAGAAAATGTTTACCCTTTATTTTCTGTCATTTGAAATAAGCAGTTTAGTTATTTGATATGCTTTGGCTCTGTGTCCCTACCCAAATCTCATCTTGTAGCTGCCATAATTCCCATCTGTTGTGGGAGGGACCTGGTGGGAGATGACTGAATCATGGGGGCGGGGCTTTCCCTTGCTGTTCTCGTGATAGTGAATGGGTCTCATGAGATCTGATGGTATTAAAAATGGGAGTTTCTCGGCCGAGCATAGTGACTCACGCCTGTAATCCCAGCATTTTGGGAGGCTGAGGCGGGCAGATCAGGAGGTCAGGAGATCGAGACCATCCTGGCTAATATGGTAAAACCCCATCTCTACTAAAAATACAAAAAGTAGCCAGGCGTTGTGGCAGGCACCTGTAATCCCAGCTACTTGGGAGGCTGAGGCAGGGGAATCACTTAAACTCGGGGGGCAGAGGTTGCAGTGAGCCAAGATCACACCACTGCACCACTGCACTCCAGCCTGGGAGATATAGCAAGACTCCGTTTCAAATAAAAAAAAGGAGTTTCTCTGCACAAGCTCTCTTTTTGCCTACTGCCATCTGTAAAAGACAGGACTTGCTCCTCCTCGGCTTCTGCCATGATCATGAGGCCTCCCCAGCCATGTGGAACTGTAAGTCCAATTAAACCTCTTTCTTTTGTAAATTGCCCAGACTAGGGTGTGTCTTTATCAGGGGTGTGAGAACAGACTAATACATCATTGTTCTAAGTTCTCTAGTTCCTTTTTAGCACTTACTCTTTAAATGCTCTGTTCTTAATGATTTAACCATTAGGTATGGGAAAATTGTTTGTTATGTCAAAAAACAATAAGCAAGATAATATTAATCCTTTGGATTAGATATTAGATCAGCCCACTGAATATATCAAGTCCAAGACAGGTGTATCAGTGAGCTAATTCCCCACCTCTGCCTTAGTTAATTAAACTATAATAGAGAACACACTTGCTAACATAATGACTGTGCTGTTGATGTTAATGCAGAGCACGTGTACACATACATGCCAAATAGATCTTTGTTCTGGCAAGACTGGTAGCATGTAGGTGATGGATGCCAATTTAGCTATTTATTTTCATGACTTGGGATGTATTTTCATATTCCATGCCAAGAACTAGTCTTCATTTTTGGAGTGGCCCCAAGAAATTATTGAGAACGAAGATAAAGAATCAACATTTTTATATTTAGAGCCTCTTGTGTAATTGCAGTCAGATATTAGCTAGGGCTAGAGTCATCTGAAGGCTCAACTGGGCTAGATGTTGAGGAGGACTTAATGACATTCCTGGGAAGTTGGTGTTGGCTGTTGGAAGTTCAGCCAGGACTGCCCACTGGGGATCTCAGTCAGTCTCCCTGTGAGCCTCTCCATGGGGCCACTTGGGCATCCTCAAAGCATGGTGGCTGACTTCCACTGGGAAATATTCTGAGAGGGCATGTCCAGAGAGCAGCTTTTTCCAGAATCCCAAGCAGAAGCTGCAATACTTTTGTATGACTCGGGCTCAGAAATTCCAGAACATAACTTCCACTGGATTCTATTCATCTCTAAGTCTAGCCTAATCCACTAAGGATTTTAAAGTCACTAAGTCTAGCCTAATCCAAAAAAGGAAAATTAGACTTCATCCCCTTGTTGGAAGAGTAGAAAAGATTTTGTGGCCATCTTTAAATCAATTCCAGAGATAAAGATTTAAATCACAACTCTACCATTTTCTATCTATCTATTTCTTTGCAAGTTACAAAGTTTATTAGCCTATTTTTCCATTTTCAAAATGCAGATGACAGTATCAGTAATAGGAGGTTATTGCAATGGTTAAATTAAACTAAATAAAATAATGCTGTTTCCATCCTTGAAAATCCCCCACTTGTATATGTGATGCAGTTTCTGTGTCTATAATTCAAATGAGAATCATGCTTAGCTGTAATATGAGATGGAAGTTGGGAGGGATGTGTAGCAGAGGGTTATATTATGGCCCTCAAATACTTATGGAAAAATCCAACATCTCTCTGGAAATCCAACAACCAGTATCCCCTCCCCACTGCACCAAAAGAGAAAAGGATTGGCAAGATCTTAGAGTCTCTTGCCCTTTATCTAAGAATAAATTTTGTGCCTATGTACTATTTTACCATCTCTGAACTGTTTGCTTCTGTCGTAATGAATTCCCATCATATTTCTATATTACGTCATGAACAACTGAAACTTTCCCTCCATCTCGTTAAACTTTTTCAAGAAGAAAAAAAGTTTTCTTTATTAATATCTGGGCAAATAAAAAATAATAGCATGGCAGGATGCCAGAACCCTTGAATTCACTGGTACGATCCTCTACTGCCAAGCTCTCCTTGACAAAGCCCACCTCAAACTTCTCCTTATTCCTTGAGACCTGGCTTTAGGTTATCATTTTGTATTTATTTTAGTGCATATTTGAAAAACTACAACTCAAATATCAAACCTGTAGTTTCATATTTTATTGCTTAGATTAAATAAAATTATCAAATCTACTGAAAAAAGTATATTGCATAAACTTGTACAGGTGATACAGTGATAAGGCAAAATCACAAAGGAGCGTAGGTGAATGACTGGAATTTGGGAAACATTTTCCTGTTTATAAAAGAACTAGATGCTAAACCAGTAAACAGACCCACTGTTTTTTCATATATCTGTAAGTCACCCATAGAGTATGCTCTTAACTTAGGTCCAAGGCATTTTGGGTATGTAATGGATCTCTACAATCAATCCTATATACAGATTTCTTGCTCCAGCTTTTGGCAATGAAGCAGTATCCCTGATTTAGGAATATGGTAGCTGAAAGCCTGCTCTAAAAACTAAACATATGTGAACTCCAAAACACCGCTATATTGTTGTTAACCACATTCAAATAATAGGATGCCATCAACAAGGAGCAAAAGGCTTAATTTCTAATTCTCATTCTTGCCTTTCTGAACTGTGTAATGTCAGGCAAATGACTTAGTCCCTCTGGTTTTCTGTTTTTCTCATCTGTGAAACAGGGACTGTGGCAAAGGCACTGCCTTCCTTATAGAAATATTGTATCAAATAACATATGGTACGTGAAACTTCTTTGCAAATACTCGGAAGAGCTATACACGCAGATGTAAATATTGAGCATCCAATTGGCTGTGAAAAACTGTTGCTAATAGCAAGTATAGAGTAAAATAGACAGCACTCCATATTCTTAAAAGGGAGCACAGCAGAATACTCTAGTATGTAGACTTTAGAGTCAGCCTAGGAGTCTCAAATTCAAGCCATGCCCCTAACTGTATGAGTTACGTACCTCAAGTGCCTCATCTGTAAAATAGGAATACTAAGAATGCCTGCTTCACAGGGACTTTATGAATACTTAATGTATTAACGTATGTAAAGTCCTCGGGACAGTGGCTTATTTTCAGTATATGTTCAGTAAGTTAACTGTTAGTATCAAGCTACTATATTTACACGCTGCTGGTGATAATTCTGAGCACTTACTGGGATAATTTTGGTTGAAACATGCAGACTGGATTCTTTCTTACTGTGCATTTTCTATTAAACTATAGCCCTTAAATGAATGAGGGAGGAAAAGAGATTTTCAAGGATGAGTTGTGTGTTCTTTCCCTTGTATTTAATATACATGATTTATCCCAATAAGCATTTTGTTCCTTTTTTTCTTTTTTTTTTTATTTTTTTGAGACAGTGTCTGTCTCTGTCGCCCAAGCTGGAGTACAATGACACCATCACAGCTCACTGCAACCTCGGCCTCCCTGGCTCAAGCAATCCTCCCACCTCAGCCTCCCTTTTAGACTACAGGTGCATGCAACCATGCCTAGCTAATTTTTGTATTTGTTTTGCTAGACACAGAATCTCACCATGTTGCACAGGCTGGGCTCAAACTCTTGGGCTCAAGCAATCTGCCCTGTGGGCTTCCCAAAGTGCTGGGATTATAAGCATGAACCACCACACCCAGCCCCCACTGAGCATTTTTTTAGTGTTTAGGTCTGTTTTTACAACATCTAGTGGTTACATTTCCCCCAAAACAAGTGGAATTAGGCAATAGTGATCAAGCTATGGGGTCTGGAATTGGGCTGCCTGGGCTTAAATCCTAATTCTATTACTTCTCAAGTGTTGTGACTACTTTGGGCAAATTACTTAAGTTCCCAAAACATCAGTAACCTCAGCTACAAATCGGAGATAATAAGTATTTATCTCATGGGTTTGTTAAGAGATCTATAGGAGAAAAGAGATGAAAATGTTAAGTAAATGTTAGTTACTATTATCATTGGATTGATTTACACTAGAATCTACAGAGCTAGCATGTAAGTTTTTCACATGGTGGAATTAGACAGGGTTCAAGTTTAAAGACTGAAGTATGTATTTAAGTCAAGGCACTATGACCCAGTTTCTGGCTGCTTATCTCATTATACCTCCCATTGGTGAGCTATCTCAACTGGAAAACATGCCGATGAGCAGGAAGAAACTTGAATGGACACAGCCCACATTCTTCCCCTCCTAGAAGATTCTTTTAACCTCATTACTTCAATAAGATGCCAGGCACTCTGTGTCTTCCTTATTTTTACTTGCCAATGGATCATCTTGCTACCTTTTCATGTTCCTACATAGCATGTTGTTTATGTTGCCAACTTCTGTAAAGGCAGATGTTCATGTTTCTAGAGTTCTACCATAAAATAAGCAAATGCATGACAGCTGTAGTGATTGAATCTTGGTGTGTTGAAACTGGGAGTTTAGAATCATTTAAGCTAGATGCCCCAGGCCTAATGCATTCAAGGGGTTATCACTGCAGAAGCTTCTGGCGACTTTATGTCATGTGGAGTTTGCCATCTGCCTTGCATTTCAGATTCCATTCAAATCACTTCTATTGAACTAAAACACGTGGATGATTTTATTAATAGCCAAAAAACACATCTACCCATTTCACAATCATTATTTGTTTGTTTATTTATTTAATGTGTTTTATTTATTTTGGCTTAAAACAAAAGAAAGTTATTGTCTCAAAGTTGCAGGAAACTAGAAGTCCAAACTCAGGGTGTTAGTAGGGCCATACTCCTTCTGCAGTCTCTAAGGGAGAAACTGTTTCTTGCTTCTTCCACCTTCTGGCAGCTGCTGGCATTGCTTGGATTGTGGCTGTATCACTCCAATCTCTGCCTCCACCATCACATCTCTTTCTCTGACTCTTCTGCCTCCCTTTTAAAGGGTACTTGTAATTGCATTTAGAGCCCATTCAGATAATCTAATCCAGAATAATCTCCTCATTTTAAGATCCTTAACTTTCTCACATGTGCCAAGTTTCTTTTCCCATATAAGGTAACATTCACAGGTTCTAGAGATGAGGAAGCAGATGTCTTTGGGGGCCATTATTCTGCCTACCACATTATTCTGCCTTGCTCAGGGAGGAGTCTGGAACGGGTGGGAACATCGAACTCTGGGCTGGCCTCCTGGTGGTGAGGGGTCACCATAATCATGAGCCAAGTCTGCACCCTATGGAGGAGGGACTGCCCAGGGCCAGCCGGGTCGGAAGGGCCATCCCTCAGCCTGGTGCAAGTAGGGAAAATGCCGCAATTTTAAGAATAGTAAAGACATTTCAACGCCTTAATCTTAGAGAGTCATTGAGATTAAAATGCATTTGTTTTCAGCAGGCCATGTGTTTGGATACATGCCCGCAGAATCAGGAGAGATTGTATCCTGGGCCTGGGGACTTCCCTGAACTGTGGGCTCTAGGAATTTAATGGAGTGCCCTGACTCTGGTGGAACTTTGTAAAACTAATTTATGGCAAGTATTTCGAGGTCTTTGTTTTTCTTTTTATAAACCATGTGTTTTTACCTTGTTTGTGTAACATGTGATATACTCGAATAGAGAAAAAACTTGTAAGGGCACAATTCTCTCAGGGGTGACAGTAAGGGATGTGGCTAAATAGTAGCCACAATAGGGGCTAGCTACCGTAGTGACTCAAATTATCTTATTTTAATTATCACATAACTCTATACAGTAGTTGTAAACCAAAAATACAATTCTAAGCTCCTAAACTGATTAAATGGATTCCTCTCTCAAGGACATTCCTAAGTAAACCTGAAAAACTAGTTCAGGCCATGATGTGAAGGAGGGGTTGCCTCATTTTATCCTCCTCTTTGGAATAGAGACACAACTGACCAGCATTAATATTAGAACAGAGATCTTAAGACTGACAAAACAGACTTTGTAGCAATAAGATACCAAACTCCAACCTGACTCTAGCATAAAATCACATAGCAGCAAGCCCTGAAAGAAATTGAAACTTTTTATCCCAAAATATATTTTTATAACATATTTTGAAATGGCCTTGCAAAGCTGTCTTCTGTGGGGGAAAATCTACATTCTGTAGGTAATTCCCTTTCCTTTCTGGGTCTTTTCCTGATCCAGGAGAAATTTAACTAAAAGTCTGGCACCTTCTAGGGCCAGATATTTACAAACTATTCTCTGAAGTCTGTTACTGGGAGGTTTCATCTACATAACAAGGACCTTGGTTTCCACACTCCCCTTTATCTTAACTACAAACATTTCTTTCTACTGATTTCAACTCTTCAGGCAGAGCTTAACCCTTTCAACCAGTTGCCATCAGGAAATCTTTAAATCTACGTTTGACCTGGAATCTTCCACTGTGAGATGTGCTGCCTTTCTGGGCCAAACCACTATACACCTAACATGTATTGATTTATGTCTCTGCCTAAAATTTCTGTCCCCCTAAAATGTATAGAAATCAGGCTATAACCCAACCACCTTGGGCAAATGTTCTCAGGAGCTCTTGAGACTGCCTTGGACCTTGGTCACTCATATTTCCCTCAGAATAAACCTGTGTAAACATATTACAGAGCCTGACTCCTTTTCATTAACAGTGTTAAGACCTCAAAACACAAAAATTATAAATCTTCAAAGGGTTATATCAGTCTTTAGTTTCTCTTAAGGAAGGAACAGTTGTTGACCAGGGCAGCTAATGAAATCGTTCTGGAATAGCCCAGTCTTTGGTTGCCCACTCTGGGCACCTGAATCTTAACTCCATCAAAGCTGTCTAGTCTACACAATTCAACTTTCCTTTTTTAAATGCCAAGAAAAATCTATCCTCATTAATAACAGGATATCAGCCATTCACTTGAAGTCAGGAGGGAAAAGGTACTTGCGAGCTTTGCTCTTGCCAGTGGGCAACGTGTAACAGGCTTTACATTATAAATAACTTACCACATCCACGGGGCCTGATCCCCTTGGAAAGAAAAATGTAATAGAACAGCACTAGATAGAGCTGTGATATCCTCAAATTGATAAAAAGTTCTGCAACAATGTCCTTAGGGTTAGCCTCCCCTAAAACCTCAAATGGAATTTGGAGTTTTCAGAACTAAATCCAAACTCTGGAGTCTAGCACACCAGGTCTTTCACAGTCTTAGTTTTTTACATTCTTCCTTCCTTTGACATTCCCCACCACTGTATCTATTTCACTTCCTCTCCCACCATTTTCTAAAATGTTTTAAGCAATTTTGAGTTTTAAGCAATTTTATGAATACAAATTAACACCTGAATATGCACTCTGCATATTTATTAAAAGAAACATACTTACCTAAAAAGTGTATGAAAATAATAAAATGATTTGCTGCTTATGACTGAATCTATAGTCTATAACAGTAGCTATATATTTGTTAAAGAATATATTTGAAAGGATAAAATCATCTTCATAAAAATAGAAAATGAACACATCAAAGATTTTGTTTAAACTATTAAATATAAAAAGGGGATTGGTGATAAGTCACAACCTATTCAGAGGCGAATCCAAAGGGCAGACACATTTATGGGCAATTAAAAATGCTGAGACAAATTTGTTAACAGATGCAGAACTGATCAATATCCACAGGGTATGAACCAGTTGTATCTCTGCTGAGGAAAGTTCATTTGCATATTTGTGGACAAGAATAGTTTGCATTACTACAGTTTTGTATAACTTACAGAGTTGTAAAATGGCTTAAAGACGCTGAAATTCACAGATGATCTGGAAAGGGGCATTAGATAAAACATCCAGCAACTTTTCTTTTTAGTTTTTATTTTTTCCATTTCAAGGTTTTCCATGACTCTTTCTGACATATTATATACAAGGTTGTATATAATAAAATGATAGCCACAATAAGTACTGGCCATCTTGATATGCTTTTTACTTACATTATTTATCATATAACTCTATGAAATAGGTGGTAATCAAGGCCTTAAAATACCTACAATTAGAAGATTTCAAAGAATGGTATGTCAGCCTTTAATTACTCTGTATTAAAGAACAGTTGGTGACCAGGGCACCTAAGGAAACAGATTGGGCATGGTCCACTATTTCCTAAGGGTCTCTTATGTGGCTCTGGCCTTGGGTAGCCTGGCTGACAGGTATGCAATGTTGGCTCATTTTTTTCAGCCAGTCACTGAAAGGTCTTGCTGTTTGATCGTCAACTCCAGAAATGGCCACACAATGCCGTGGCCCTCTCTGTCTAAGCTGAGTGTTCTGTCTTGGATGAGAGTCCCTCTGTGTACAATGACAAAAGGAGGGGACTTTAGGCCCCTTCTCACAGGCAGAATCTCATTTGCTTGCAAGGCTGAAAATGGATGCCTTATAGTGCTGAAACTTGTTCTCCAAGATGTTTCCTGTTAAAAGCTGCCAATCCCACTCTGTCTGTCAATATCACAGTTTGATAATTTCATTATAATAGAGAATATATTTACATATGCATTCACTCATTCATTGGACAAATATTTATGTGCTAAACACAAATATTTCCAAAGGAAACCAGCAGTGAACAAAGCAGGCAAAAAAAATCCTTGCCTTCCTGGAATTTAAACAAACTGTTTTTAAAAAGAAGTGGAATATTTAGTATGTTAAGTGATGTGAAGTATTATGGAATCAAGAAAGCAGAAGAGGGAGCTGGGAAGTTAACGAAAATATAGCATGACTTGAGGCAGCATGGACATTGTTAAATTGCTCAGTCAAGGAATGTCTCAAAGACCCACAGGCAAGTGAGCGAGCCATGTGGCTATCCAGGAAGAGGATGTGAATTTTCCAAGGGCAAAGACCCTGAGGTGGAAGCATGCCTGTCGTGTTCAAGGAACAGCAAGGAGACCAATGTGAATCGTGAGAGAAGGCATACTTTTCCTCGCCATAAATATTGAAGAATTGGCTCATTACATGGGTTTGACACACCTCAACACACCTTTTTGGAGCACAACAGGGTACAAAGACTGACAGAACGTGAATGAATGAAAGGATGAAAGAAAGCCAGTGTGCATCTTCCATTACAGTTCATAAAATATTGATATCACAAGTTTATTGAGTGTATTTTTTCTCTCTAAAACCCAAAAGGAGCTAGTTTTTTAAAATAAGAAAACCCTTAATTTTACTGTCTTTGGACTAATTTGTTCCTTCTAATTTTTTGGTAGCTTATTGTAGAGAAAATTTAATCCATTGTTCTCTATTTCTTTATATGCAAATATTAAAATTAATGTAATGAAAGTTTTAGTTGTTGGAAAATGTGTATTAGCTCTCCAAATTAGCCCTGTAAAAGCCTGACGAAGGTGCTTTGCCAAGAATAAGAATCTTCAGGCCGGGCACGGTGGCTCATGCCTGTAATCCCAGCACTTTGGGAAGCTGAGGCGGGCAGATCACAAGGTCAGGAGATTGAGACTATCCTGGCTAACACAGTGAAACCTCGTCTGTACTAAAAATACAACAAAAAAAAAAAAAAAAAAAATTAGCCGGGCATGGTGGCGGCGCCTGTAATCCCAGCTACTCAGGAGGCTGAGGCAGGAGAATGGTGCAAACCCGGGAAACAGCGCTTGCAGTGAGCCAAGTGCCACTGCACTCCATCCTGGGTGAGAGTGTGAGACTGTTTCAAAAAAAAAAAAAAAGAATCTTCAGCAAATGTTTGGTTTTAGATAGACATCAAAAGGTAATGTTATTCTGTTTCTATGACCTATTTTAAGAACACAGGAAGAGTATGTGTATATATATATGTATATAAAGAGTATGTGTGTATATATACATATATATAAAGAAGGGGGAAAGTAAAACTAAGCAAGTTTTATTTGATGAAACAAATTTATCTATATATGTGCGTGTATATGTATGTGACGTCGAACTATCTCATCATCATCACCGTCTAACTTACCTATTCAGAAACACTGAATGACTTTCATTGTTAAATGTGTTTTCGATCATTAGAAATAAGTGGGAGGATTTCTCACCACCTCTCAAATACTAGCTCATATGGTTTTATGTGACTGATTTATAGGCTTCACTAGGTCAACATATCACGTCTCCCAAAACTGCATAATACTTTTCCTTTGTATCTATATCCTCTAAATTTCCTGAAATATGGTAGGTTTTGCAAAGTTCCAAAATGTGTCTTTAAATATTAGCCCACAGAAATTTTTTCATAAAATAAATCTTCCTATTTTCTCTTTTTCCCTCATAAACGTGTTGATCCCAGGTTCTAGGATTTGTTCCCATTTTGTCCTGTCCCCAGAGCTTTTCTACTAAGACAAGACTTAGATTAGACAGGGGCCAGAATAGAAGAAACAGAATTCAGACCTGGATATCCTTGTGATTTCTCAAGTTGTTTCTGTATAGCTTGTCAGTAATTTGGAAAAACAGCTTAAGAGTTGTGAAATCTGGAACCCTGGGTTCAAATGCTGGCTGTAACATTTGCCAGCTCTGTGGCCTTTGGCAAATTAATTCACCTCTTTGAACCTTGGTTCTCCTATTGTAAAATGGAGGTAGTATTTTAGTACTTAATTTCAAGAGCTCCTGTAAAAATTAAAATAAAAAAAAGATACAAGTTCTTGCCATTAGAACTTATCTATTATCTCATTTAATCATTATCTCATTTAATTCTTCTCGTATCCTTATAAGACCATTTTTGTCCCAATTTTACAGATGAGACAACCCAATATTTCTCATCATCACAGAGTTAGTAAGCATTTATTCATTTATTCATTCAGCAAATACGTATGGATGGGAAGGTAGGTGCCTTTGTGGAGTTTTCCGTTATGCTGGAGAGTGGTGACAAATATACAAATATACAAATGAGAACTGTATATGCAATTGTATATGTATATTTGTATGAATTGTATATGTGTATATGTATATTTGTGAGAATCATAATGTATATTTGCAAATATACAAAAAAATTGTAGAAGTAACAAGTGCAATGAGAAGAAAGAACAGGGTAATAAAGACAAAGCAATGGAAAAAGAAAGGAGAATGAAGGGAATTCAGAAAGACCCCTGGCGAAGCGACATCTGAGCTGAAACCAGAATGATGGGGAAGATCTGCAGAGCAGCAGAACAAGCAGACAAGAGCAAATGCAAGACAAGTGCCTGGGCTGGAAGTTCAGGGATGCCTGCCAGGAAGGTGATGGGCTGAACGCCTTACAAGGGAACCTGCCAACTCTAAGCAAATCTCACATAGTCTCAAGCTTAATAATAGTACGGGTGATTCTGTGGCACTCAGCAGTCTTTCAGGATTATAACATCCCCAGTCATCAACTTGTTCATATAGATTTGATAAAATGTGCTTCATGTTTGTCCTCCTGTGATTCCGAGGTAATGGGAGGGTAAGGGGCACAGAAGGTGACTATGCCTATCTTGTTTCTTGCCATGTATTAACTTCAAAGGAAGCTCCCTCTCCATTAAGCTTCAATGAGGAGGAAAAAAAGAAATGATATTTTAATGAACAAAGCAATCCAAGCCATTACTTGGTTGCTGGGGCACTGCATGGTACAATTTACTCAGCTCTTTTGAACTTAGACTGACTAGACTTACAACAGAGCAGAAGCAGTGCTACACAGAACAGTGTCGTTAAACCAGAGGTAACTTGATCCCTGCTACTTCCTGCTGCCACATTTTGCACCTTCTTATGGCTCTGATTATGCCATTCTAAAATACCAGATATTTTGAAAACTAGTTGGAATTTGAGGGGAGACTTTGCTCAGACTTGTGACTAAGGCTCAAACCAGTTCGTTCGTAATCCTCCCTGGTTAATCTCATTTACATATTGTGGCATGACACTTGGACAATATTTTCACATGGGAGAAGAATCATTCATGTGTGGGTATAGAAAGAAAGGAGGATCAGAAGCCCCGAGAAGATGTTGGATGGAGCAATAATATAAAATCATAGTAATTCAACATGATTACAATGCTTAACAGGCAGCATAGGCCTTTGCAACATTCAAATCGGTTTCTAAGTGAAAAGATATACACTAAGTATGACCAGGACGTGTCTCAGAATTGCTAGCCTGTGAGAATGAGAAGGTAAGAGATGTAAATTACAGGCCACTTATATTGGGCATATTCATTTCCTAGGGCTGCCGTAACAAAGTCCCCAAAACTGTGTGGCTTAAAACAACAGAAATTTATTGTCTCACAGTTCTGGAGGTTAGACGGACAAAGCAAGGTGTCAGCAGGGCCATGCTCTCCCTCATGGTTTTAGGAGAGAAACCTGCCTTGACGTCTAGCTTCTGGTGTTTTGTGGCAATCTTTGGTGATCCTCAGCTTGTAGATGCATCACTGCAATCACATGGCCTGCCTTCTCCCTGTGTGTCTTCACAGCTTCTTCCCCGTGTGCGTGTCTGTCTGTGGTCTAAATTGTCCCTTTTTGTGAGGATGCCAGTCATATAAGATTAGGGCTGTATTAGGCCATTCTAGCATTGCTATAATGAAATACCTGAGAGTGCCTGTATTAGTTTGTTTTCACACTGCTGATAAAGACATACCCAAGACTGGGCAATTTACAAAAGAAAGAGATTTAATTGGACTTACAGTTCCACATGACTGGAGAAGCCTCACAATCATGATAGAAGGCAAGGAGGAGCAAGTCCCATCCTTCATAGATGGCAGCAGACAAAGAGAGAATGAGGAAGATGCAAAAGTAGAAACCCCTGATAAAACCATCAGATCTCATGAGGCTTATTCACTACCATGAGAATAGTATGGGGGAACTGCATGCATGATTCAATTATCTCCCACTGGGTCCCTCCCACAACACGTGGGAATTATGGGAGTACAATTCAAGATGAGATTTGGGTGGGGACACAGCCAAACCATATCACTGCATAATGTGTAAGAAAAGAGGTTTAATTGGCTCATGGTTCTGCAGGCTGTA
Source organism: Colobus angolensis palliatus (assembly GCF_000951035.1). Lineage (NCBI taxonomy): Eukaryota > Metazoa > Chordata > Mammalia > Primates > Cercopithecidae > Colobus > Colobus angolensis. The sequence goes on along the minus strand of NW_012115489.1, from coordinate 786,991 downwards.
CAGGAAGCATAGCACCAGCATCTGCTTCTGGAGAGGCCTTAGGAGGTTTTTACTCATGGTTGAATGCAAAGAGAGAGGAGGCTTCCCACATGGTGAGAACAGGAACAAGGGAGGGCAGTGGGGGAGGTACCACACTTTGCAATAACCAGACCTAGTGAGAACTCACTCACCATAATGCAGCATCAAGCCATGAGGGATCCTCCCTCATTGCCCAAATACCTCCCACCAGGCCCCACTGCCAACACTGGGGATTACATTTCAACATGAAATTTAGAGGGGACACATAACCAAACTATATCAAGAGCCCACCTAATGAATTTCATTTTCATTTGATTACCTCTGTAAAGACACTGTTTTCAAATGAGGTCACATTCTGAGGTAAAAATGGGAGTTAGGACTCCAACATATTTTTTATAAGGGATACAATTCCACCCAGAGGTTGTACTGCAAGATGTTGGCATTTTCAACATTTTTTTTTCTTTATAAAACTTTCTTACTTAAAACAATTTACTAATTTGTTGGCATAAGATGCATTATTCTTTTTCTAACTTTTATTTTTAAGTTCAAGGGTACATGTGCAGATTTGTTACACAGGTAAACTTGTGTCGTGGGGGTTTGTTGTACAGATTATTTCATCACCCAGGTATTAAGCCTAGTACTCATTAGTTATTTTTCCAGATTCCCTCTCTCCTCCCACCCTCCATCCCTCCACAGGCCCCAGAATCTGTTGTTCCCCTCTATGTGTCCATGTGTTCTCACCATTTAGCTCCCACTTATAAGTAAGAACATGTGGTATTTGGTTTTTCTGTTCCTGTGATAGTTTGCTAAGCATAACAGCCTCCATCTCCATCCATATTCCTGCAAAGGACATGATCTCATTCTTTTTAATGGCTGCATAGTATTCTATGGTGTATATGTGCCACGTTTTCTTTATCCAGTCTACCATTTATAGGCACTGAGGTTGATTCCATGTCTTTGGTAAATGAATATATGCGTTCATGTGTCTTGATGAGTGAACGATTTATATTAACTTTGGGTAATGAGACTGTTGGATCAAATAGTAGTTCTACTTTTAGATCTTTGAGGAATTGCAACACTGTTTTCCACAGTGGTTGAACCAATTTACACTCCCACCAACAGTGCATAAGTGTTTCTTTTTTCTGCAACCTCGCCAGCATCTGTTATTTTTTGACTTTTTAATAACAGCCATTCTGACTGGTGTGAGGTGGTATCTCACTGTGGTTTTTATTTACATTTCTCTAATGATCAGTGATGCTGAGCATTTTTTCGTATGCTGCATGCATGTCTTCTTCTGAAAAGTGTCTGTTCATGTCCTTTGCTCACTATTTAATGGGGTTGTTTTATTCTTATACATTTAAATTCCCTAAAGATGCTGGATATTAGACCTTTGTCAGATGCATAGTTTGCAAAAACTTTCTCCCATTCTGTAGGTTGTCCATTTACTCTGTTGATAGTTTCTTTTGCTGTGCAAAAGCTCTTTAGTTAATGAGATCACTTTTGTCAACTTTTGATTTTGTTGCAGTTGCTTTTGGCATCTTCATCTTGAAATCTCTGCCCTTTCCTATGTCCAGAATGGTATTGCCTAGATTGTTTTCCAGGGTTTTTATAGTTTGGGGTTTTACATTTAATTCTTTAATCCATCATGAGATAAATTTTGTGTATTGTGTAAAAAAGAGATCCAGTTTCAATCTTCTGCATATGGCTAGCCAGTTATCCCAGTACCATTTTTTGAATAGGGATTTCTCTCCCCATTGCTTATTTTTGTAAGTTTTGTCAAATATCAGACAGTTGTAGGTATGTGGCCTTATTTCTGGGATCTCTATCCTGTTCCATTGGTCTATGTGTCTGTTTTTGTACCAGTACCGTGCTCTTTTGGTTACTGTAGCTCTGCAGTATAAACAAGGGTAGTGTGATGCCTCCAGCTTTGTTCTGTTTACTTAGGATTGCCTTGGCTATCCAACCTCTTTTTTTGTTCCATGGAATTTCAAAACCACTTTTTCTGTTCTATGAAGAATGTCATTAGTAGTTTAATAGGAATAGTGTTGCATCTGTAAATTGCCTTGGGCAGTGTGGCCATTTTATTGATATTGATTCTTCCTGTACACGAACATGGAATGTTTCTTCATTTGTTTCTCCATTGTTTTTCCATTTTGTTTGTCATCCCTGATTTCTTTGAGCAGTGTTTTGTAGTTCTCCTTGTAGAGATCTTTCATCTCCCGAGTTAGTTGTTTTCCTAGGTATTTTATACTTTTTGTAGCAATTGTGAATAGCACTGCATTCCTCATTCAGCTCTCACCTTGACTGTTGTTGCTGTATATGAATGTTAGTAATTTTTGCACGTTAATTTTGTATCCTCAGATTTTGCTGAAGTTGTTCATCAGCTTAAAAAGCTTTTGGGCTGAGATTAAGGGTTTTTTACATAAAGGATTGTGTCATCTGCAAACAGGGATAGTTTGACTTCCTTCCTTCCTATTCGAATGCCCTTTATTTCTTTCTCTTGCCCAGTTGCTCTGGCCAGGACTTCCAGTCCTGTTTTGAATAGGAGTGGTAAGAGAGGGTAGCCTTGTCTTGTGCCAGTCTTCAAGGGAAATGCTTCGAGTTTTGTCCATGCATTATGATGTTGGCTATGGATTTGTCATATAGATGGCTCTTATTATTTTGAGGTATGTTTTTTTCAATACCTAGTTTATTGAGAATTTTTAACATAAGGGTTTGTAGAATTTTATTGAAAACCTTTTCTGCATCTATTGAGATAATCATGTAGTTTTTGTCTTTAGTTCCATTTGGATGATGAATTACATTTATCAATTTATGAATGTTGAACCAACCTTGCATCATGGTGGATAAACTTTTTGATGTGCTGCTGGATTCGATTTGCCAGTATTTTGCTTAGGATTTTTGCATCAATGTTCATCAAGGATATTGGCCTGAAGTTATCCTTTATTGTGTCTCTGCCAGGTTTTGGTATCAGGATGATGCTGGCCTCATAGTATGAATTAGGGAGGAGTCCCTCCTCCTCAATTCTTTGGAATAGTTTCCTCAAAAATGATACCAGTTCTTATTATACATCTGGTAGAATTTGACTGTAAATCCACTGCTCCTGGGCTTTTGTTGTTGTTGTTAGTAGGCAATTTATCACTGATTCAGTTCTGGAGCTCTTCACTGGTTTTTTTCAGAAATTCAGTTTCTTCCTGGTTCAATATTGGGAGGGTATATGTGTCCAGGAATTCATCCATTTCTAGATTTTCTAGTTTATGTGCATAGAGGTGTTCATAATACTCTCTGATGATGATTTATATTTCTGTGAGGGTCAATGGTAATATCCCCTTTGTCATTTCTAATTGTGTTTATTTGGTTCTTCTCTCTCCTTCCTTAGTCTAACTCGTGATATATCTATTTTATCAATTTTTTCAAAGAACCAGCTCCTGGATTTGTTGATCTTTTGAATGGTTCTTCATGTCTCAGTCTTCTTCAGTTCATCCCTGATTTTGGTTATTTCTTCTCTTCTGCTAGCTTTGGGATTGGCTTGCTTTTTGTTCTCTAGGTTTTTAGCTGTGATGTTACGATGTTAAATTGAGATCTATCTAACTTTTGATGTAGCCATTTAGTGCTACAAGTTTCCCTCTTAAGGCTGCCTTAACCATGTCCCAGAGATTCTTGTATGTTGTATCTTTGTTCTTATTAGTTTCAAAGAACGTCTTGATTACTGCCTTAATTTCATTATTTACCCAAAAGTCATTCAGGAGCAGATTATTTGATTTCCATGTAATTGTATGGTTTTGAGCTAATTTCTTAGTCTTGGTTTCTAATTTGATTGTGCTGTGATCTGAGAGAGTGTTAAGATTTCAGTTCTTTCGCACTCTCTAAGGAGTGTTTTATGTTCAATTATTGGATCAATTTTAGAGTAATGTGCCACGTGACAATGAGAAGAATCTATATTCTGGAGTTTGGGGTGGAGAGTTTTGTAGATAACTATAAGGTCCACTTGATCCAGGGCTCAGTTGAGGTCCTGAATATCTTCATTAATTTTCTGCCTCGATGATCAGTCTAATACTGTCAGTGGGATGTCGAAGTTTCCCACTATTATTGTGTGGGAGTCCAAGTCTCTTTAAAGTTCTCTAAGAATTTGCTTTATGAATCTGGGTGCACCTGTGTTGGGTTCATATATATTTAGGATAGTTAGGTCTTCTTGTTAAATTGAACCCTTTACTATTGTGTAATGTCCTTCTTTTATATTGCTATTTTTCTTGGTTTACAGTCTGTCTTGTCTGAAATTGCAGTTGCAACCCCTGCTTGTTTCTGTTTTCCATTTGATAGATATATTTCTTTTCCATCCCTTTATTTTGAGCCTGTGTATGCCACTGCATGCGAGCTGGATCTCTTGAGGACAGCATACCAAAGAGTCTTGGTTCTTTCTTCAGCTTGCCACTCTGTGTCTTTTAATTGAGGCATATAGCCCGTTTACTTTCAAGGTTATTATTGACATGTGTGGATTTGATCCTGTCATCATGATGTTAGCTGGCTGTCATGAAGACTTGTTTGTGTGGTTGCTTTATAGTGTCACTGGTCTGTGTACTTCAGTGTGTTATTGTAGTGGCTGGTAATGATCTTTCCTTTCCATATTTAGTGCTTCCTTCAGAAATACTTTTAAGGCAGTGGTTATCTGGTGATAATAAATTCCCTCAGCATTTGCTTATCTCAGAAGGATCTTATTTCTCCTTCACCTATGAAACTTAGTTTGGCCAGATATAAAATTCTTTATTAGAATGTTTTTTAACATGTTGAATATTGATGTCCAATTTCTTCTGGCTTGTAGGGTTTCTGCTGAGGGTCTACTGTTTTTCTGATGGGCTTCTCTTTGTATGCAACCTGACCTTTCTCTCTAGCTGCCTTTAACAGTTTTTCTTTCATTTTAACCTTGGAGAATCTGATGATTAAGTGTCTTGGGGATCATCTTGTTGTGAAGTTCTTACTAGGGTTCTTTGCAGTTCCTGAATTTGAATATTGGCCTCTCTAGCTAGGTTGGGGAAGTTCTCATGGATGATATCATGAAATATGTTTTCCAAGTTTTTATACTCTCCTCATCTCTTTCCAGGACACCAATGAGTTGTAGATTTGGTCTCTTTATATAATGCCATATTTCTCAGAGATTGTATTCATTCCTTTTCATTTTTCTCTATTTTGTCTGTGTCTGATTTCAGAAAGCCAGTCTTCAAGCTCTGAGATTCTATCCTCCCCTTAACCTATTCTGCTATTAATACTTGTGATTGCATTATGAAATTCTTGTAGTGTATTTTTCAGCTCTATCAAGTTGGTTATATTCTTTTCTATACTGGCTATTTTGTCTGTCAGTTCCTGCATTATTTTAATTTGTTCTTAGCTTTTTTGGATTGGGTTCCAATGTATTCCAGCATCTCAATGATTTTCGCTCCTATCCATGTGCTGAATTCTATTTTTGTCATTTCAGCCATCTAAGCCTGATCCAGAACTCTTGCTGGAGAGTTGGTCATTTGGAGGAAGAAAACACTCTGACTTTTTGAGTTGTCAAGAGTTCTTGTGCTGGTCCTTTCTCATCTTTGTGGACTTATGTTCCTTCAATCTTTGAAGTTGCTGACCTTTGGGCTTTTTTTTTTTTTTTTTCATTTATTTTATTTGATGACCTCGACGGTTTGATCATGGTATAAGATGGATTCAGCCAACTGGTTTCGTTTCTGGAAGAATTTAGGGGGCCAGTTCTCAACTCCCGATTCCTGCACTGCATGCTCTAACTCTGGGGAACTTGTATTGGGCCCTGACTTTGTTCTCTGGGTCCTCAAGTTTACGAATTCACTGCCTTGGAGTGGCTGAGGGACTCTCTGGTCATTACACTGGTCATTACATTCCAGTGGGTAGTATCAGCCAAAGCATTTCCTAGTTCAGTGACAGTGGTATCCATCCTCGTTTGCATGTGCCAGCAGCAGAAGCCACAGCAGCACGGTGCAGTGGGGTGCATGTTCGTCAGCTGCAGCAGGGTGCTAGTGGGTGCTGGGGTGCCTGCCTCCATGCTGGCATTCACTACAATGGTGGAGGCAATGTGGCTCGGGAGTGGGGCGGGGGTCGGGGTTCCCCTGCTGGTGACTGCACGCAGTCATGCTGGTGGTGGTGTTGGCACAGGGGCAGGTTGCTGGCAGGCACAGGTCTGTGTGCATTCTCTGTGTGCCACAGGCAGAGGTGGTTGCTCAGTGTGGGTGGGGGAGGGTCCACTGTTTTCTGTGCCTAGTTTCACTCGTACAGCTGTGTTGGCACAAGGGTGGGGTGCTGGCAGGGGCCTGGCTGACAGGCTCTTTGCCCACCAAGGCTTTGACTGCAATGGTGGCCAGTGGAGGCAGGGCAAGGTGTACACATACACACATCTTAGCAGAGCAAGGAAGGCAGAAACTACCCATCCACACACATGTTGGCAAAGTGATGTGGGGAGTTGCTATGGGTCTGGGGGAAACTGCAGTGTGGGGTGGGAATGGATGAACTGGTGCATGGGTTGGTGCATGGGCTGCCCCACTGGAGCTCTTCACCAGTCAGGCACAGTTTGCCAGGGCAAGAGCTGTGATGTGAGCCCTTGGGGCACCCAAGGCTGCCCTGCCAGAACAGGCCAGCAGACCAAGGGGTGCGTGAGTCACACTAGCCCCATCTGATAGGCAAGACTACCCTGCAGAGTTCATGCCCCACAGCTTCCCTAGGGCTAAAGTCTCCTATGGGAGCAAGTCGAGCCACGGGGAGGTGGCAATCCCTGAGCATGCTCCACTATAGATGCTCTGGACTCTACATCAACTGGTTTGTTTCCCCTACCACATCTCTAAGCAGCTCTTCCTGACAACGTTGAGTGTCCATAGTGGTCAAAGGGTCTCTCTCTGCTGGGGTCTTAGAGAGACCTTGATGAGGGCAGGTTGTTCCCTGCCAGCTCAACTCACTCATTCCCCTGGAGTCACTGGGGACCAGGCATGAGTACTGGTGCACGGTAGCCTCTAGCTTCATGTAGGGCTCCCAGCTTCCTCCCCATTCAGCCCACTTCGGTGTCTTCCCTCTGTCCACTGGTGGTGCTTTCCCTCTGAAGACCTGTTGGAAGTGTGCCAGCTGTCTTGGTCCCTTGGTGGCAGATCTTCCATCTGGCTGAGTCCAGTTGGCCATCTTGCCCTAAGGTATTTTTAACTTTTTAACTTGGATTGCCCAATCAGAAAGGAAAACAGGTTGGGATTGTCAGATTCAGCAAATAAAAATATAGGATGCTCAGGTACACCTGAACTTCAGATAAACAATGAATAATTTTAGTATATGTCTCAAATATGTCATGGACATATTTACATTTAGAAAAATGTTTCTTGTTTATCTGAAGTTCAAATTTAACTGGGTGTCCTATATTTTATCTGGAAACTGTAAAACATGTCCTCCTGACTCTCCCTTTATCTGGTAGCTCCAAGGCACCATGCCACCCCAGCAAAATACCAGAAGTAATAGCCACACTGCAAAGAATCCTGCACTAGGAGTTCTGATCCTCAGATCTAGCACCCAATGTGTGATAGGTGTTTGACTTGACCAAAACACCATCCCTGGGACTTCGCCTCTTCATCTGTTAAAATAAAGATAAGAATTTCCTTCCTACCTCAGTAATTATTGTTGTGAAGTCCAAACAAGACAAATAAAGTGAAATTGCTTCCCATAATAGAAAGTTATTATTTGTATACATGTGAATTTAGGAACTTGACGCTCTGCCTTCTTCCCTGCTCTGAAAGCCAGTCCCACAGATCAGCAGATTGCCTGTGAGCATCTGCATTCCTTACCTTTCCTAAATTAATGGTCTCCTTCTGGAACCACTGCTATGGATTCAGCCCTTCACAACAAAGACTAAACAACTAGAATGAGAAATGTTGGTCATCAAAGTGATCCCCTGAGTCGATGACCAGGACATTTACTTTCAGACTTCTGCCTGAAACATAATAATGTTTTTTCATCAACACTTTAATACATCTGTTTCTGTGGAGTTAGAATTCGTGTTTGTGTACTAGTTGTAGAGAAATAACTTTTTAAATTCAGAGAAGAGTCTCAACACACACACACACATACACACCCAAAAAAAATGGGGAGAAAAGAGAGGCTCTGGAATGCTGAGATTTGCAATCACAGCCTTTATTAATGATATGCAACCAGTTCCAGAAAAAAATTTCAAATAAGAACTGAAATAATTATCCATACTTGCTAAGTAAACACTCGATGTGGTTGCTATCAAAATGAAAATTTGTCATTTCTAGTTCGACTGTGAGGTTCCATAATTAAGTAGGCTTGGCAGCTGTTTTTAATTCATGCACCTAAGGAGGAAAATTATATGCTTTATCCAGTAAGGGTATTGTGATTTTTATTTTAAATTCTGTCTCTAAGGAATTTCTCACCAGAATGTGAAAGAGTTTTCTTTACTTGTTTAAAGTAAAGTGCTCTCGTTTTATAAAGTGCTCTCATCAGACTTTATAAAAAGAACCATAATGCAATAGGGAATTTTATTATTCCTGTAGTTTACTTAACATTTCAAGACATTTACCATTTTAATTATTTTCCTCAAATGTGCTGTTGTGTGTATCAATGTAGTGTTACTGCTTCTACTGGACATTTAAGTGGGTTACTGTCAAGTGTTAAATCAAATAATTTTTTTTTGTTGTTTTTACAAAACACCTAATTTACAACTATCTTCTGCTTCCTGCATGACCATTGTATACTATTAGCAATGTATGCAGTCTATACCTCTACTTGCATATCATGCAAAGAACAAATTCTGTGAAATTAATTTTCAAGGAAAACAGTATTCAAACATTTGTTGTCTAGAAGAAGTAACATTTCTTGTTTTAACTATGACTTTTAATTCTAATTAAGATTTTCCTTCTTAATCTCCTTGTGTTTAATTTAGAACATGGCCTCAAGACCTTAATATTTTATAATAGTGACTTTACAATAACCAGTTACTGCTTTTTTCCTAAGGTACATAACACCGGAGAGAAGCAGAGCTAAGGAGGTGAAGTGTCTGTCTGTCTTGCTGAAAGCAGCTGGGAGTGGGAAAAAATAGTCCTGTCCACTTTTGGCTGTCTCAACATGAACATGGAGCTCTCCAGCAGAGGAGATATCTAGGAGGATAAGGCGACATCTATCAAATGAACCTACTACGCGAACACATCTGCTGACACGTCTGATAGGCCTGACCTACTTCTATCATCTGAGAACCTCAAGTAGCTTGTCCACCGCCACAGATTGTTGAACATTGATGATGGAAAATGCAGATGACCTTGCACTGTCCTTCAGAGAAACATGAATCTGAATATTCCCCAATTTGGGAATGTTTAGAGGTTTTTCAGGCTTAGAGAGCTTTTTTTTTTTTTTTTTTTTTTCAGGTTTGCAAGTCTTTTGAAAGATGACTATGTATTAAGGCCGTAACAAAGCTAAGCAGAGACTGATTACATCTAGAGAATTGCATCCCGTTCTTAGAAGTAAATTCTTACTTGCTGCTTTCACTTTGCCATATTTCCTTTTATTAGCTATCACCGATCTTAGTAAAAAAATAAATAAAAATAAAAATAAATACACACAAGCACACACACACAAACTTTACAAAGCACTTTCACATTAGTTAGCTCAAGTTTCTTATGCCCACTTTACAGCTAAAGTACATGTATCTCAAAGAGATGGGATGACTTTCTCAGAGCTCCCCAGTGAGTAAGTGCCAAAACTGGGCCTCCCACCCACCTATCCTGATATCTAGCCCAGTTTCTGCTTCACATCAATGTTGCCTCCTTCTCCTTTTTACTGTGGATCTGTAGGTTATTGAAAAAAAACTATCTTTGGAGAATAAAAAAACTTTGTAAAATCTAAGTGCCAACTTACCAGTTTAAAATTCAAATGGAAGTCTTCTTCCCTAAACTATCATGTCACAAGTGTTCATTCATTGAAAACTATTTATTAGAGTCCACTATGTGCCAGGCATTTTGATAGGAGCTGAGACAAATTGATGATCAATTATGAAATAAGACATACTTTCCCTCACACTTATGAAGCCTAAAGTCTGTGACAATTAAGCAAGCACTGGCAAAATTGCATGATAAATGCTTTTATAAGAGAAGGACAGGTGGGCACTACTGAGAGGCTGTAGAAGGTTCTCACATCATCCTCCACCTAAATGACATTTATGGAGCAGTTACTGCATGCCAGGTATTGTCAATGCTTTGCAAGTATCATCTTATTTAATACGCATTCAGGCTTATGCAGTCCAGTCATGGATGAGAAAAATGAGGAGACACTTGAGAGATTAACTGACTGTCCCAGTCACAAAGAAAGAAAGATGGAGCCCAAATTCAACCAGGTAGTATGGTTCAAGTCTACACTGACTAGCCTTCCTCCTAGGTCAATTATAAACTTCTCAGAGAGAAGATTATGATGTTTTTCTTATTAAAGTAACCCAGAGTTCTGTCCAGTGTGGCAGAAAGGAAGACATTAGTGGTTTGGCTCGAAATGGAATCTATTGCAATTTCTAAACAAACAATTTCACAAAACTGAAATAAATCCCACAAAGAGCTTAATGAAATGCGTCCAGGGCACAGAATTACTTTAATTTTCCAGTTGGTTCACCAGTTGAATCTAAGAGTTTGGTTGGTATCTCTGTTGGACAAAAGCAGAGTTTTTATCTTCTATAAATCAATCAAGATAGTGGAAATCACCAAATGACATCATCATAACCACAGAGTGCTTAGTAGATGCAACCTTTGTGTCTTGCTACTTAAGGAACAGCTAAGCTTCAACCATCTTAAAACTTCCCCTTTTGCAGACTGGCCCAGCACCAAACTTATAATGACACACACAGAGTGGTAAATTTCCTCATTTCTTTCAAGCTTCTCTTGAATTTCATTTTTCACAATTTTTTTTAAACTTCCATCTGGACACATTCTACAGACTTTCCATTCACCTTACTTATAATGCTTTTTTATCAAATGAAACCGTTTACTCTTTATTCTTTGGTGGCCTCTGTTTTTTCTTTCAGACACTAAGTAGGAATCTGAAATATTTCTAGCAATTAAGAGTTAAGGGTGGCCAAAGTGTTTCAACAATAACTAGTCCATTTTGTTTGGTTTTGCTTTGCAGTTTAGAAAAGGAAATCACGTTGCTTTTGAAAACAAATGTGGTAAGCCATGCCATTTTTATTCCGGCCTTCAGTTGAAATGCTCTTTGTGGTCAGCAATGCACACAGAGTCCTGTCTAAATCAGCCTCGAGCAATATACATAGAACATACATCTCATTTTCAATAACAAATACATTGGCAAACTAGGGCTAGTGTAAATAAAATGACTGTGAAGTTGAATATATTATTTAACTAAATTTATTCAGCACGTGCTTTTGCTTTTTGTGTTCTGTTTTTCTCACATATGCCCCAAATCAGAAATTTCTTCCTTTTATCCCTATCTTACCTATAGATCAAAGACATAATTTTCTTGAAAAATTTTTTAATGTTTGTTATCTCATATGCTGTTAGGATAACTGGCAATAAGCCTATACTCCCAATTATGATGAATATTTGAAGTGACTCTCTGTAAGTAATTTACATGTAAAGATTTTTATCTAAAAAAATGTTATTCACTTCATTTCCTTTTTATCAGTTCTCTCTGAACGTCTTTTTTCCCCCAAATATTTACACTTTTTAGGTGTTTTTCAAGGTTTATACTCTTATGGACTTTTTAGAAATAAATATTCTATAAACTTTGGAAGTTTTAAAAGAGGGCTAAAATGTATTTTTATAATCAAAACTGTGCTGAATAAAGTATATAACTTCAAAGCAACTATAATCAAATACAGCTTTTTTGGTTCTATAAGGGAATTTTTGAAATAATATCTTAACATCATCTGCTTTGTCTTCTCCTGAAGAGAGGTGAGGAATCTCTGGAAAAAGCAGCTTGCCCCTAGTATGCCAGGTCTACAAGAGAGGGGAGACATGGGATGGAGTGTCCTATGTGGCAGGGAGAGCTCTACTCAGCAGAACACGGTGAGAGTTTCATAAGTGAGTACAATATAAAAATAGAACTTGGCAGAACAAGAGAAAGATATGAAACCAAGTGCTTACTGTATGATTATGTGTCAGACATTCCTCTCAAATGTTGCCATGTTTTTTTTTTTTTTTCTGAGATGGAGTCTCGCTCTGTCGCCCAGGCTGGAGTGCAGTGGCCGGATCTCAGCTCACTGCAAGCTCCGCCTCCCGGGTTCAGGCCATTCTCCTGCCTCAGCCTCCCGAGTAGCTGGGACTACAGGCGCCCGCCACCTCGCCCGGCTAATTTTTTGTATTTTTTTTTAGTAGTGACGGGGTTTCACCGTGTTAGCCAGGATGGTCTCGATCTCCTGACCTCGTGATCCGCCCGCCTCGGCCTCCCAAAGTGCTGGGATTACAGGCTTGAGCCACCGCACCCGGCCGCCATGTTTTAACTCACTTTACCAACATAACGGACCTGGGAAGATCAGAAAACCCATTGGTTTAAGCTACAAATAGAGAAGATATTGAAACACAGAGAGAAGGCACAAGAACTAAAGGGAGACACAACCAAGAAAAAGCAAAGACGGAAGATCGTGCGGGAGTGAGCACAGGGTGGGAGGGTGACAACAAGGCTCTTGGCGTCAGGGAATGACTGAAAAGAATAAAGCCAAAGAGCTGGTATTCAAGGAGATGGAAGCCTCAAGAGGGCCAAAGCAATGGAAGCTTGATTTAGGGTGGGGGTGTCTTTCAACTTTGTGGAATTACGCTACAAGGCTGTATTAGCCAATCTTCACACTACTATAAAGAACTATATGAAGCTGGCTAATTTACAAAGAAGAGAGGTTTAAGTGACTCACAGTTCCACATGGCTGGGGAGGCGTTATGAAACTTACAATCATGGCGGAAGGAAAAAGGGAAGCAAGGCACATCTTACATGGTGGCAGGAGAGAGCAAGAGTGAGCAAGTGCCACACATTAAAACCATCAGCTCTGGTGCACTCACTGTCACGAGAACAGCAGGAAGAAAACCGCCCCCATGATTTGATAACCTCCCACCAGGTCCCCCCCTCAACATGTGGGGATTACAATTCAAGATGAGAATAGGGTGGGGACACAGAGCCAAACTCTATAAAAGGCATTCTGCTGACCCCTCCCACCTGCCAGGCCCCGCCCATTGTCTGCAGCATGAGCCGTAAGTATCAGCCCACCAAAAATGTTCATTCCCACCTCCCAGCTTCATCCTTGTACTTCCACCCGCTGTCCTGAAAGAGTTGGAGTTAACTGGTGATTTAATACAATTTGGGGTGAGGGTTGAAGGGGCAGAGGAGGCAGAATGGGGAAACAAGCAGAAGACTTAAAATGAGAACGCTGAGGCTTTAGTTCCAGTCCTAAAATCTAGGTGACCTTGGGCAAGTTGTTCCTCCTCTCTGGTCCCTTATTAGTTGCTATTTAAATGTTGGCATTGCAGTTGATCTTCCTAGGTCGTTCCAGCTCTAATGGATGTTTTCTAAGGCAGTCTGATATAATAGATACAAGCCTGCTTTTCACACGTAAAAGCTACTATGATTCATTTGATAATAAAATTCACACATAGAAGCTATTATTGATTCATTTAATAAAATTCCAGGTTTTTAATCCATACTGGTTTAGCTTGAAGTATGGAGGTGTGAATTCAGGTAGTGTGTCTGGGAGATTACTCATCCCAGACAGGTGGTTTGGGTGTTTCCCAGCAGGGGCAATCAGACCTGTCTGGGTCATTCAGCCACCCACTACGTATGCTTGAGTCAGATGCTCCCAGATCACCATACTCTAACAATTAGCAACACCAGAGCCATTTGTCTTAAATTAACTTAGAGCCTGTTAGCTGAAGCCTAATTAAACGTTGGCAGTTGCTTAGGAAAAACAATTAAAAAGTCATTCAGCAATACCATCTTGTCATTACAGAAAGCTTTAATAGGCGGGACTTGCAAAATATGGAAAATCTTTCCCTCACATGTGTGTTGGCTTCCACAATAGCTAATGGACTCATCTAGAATAACACCCTGCCAAGGGTCTTTGATGGGACAGCTGTTCTCACAAGGCAGCTCTCAGGAATATCAGGTGTTCAGGGTTTTTTCTACAGTTGACAGTAAACAAAAAAAAAGAAAAGCGAATTTTGTTTTATTCATCACAACAGCTGGAGAATGTATAGAAAACATTCAAACCACACAATAACAAATGTAATCCAAACATTCCCCAATTACTTCTAAATTCTTTTTTTCCACTCTACAGGCCTTTCTCTTACTTTGTAGGCATTTGGTGGGGTTTTCCTACCTACCCGTTTCCCAGTCTCAGTTATTTCTGACACGTTGTTGCTCCCTCCAAATTGAAAATTATCCTCTCCCACTATGCTTTGGTGCTTAAGATTCTGAATATAAAGCAATATGACCAGCACCATCCCTGAGCCTTCCAAAAATGGCCTAGAGAAAAAGCCTTGTCAAATGAATTCTTAGTTTTTCTTGTCAGGCTGTGCTTATGTCTCTCTTGACCTCTGGACCCGTGTAAGTTGTCTAAGGCATTCATTGCTTTGATCTGTCCTTATAAAAGTATCAACTTGAAGCTGATTCTGTGGTAAATAAGAAATAAGAAAATCAAGTCACTGTCTCCCAAAAAGCAATTCAGTGGCTCAGCTGAATCTCTTCCTCCTGGCGTTTCCATGGAACTGAAGTGGACTGGCTCTGCCAACTTCTTTTGCCTTGGTTCCTCAATCTTTCACCTGATGACAGAATCATTTTTGTCCCCAAAACTCACATAGGCACTAGATTTGGGGTATTGACTATGTTACCAGGGAAAACCTTACACTGCCATGTAGTAGGGACTTTCCTCAGAAAGTAGAGAAGGTCCCTGCAAATTCGCAGCAAGCCTGGCCTAAACAAAGGGAAAAGGAGGGTGCTTGGGGGTGGGGGGTGGGTAGAGGCCTCAGATATGATTTGATATCCTGTAATCCACGGTAGGTGGCCTCTGGACTCTGCCCTGAAAAATCTGTCATGATGAAAGAGAAACACACCCTGAAGATGAGCAGGTATAGACCTCTGATCTCTAAGTCTCTTGCTGGACGGATCCAAGACAATGTGGAATAAGGTAGCAGTTCAGGAAGTGTGTTTCCATGCACTAGTAAAAGGTGAAAATATGAAATAAACTACCCTGGGTTCGTCTTTCACGCCTACTTTTGTATTTTTTTTTTTTTTACTTTCATTGTATTTTTTGATATATAATTGTGTGAAATTTGTATCCATGCAATGTTCCAGCTTGAGAATGGTTCTGGACCCTACAAACTCAACTGACATGATTTTTCACTTAGAGCAAGACCATATCTTCTGGCCAGGCCCAGTGGCTCATGCCAGTAATCCTAGCACTTGAGACTAAGATGGGAGGATCACGTCAACCCAGGAGTTCAAGACCAGCCTGGGTAACATAGGGAGACCACCCACTCTCTACAAAAGACTTTTAAACATTAGCTGGGCGTAGTGGTGCATGCCTCTAGTCCCAGCTCCTCAGGAGGCTGTGGCGGGAGGATAGCCTGGGCCTGGGTGGTTGAGGCTGCAGTGAGCCATGATCATGCCACTGCACTACAGTCTGAGCAACAGAGCGAGCCCCTGTCTCAAAAAAATAAAATAAAATAAAGACCACATCTTCTGATTTTGTTCAGTTCACTTTCACCCTACACAGAGTAAATCTCTAGAAACAAATATAAGGACTACGTAATCTGTCAATCCACTCAACCCACAAGGCTACTGGAGTACAATCATTAAGCCTCAAGAGACTTGTAAAGAAAAGGTCATCCAAAATGAAGCAAATAACCAACCAGCATGCAGGTATTGCTAATAGCTAGTGTACGATAAGTCATCAGAGGACTCTGAACTTTCTTTACACACATAGTTTTTAAAAGAAAAGATAGTAAAATATCTCCTTCCTTTATAATGCCAACACACACTAGTATGACAATTTCTTACAGTATAATTCCTATGAGGTAGGGGAAAAGAATGATGATACTTATAAATCTATTGATTTAGATACAAAATAAATTTTCCTTCCATGAGTGTGTTCACTGAGAATATATAAAATAAAATAAAATTTGACTTTCAATTTCTTAACTCAGAGTCCTATAGCCAAATAATCTGGACCAGCCACATCTACTAAAATCAAATAGGCCACTTCTCCAGGTTACTGGCTCTGTGGTAGCCAGCTTGTGGGAGCCCCACTCATTCTTACATCCTGGGATTTGTGGACTTGTGCATTTTTCCTCCCACTTTTTACCATGGTTGATCTATGTCACCAATAAAAGATGGAAAAAGTGACAGTGTATTACTTCTGAAAGACCTGTGACTTCTGCCTCATGCCTTTTCTCTTGGATTGCTCAGGCTGGGAGATACTAGCTACCGTGTTGTGAAGACACTTAAATTTATTTATGGAGAGGCCTATGTGTGAAGAGCAACTGAGGCTAGGAGCCAGTGAGGAATTGAAGAATCCAAGTTGTGCCAATGGCTGCATGAGTGAGCTTGGAAGTAGATCCTCTAGCCCAGTCGAGCCTTGAATGCAATCTTTCCCAATATCTTAATCACGAACTCATGAGAGACCTTGAACCACAAACACCCAACTGAGCTGCTCCATAGTACCTGACTCAGAAACTGTAAGATAAATATGTATTGTTTCCAGCCATTACATTTTGGGAAATTTTGTTATCTGGCAGTAGGTAAACTAATACACTCTCTTTCTTGATCTTAAATTATTTTAAGTTCAAGCTGTATCATTGATTTCCTTAAATCTATACACCCCAAAGTAACTGTTTCTGTCTTCTAAAACTGCAAGGTCAGAAATTTTTTTAACCAACTCAAATAACATGTAAGATTTTATTCCAAGAGTATATGCTGGAAAAGATATAGTCCTGTTAGCTATAGAGATTGGTTCACAAGGCTTTTCTTTAAGAATTGGGTCACACACAGACACACAAACTTATACACATGACCAATATTCATTAATTTGTTGATACAGATCTTATCAAGATGTTAAACTGGAATTGAGACAAAAATAAATAACAGTGGAAGTCATTTTAAATGTATCATCTGCTAAAATGAATTCATCTCAATAAATTCCTCTTAATGCTTTAATTATTTAAAGTAGAAAAACCTCTACACCTGCCTCTCCAGAGAGTGTTAGAACCTAAAAGATTAAGTGCCTGAACCATCCTTCAGTGCCATTTTTCTCTTTATCTGAGAGGCAAAGACTGAGCATGACTCGTTCGCTGACACGTCTCCCTGGTAAATCCTCATTGCAGCTAAATAAACTGACACTCAGGAAGAGTTTTGTGGTTATAAATCTGCTCCTCAATTTTGCAATATATTCCTAACAAGCAGGCAATGCCAAGTTCTGCCTGACTTCAGCTATCCCACAGGAGAATCATGGCCCTGGGCCTCAAATACTTAATCCCTTGAGCTGTGTGTTAGCTTGAAATCCTTTATTCAACGGACTCCAATTTACCTCCTCTTCTGTCAGAGCAGCTTTTAGGCAGAGATCAATGACTTTAGAAGTCACCTAGTGAAATATTTTTCGATTCTACCCTATTTACTGAAAAAAAATTGGGCATACTTAAATCATTGCAAAGTTCCCTGTAACTCTGTGAAATAATTCTCTAATGAAAATAGACGGCTATATCACTGAGAAGAAGATAAGACAGTAAAACCTTATTTCCATGCTTTTTTGTTGTTGATTAAAAATGTCAGTAACCATAAGTATGTGAGCTAATACATATGTTAATTAGCTTGATTTAGCCATTACACAATATATACATAGTTCAAAACATCATGTTGTACACCACAAATAAACCAATTTTTATTTGTCAATTTAAAAAATTAAAAATCGGCCAGGCGCAGTGGCTCACGCCTATAACCCCAGCACTTTGGAAGGCCAAGGTAGGCAGATCACCTGAGGTCAGGAGCTAGAGACCAACCTGGACAACATAGTGAGACCCCATCTCTACACAAAATTAAAATTAGCTGAGCATGGTGGTGAATGCCTGCAATCCCAGCTACTTAGGAGGCTGAGGCGGGAGGATCGTTTGAGCCCAGGAGATTGAGTCTGCAGTGAGTTGTGATTGCACCCCTGAACTCCAGTCTGGATGACAGACGGAGACCTTGCCTCAAAAATAAAAATAAAATTAAAAAGAAAACAGTACCAGTAACTATAATAGTCTAGGTAATTTGTGCTCCATAAGAGGTCTTCACTCACAATTTATTCTTCACAGATGAACCAGTCAATGATGAAGGAAGAGAGGATGACAACATTTCTGAGCTGAACCATTAGCATCTAGGACAAAAAATTACATGTCCAATATGCATTAATGATTTCCGTATGCAGTGCCTGAAATACTACGATCAAAGAAAGAAAAAATGCAATTACTTTCCTTTAACAATCTCTAAGATCTCTAACTCAAGGCAACAGCCATCAATGGGTTTATCCTGCAGAGCCTGAACTATTTAAAATTTAGGCTGTTTCAAAGTTTGATCTTAATTATATGTTGTTAGGTACTTCTTACAAAGTCTTCTCTAGAAATTATTTATTCATTTTGCATCTGTTTTATAGGCATAGATGATATTACTCAGTTTTTTGATAACTTGATCCTCAGAGTTAACTGCCCCTAGAGTTTCACTACTCCAAGTTCAAAGAAGACTCAGTCTTCTAAAATGCAAGTATTAAGGATGAAGATCTTACCAAAAGTCCACACATTTTAATGATGAAACTTTAGTTCTAAAATGTACTCACATATAATGTGGTCATAAAATTAGATTCTCAGCATTGTCCAAGAGAATCACCTACAATGATAGAGATGTTCTATTTCTGCAGTGTTTAGTACAGTAGCTACTAACCACTGGTGGCTTTTGAATACTTGAAATGTGGCTACTGCAATTGAAGAACTGAATTTCTAACTTAATTTTATTTTAACTAATTTAAACTTGGCTATTACAATGGATGGCATAAATCTATTACAATGGATGGTATAAATGGAGTCTCGTGAATTAGCATATTTTGCCCTTTGAACTAGAGTTGTTTCAAAGCTAAAAATGGTGTCTGTAGGGGGCTAAGTGAAATAAGGTTCCACCTAACAATCTCTAGTTTTGGGCCTATAAACTGAGAGAAAACTGTCTCAATATCCATGCAAATTGAGAAATCTGTATGATCAACACTATGTAAATTGAGAAATCCATAGATTGAGTCTTATCAGTGTGGTTTTCCCATGCCTTTCGAATGATGGCTTTCTGTGTGTGATAGGGTCTGTGGAGTGTTTGAGAGTTACAGAGATCTAGGGTAGTGCTGAATTATGCATTTTTTGATGTTGCCTAAATTGGCTCTTATCAAAACTACCTTCCCCCTAGAACTACGACTTTGCTTCCCTCACTTTACTGATTATGAAATAGATGCTCAAAACATTTAGCCCTCCATTGCGAAAAAAATAAATGCACTTCGATTTTTTTATCCAAAACTGTCTCCCTTTCTCTACCACTAGGAAATTCTGTTGCATTTTTTTCACTTCTGCTGGAGTTGCCCAGAAGGGCACAAGAAAGCAAGACTGAAAGCCTTCAGTGGCAAGAACAAACACAATTTTTGAGCTTTCATGGTGGTAAGATATTTACTGTAAAGAACAGCATTGTCTGCCTTCATATTTCCATACTCTGATCTTTTGCACAGCTCAATATTTTAAATGATGTCCCTAGGACTAAATGTTCTGATGACACGTTGATAAGTAATATTTCACCAGATAAGTAAGCATCCAAATTTACAAATTAGATGTTAGTGAGCTCCTTGTCCCTTTATAAAAGGATTTCTTGGTTTAGAAGAGATCTGTATTCACTCCTCTAAATAGAAGTATATATAAAAGGTACATATAAATCATTACCAAAACTAATTTACTTGTTCTATGCTCTATGGGTCTGGGTAACTGAAACTTTATTAATTGTTGCATTTGTCTACTAAGAGCAATACAAAGGAGAGAAAAAGCAGTCCCCAAATTATACTGCATTAATGAAACTACTATGATTAGAATCACAGAAATTCGCACAGACACGCAGTACTATAACTTTATGTAAAATAACAAATTGTTGATTTTACCAAATATTTAGCTGGAAGAATATATTTTCAACACATTATTTTACCAGGAATACCCACTGCCTCCCCTACTTCAGAAGTGGATTTGGTTTCTATAGAGGGAGCATTGCATCTGGAAGTTATTGTTTCTTCCCTGGCTGTCAGGAACAGCCTGTGTCCCACCCCTTTCCACTATTCCTTACTTAGGATCAGACCACAGGTACACCAAGATCCTTTCAAGGAAATAAGAAGCCCATGTCTTACAACAGCTTGGTCTGAGGCTTCCTCCAGGCTATTGGTGCCTCCTGCCTAATATTCAGACCTTTGCCTAGACTCTGGCTTTTCTCCTATATTATTTGGCTTCATTTCATTTCTGGCTGAGATTGCCAGTCTGGATTCCAACATGTTTTTCATTTAGTTTCCCAAATTTTGGCACATCATCTTATCAGATGTAACATTTTCTTGCTTGGATTGTTTTTTCTACTGGTTCCTTCTTGCCTTAGTTGAAATGCATGAATGTAACTCTCTTTCCATCTTGATTTGTGTTTCTGTACTTGCTTGCCTCCCTTGTTTGTCTTTGTTTTCTGGACTTACAAACCTTAAAAGCAAAATGAGGCTCAGAGAGACGAAGTGATTTCCCCAAAGTTACACAAGGAGAAAACGGCAAATCACTGGGTTTTCAGCCCCAGCTACCTTTCCCCACGCTGTCTGCCTCTAAGAAGCCACACTTGGCACTAATAATGGGAAGACCGGTTCTCCCAACTGGCACCCCAAGGTTCTAGCTTTCCATTCTGTCCTTCCTTGAGTAAAGACACAAAGTGTAGAAAAGCAGAAAATTATCAACCCAGGGACTACCTAAAATCCACAAAACATAATGAAAGAACCCTCGGAATTAAAGGCTCTTGGGCTTAACAAAATCTTGACACTGATTTACGTTTTATTAAATAATAACATAGTTATACCGAGGGGAAGTTCCAAACATTGCTAACAACATAAAATACTTTTATAATTAAAAAAAGAGTTTCATTTCAGCTTCTGATGATCTAATGATTTAATTGCAAGATATGCAATGACTGAGTAATTTATTTTTTTACCAAACAAGAATCAATGTCTTGTGGCTGTGTGTCACCAGAATTTATTATTAACTTAACTGGTATATTTCAGCCTTGACATTCCCAGGACAACTTGCTCTTTAAGAATGAGTCAAACCTGATGACTTATGTCCCTTGGAAAGGTAAGTAGATTATTTCTAAATTCTACCACTCTTTCTGTGGATATCTGAGTTTTTGAATCTGGAAAAACACTGCCTTTTGCCTAAGCTGCAAGTCACATATGCAAGAGAATTGATTCCAGGAGTAGGCCTTGAATCTTTAAGTCTCTCTCTTAATGAAGTTGTGCTGAAAAGAGTTATAATATTAAGACTTGGATAATGCACAACATAAACCAAACAATACTCTAAATGAGCTCATGCATTCATTAGAAATATCTAAATAGTATTCAGTAAAGATGACTCATCTCACTAGTGTCTAAATAGTGGGTGAAAAAAATGTAATAGTTTTTTCCAGGTTAACAGATAAAACTCAGAAAACTTCCAGATATATTTGGGGAAGTCTGGTGTCCCAAATGCATTTCACAGCAAAATATGTGTTGGGTCTTTCTCAGTTCCACAGCTATATCGCACAGCAGGGATGGAAGGACAGCATGACAATAGCTTTTACTTTCCAAATGGATGTTTAAGTAATCTGAAGAAGACACTTTCTGCTGGGCTCCATTCAACCTGTAGTCTATTGCAGTGTACAAGTAAACATCAAAACCCCTCGTTTCACAACTGTCATTTTTGGCTTTCATTACCGATTGACCAAATTAGTTTAAGGCAAGATGATAGGCAGATGAGCAGAGCAGCATTCAAAGGCACCGAAACCCACCAAAGCCAACGTAGGAAAAAAAAGGAAAAGGTCTTTGGGCATCATCCCAACTCATTACAGCTAGAAAAGAAGAAGGGCTGCTTTTAAGGGTCTCAGCTTGGGCAAGACAGTCACAAAGGCTGTTGTTACCTCTGGCACTGCAGCAGAATCAATCTAACAGGAAGTGGAGACAGTCCAGCAACGTCATGGCAACCGCAGGCTGCTGCAGGAGGGAAGGAGAAGAGCTGGCAGGCAGGACTGATGGTGATTGGGAGGGCGCACTCCAGTGAAGGCAGCCTTGGGGACCTATCTCTGGTATCAGTCCCCAGGGAAGGTCACTTTTCCCTGGGAGTAACTTCCATTAGGGAACAGAGCAAAGCAAGTCATAAATGGAGCCACAGGTGCACAGAACCCAGGGTAAGGGGACAGGTGGGTGCATTTGCAGTTCTTTTTCATGAAGAGCAGCTCTCATTCCTGCCCTGCAATGTCACAGGTGACCCTGAGATATAAGAGATGGAGAATCGAGTGCTGCTGCTGTGAGACAGTAACGCAATATAGGACAATGATTCAGGAACATTCTATTGGAGTGCTCACCCATCCAAAGTATTAACAACCTGATTCAAAAACGGCTATTGGAGTTTTTTTTTTTTCCTTAAGACCTACCTTCCTCTCACTAAGCTTATGGTGATGACAATGATATATAAATACCACTGAATGTAATCAATTAAAATAGTTAGATGACACCATGAAAGAGAGTTTAACTCAAGAAGGTCAAAAGGGCAAAAACAAATACGAATCATAGAGAGAAGATATAGGAAACCTTTTCTTAATTCACTGCAATGTCACTTCATGATCAATAAGTTTTCCTTATGTCAAATTAATGTCTCTTTTGCCTTAATTTTAGTCCTTTTCTATCCCACCCATTCAAACTCCAAGGGATCACTGCTGATATCTATATCTTGCATCTCTTCATTATTTCCCCCATCTGTATAATAAGGCTGATGATCTTTAAGTATTGAAAGACGTTATATATGCTGCATCAGCAATAAACCTACAGCAGAATACATATCCTTACATAAACAGAAGCCGCTAGTTGTCCCTTGACATCCATTTTTCTGATGTCTCTCAAAGTAACAGAACTCCCAACTTTTAACTGGGCACAAGGCCATCTGAAATAAAGACCACTTAGCCCATCTTCCTGTGCAGCTAGATAGAGCCATATTACTAAATTCTGGCCAAAGGAATAGGAGCAGAAGTTATGGAAACAACTTCCAAATTGTGTCCTTGAAGCACAAATTTTGCCCTTTTGCTCTCTCTATCTTTGTGTTGCTCTTGAAACGAATCCTGGTGCAAAATCACATTAGATCAAGTGGGCAAAGGCAATACTCTGGGGGTGGTAGAGCCACAAATAAATTTCTGACAACCTCATGGAGTACAGCCACTATACCATCCCTGTACCACCTACTTCTCGTGTTACACAAGAGACAGTTATCTTGTTTAAGCCAGTACTATTTTAACTTAAATGCTTTCAGATTGTTTAACCTAATAAGCATAATTATCTATACTTGTCTCCTGTGTTGTATCAACCTGATTAGAAAATGGGTGGCTGCACAACTCTGGGAATTGGCCAGAGACTGTCTCAGGTTATCAGAAATCTAACCCAAGAAGCCAAGATTCAGCAAGAGTTGAGGTTGTAATATAAGACAGTAGGGATACAGCCAAAAAAAAAAAAACCAGAAAATCAAGCTGAGGCAGGTCAAATCTGACAGATTCACACACAGTAGAGAGCCCCAAGGAGAATACACATATGTTTTCAGATATATGAGAAGTCTAGCACAGTGGCCCAGGCAGGTTGTCAGAAGCTGGGCAGAGGAATCTCAAAAGCTGAAAAGAACATAGCTCCAAAGTGAAACGTGTGCATATTTATTCTGCCCACTGGCTAGGCCTTCTGACGCCTTTCATACTGAAGTCGTCCAGGTTTACTGGTCTGGCTGCACCCCACAGTTCTCTAACCCTAGTCCTTTGCCTCCATCTGAGCAGGAAACTCATTACTTACATCAGAGGGTTAGGGTGTATTCTTGCAGTGAACTGAAGATCTCACTGAGGGAAGGAAACCTAGACCATCAGGATTCCTCTGGAACCAGTGGTAGAAAAGGTGTTTAGTTCAGGGTTGAAAAGGCACTGCCTAACCTGGTAAACACCAGCCACACATGCCTACTGAACACTTGCGATGTGGCTAGGCAGAATGGAGACATGCTGTAAGTATAAAATACACCCTGGATTTTGAAGACTTGGAACAAACAAAGAGTATAAAACATCTCATTCAAGTTTTTGTATTAATTACGTGTTGAAATGAGGCCAGGAACTGTGACACATGCCTGTAATCTCAGCACTTTGGGAGGCCAAGGCAGGAGGATCACTTGAGGTCAGGAGTTCAAGACCAGCCTGGCCAACATGGTGAAACTCTGTCTCTACTAACAATACAAAAATTAACTGGGCGTGGTGGTGCACACCTGTAATCCCAGCTATTCGGGAGGCTGAGGTAGGAGAATCGCTTGAACTGGGGAGGCAGAGGTTGCGGTAAGCCAAGATGGTACCACTGTACTCCAGCCTGGGCAACAGAGCAAGATTATGTCTCAAAAAATAAAATTTTTTAAAAAAGAAGTTCTATTTAATATATAGTACAGTAAATAAAAGGTATTATTAAAATTAATTTATCCTGTTTCTTTTAGTTTTATTTGTGGCTTTCAGAAAATATGAAGCTACATATGTAGATCACATTATATTTCTATTGAACAACACTTGTCTAACAAGCTGAGTTTCTAACATTTGGAAGAAACTTCTGTTTTCTCAAGTGAGGAAAGTTTCAAACTGCAAGCACCCTGACACCTGAGTCCCACTCCATCACAAAAGTGGCATACAGCCAATTTGACTCACGATGTTTCCTTCCTTTTCTTGTTTGATGAGCCCACATCTTTGAGGTTCATGCAAACACCCAGTTCTGGGAATGAGATTCTGTGTGCCATTGCCCATGGGGAAATGACTGCTGATCAAATTCTTGATCTCCACCAAGAATTAAAAGGCAGTTCTAGCCATTAAACATTGAAAATTCTATTTAGACAGACTGTTAAAAAAAATGAAGACGCTTTTCTTACTGACATAACTAAACACTCATTGCAGCCTTGTTCCAAAACTGTATCTTCCATTAGCACAAAGGAAAACCAGTTCTTATAGTTCATGTAGTAGGGTAAGGAATATAGAAAAAAAATGTCAACAGTAAGCCTTTTGTGGAGAAGGAAATTCTCTTTGCCCTGACTATTCTATCCTGAAAGCACAAACTGAAACTTTTACAAAATGTATTGGCAACCTCTAATGAGAATAAGAATGGAAAGGGAATGATCTCTTTTCTCCCCATAGCAAAGGGTCATGGCTGACACCGCTATAGAAAAAAAAAAAAAAAAAAAGGTTGACAAGGGAAAAGCATAGCAAATTTATTATGAATATGTGCATACCTGGGCACAGAAGTTATATAAAATGTGAACACAAAGAGGGGTCAGTTGGTTGATGCTTAAATACTCTCTTCAAAGAAAGACCAATGTATGGATCCAAGAAGTGGGCGGCAGACATTATGGGAAAGCGAGGGGTAAACTTAACACAGGATCAAAGGTTGTCTTATTGTGCAGATAAAATGTATCAGGTAATCTCTTGGCGAACAGATGAAAATTCAGTCTGAGTGTGGTGGTGACTCCCAGTCTCTTCTCTGGTGGTTGACCTTTACCGGTTATTTGATGAGATCCCTAGGGAGGGGGTCTTAAGACAATTGCATTTCTTTTGGAAATAAGGATAAGGAAATTCCACAAAAGGAAATTCCAGAAAATCTGTCACAGTGCTTAGTGGAGAAGTTGGGAAGGCAAGACAAGGTTACAGTGACCTCGATTCTGAGGCAGCTTCTAAGGTCTCTCAGGATGTCAAAGTCTCTGTCTTTGGGATATTGCTTTCTGAAACCCAACAGAGCCATAGCTGATCTCCACATTGGCAAACAACTGAATATTTCACAGAGGATTTGGAAAGAGGTGAAAAAACAGTTCAGGCAGACAGCTTTAACAGACTATATGTACATGACAGAGATACGCAAAGTTTTAGTAAATCTGAATCACATACAGAAAGCTGAAAGCAATTGCTACTGCACAGTGCTGTTTGGGTGGAAGATTTAATAGGTCCTTCTCCTCCCTTTGGGTCTCATTAAACATCATTTTGGCTTAAGAAGACAACTCTGTTGTCCAAATTAACAACAGCCTCCATTTTCGTGTCAAGTGCCTGGTATTCCCAAAGAAATGTCCTTCCTTTTGGCTAAGCAGTATATTAAGTAATGCATTAAACAATACAGGCTGCCAGTGAGCCTGTTTTCTCATGATTTTTCTTTTCTCTGGATTCTTTTAAACGTTCTACATAAATCTCATTCTTTTAACTTCTGCTAAGCTATTCTTAAATTTACAAAAAAGAAAGACACGTTTGTCATGCCTGCAATCCCGGCACTTTGGGAGGCCAAGGCAGGTAGATCATGAGGTCAGGAGATCGAGACCATCCTGGCTAACATGGTGAAACTCCATCTCTACTAAAAATACAAAAAATTAGCCAGGTATTATGGTGGGTGCCTGTAGTCCCAGCTACTCAGGAGGCTGAAGTGGGAGAATGGCATGAACCCGGGAGGCAGAGCTTGCAGTGAGGGGAGATCACATCACTGTACTCTCCAGCTTGGACAACAGAGCGAGACTCCTAAAATAAAACAAAACAAAATAAAGTAAGAAAGACATGTTTGGGTTAAATTAAAGTATTGGTGGTCTATTGTAAAGATTAGAAATGAGAGGTCAGGCGTGGTGGCTCATGCCTGTAATCCCAACACTTTAGGAGGCCAAGGTGGGTGGATCGAGCCCATTCTGGCTAACATGGTGAAACCCTGTCTCTACTAAAAAAATTAGCCAGGGGTGGTGGGGCGCACCTATAGTCCAGGCTACTCAGGAGGCTGAGGCAGGAGAATCGCTTGAACCTGGGAGGCGGAGGTTGCAGTGAGCTGAGATTGCGCTGCTGAACTCCAGCCTGGGCGACAGAGCAAGACTACGTCTCAAAAAAAAAGGAATAGAAATAAGGAAGATAGTAGTGGCAGATGCTTAACTAGTCCCCCAGTTCCTACTGCTCACCCACAAGGAAAATAAAGTTTTGGGGGAACAGGAGAATTTATCAAGATACAGTGCAGTCCATGCAGTTCTAGCAACCGAGTTGCCTCATTGATTGAGTTCTCTCATTGAGGGCATGCACAGAAGGCAGCTTCATTTTCCACCTTTGGGATGACTCTGTGACTCTGTCCACCGCTCCTGCTTCTTCTGACTGGATACATGCTTGGCCCTGCTTCTCAATTTCTGCCTGTCAGAGAAAAGTTCTAACTGGTTCAGGTACGGACTATCAAGTACAGCAATGTTCAGCCCTGTTTTAGTTCTCAGACATGTTTCACTGCTCTACATAATCCTGTGAACCATATTACAAATTGTTTGAATCATGTCTTTTTACAATGAAAATTATTCAATGTTATTAAGTAAAAATATTCCAGATTTTAAAAGATTAACTAATTGACCTATATAATATACAAGGACATTAAAAATTACTTTCCACAGATAATTAGATAGGCAGATTCATTAATGCACTTTAAACCAATTAAGATAAATGCATCATTTATTGACAAGTTCATTTCAAAGAATATTTGGATATTTGGTTTTGGTATCAGGTATAAAAGTACAGGTTTAAATTCAGTCATTTCATTGCATTGATATTGAGAAAAAATGCTACCCTAATTTAATTATAGACAGTTTCCTCTTGCCTTGTGCACAGAGAAAACTAATTCATACCACAGAGACTTAGGGTTTCCCCTTGTGCTTGATTATCCACAGCATGTACAGGGTACAGAAGATGGAGAAGTTGACTGAATCTAAGAAAAGAGTTTCACATAAGCCTAGAACCTCAAAGGGTGACACTCTCAGTGTTGAGTGAAGCAAGAAATAAACGTAGACATTCAAAACAGGACAGTGTGGGAACTCACTTTTCTCAAATTATATTTCAGATGAAGAAGAAATCTCCAACAAGAATTAATTGGTTTTCACATAAATTTTGTTTTAAATTTATATTTTAAGATTAAGATGGAACAGAGACACCCCTCTTCAGGGGCCTATAGAAAAAAAGAAAATCCCGAGTTCCTTCAAAAAAAAAAAAAATCCAGATACCTAAGTAGCCCTAAAAAGTAAAGAAGTAACTTGTTAAGCAAGAAGCTAATAGCCTAAAACAGTAGCCACAAAAGTTGAAGTCCAAAGATATTTGCTTTCCCTATAAAAACTGAAGATAATATCCTAACATATGTCCCTGAGTTGTCTTTCAGACACTCAGACCTCTATCAAACAGATCCACTGGAAATAGACCTCAGATAAAAAGGAGCTGAGGACCAAATTCTTGCCACCATTCTTTGTTCTAAATTTCTTTCTGAGAGGCCTACAAAACGTCAGATCTATAAGCCAAAGCTAACATTCTTTTCTGCTGATCCCACATTTTTAGACAATGATAAATCAGAAAAATCTGTAAACCTACCTATGACCTGTAAGTCCCCACTTTAAGATTTCTACTTGTAGACCTAAACAAACATGTAATTTTGTAATTTCCATGGATTGATTTCTAGTTTTGCCTGTAACTTCTGCTTTCCTAAAATTTACCCCTGCCTTTAAAATCCCTTGCCTGCAAGTCTTTGGGAAGTTTGGGTCTTAAGCAGGAACTGCCCTGATTCTTCTTGCTTGGTGCCTGCAATAAATGCCTCACTTTATCTCACTGCTATCCCAATGTCAGTCATTTGCTTTACTGGGCTGGGAGAGCAGACTCCAATTTGTTTCTATAACATGATCCAATAGTTTCAAGTGGAAAATATAAGTGTTGTTAGATTTAGTTGTGGCACAGACAATGGTGTTCACCCAATATCCCAAGAGCTTTCTCACATTTTCCAGCTCCCTTGTAATTGAGCGGGGTCAGATGACTAATTCTGATCAATTAGCTATGGGTAAAAGAAACACAACTTACTTCTGGGTAGAAGAATAGCAGAACTGGTGAACATGCCTCAAGTCTCTCTTCCCCAGCAATGTTGACCGAGGGGACACATGTTCCAGATGAAGCAGCTCCAACATTGCAAACTCAAAGGGCCTGGATGGAAATCATGTGCCCAGGAGAGTTCCCTGATTTTACAACAGACTTTGCATGAATGGGAAATAGACCTTTACTGTGTTAAGCAACTGAAATTTGGATCATGTTAGCCTAACCTAACTGATGGAGTTCATTGCCAGGGTGATTGACAGAGCAAATACAAAGAATCTTGGAAAGATCAACTTCACACCAATACTCAAAGAGGTACCACAGGTAAAAATCCAAGAAGCATGAGCAACCCACAGCCAAAATCCACAAAACACAAAAGAAGTCACAATGGCTGAAATCCAAATGAAATAATTATTGATAATAACAGACCTCAAAAACTTCAAATATTGTAAATATGCAACATAAAACTTAAAATAATAATATGTTTAAAGAGACAAGAGAATGGTCTGAAATATAAACAGGAATAAGAAACTATGAAGATTAAAAACAAATGAAATAGAACTACTAAAAATAAAACATACAATTGAAATAAAATCCTCAATGGATTAAACAACAGATTAGACACAGCTGAAGAAAGAATCAGTAAATATGAAAATAAATCCAAGAAATAATCCATTCTGGTAATTACTGGAATGCAGCTTAGGAAAATTTTGAAAGGGAGGCTAAGAGGCACACAAAATAAAGAAAAGATCTAATGTAGATCTAATCGGAAGGATAATAGAATCTGCAAAAAACAGTATTCATACAGAGCATTCAAGAATTGCTGAAATTCACCATTCCTCAGAATGTAGAAGCCAGCTCATGCTCAAATAAGATAAAAAATACATATGGATCTATTCTTGGACACATCAGAGTGAAACTGCAGGATAACAAAGGAAAAAAAAGAGATCTTCAAAGTAGCCAGAGATAATCAACAGTTTACAGATAATGAGTGACAATGTCATCTGGCTCTCCAAAGGAATAATAAAAGCCAGAAGAGAGTGGAAATACATATTTATTCTGCTGTGAGAAAATTCTTGCAAAACAAGAACCAGACACCCAGCAAATTTAACTTTCAGAAATGGGAGGAAAATAATGGCATTTTCACACAATCATTAAGCTAGGGAGTTCACTGCAGAAAGACTTCTTTATGGAAATTTTAAGGAATGCATTTTAAGGTCAAGGAAATTATGCTAGAAGGAAAGTCTGTGATACAAAAAGGAAAGAAAGAAACAATAAACAAAGATATATGGATAATACCAAGCACTTATTGACAGCACATAAACCAATAAAAATATCTAATACATAGTAGATAAAACACAGGCCAGAATGAAATACTTCACAGTAAGAGCTTGTAAATTGCATAGGGAAATAATGAGAATTTGTGCTTATATTATTCAAAAGAAAGGTAAAGACAGACTTTATTGTATTAAGTATGTATTAACCCTGGTTAAAGTAAGCAAGGTGACCAAACAAAGGGTGAATATAGAACATACAAATTCCAAACAAGCAGAGGAAAAAAAAGTGTGTGGAGTTGGGGGCAGAGGTGGGGGACTGAATTGTAAACAAGGCAAGGAAGGAGTGCGGGAAAACTTAGAAAAAGATAAAGTGATACAAGTAGGAGACATCTGGTAAGCTGATAGAAATGAACTCCGTTATATAAGTATTCAAAAGAAATAATACAAGTTAACTCCTCATATGTACCCAACAGAAATTCTACTTGATAGAAAGTCATGTACTCAAGTGTTGTGAGTAGTGTATGCAAAATAGTCAAAAAATCAGAAATTTCTCAAACACCTATTCCACAGAATGGAAAAATAAATTATGGCATATTTTATACAAGATCATTCTATACAGCAATGAGAATGAAAAATCTACAACTACATGCAACCACATGGGTGAGTCTCTTAAATATCATGTTGAGTGAAAGAAGGTAGACACAAAAGAAAACCTAGTGTACGATTCCATTTACATGAAGCACAACAAACAGGCAAAACAAATTCATAGTTTAGAGATAAAGATGTTGTAGGGAGGAGGAAGGAAGAGGAAATAGGGAGGGAGGAAGGAGGAGGTAGAAAATGTAGAAACTAGAAGGACAGGAATCTGGGGAGGTAGTGAGGTTTTCTTTCTCCATCAATGTTTTGGTTACACAGCTGAATCCAGTTGGTAAAGATTCATTAAGCGGCATATCTATGATTTACGCATATTATTGTGTGTAGAATGTAGATTAAATTTCAGTAAATGGTTTTCTTTTTATTATTGTAAGTTCAGGGATACAGGTGCAGTTTTGTTACATAGGTAAATTTGTGTCATGGGAGTTTGTTGTATAGATTATTTCATCACCCAAGCATTAAGCCCAGAATCCATTCGTTGTTTTTCTTCATCCTCTCTCTCCTCCCACCCTCCACCTTCCAAAAGGCCCCAGTATGTGTTTTACCCCCTATGTGTTCATGTGTTTTCATCATTTAGCTCCCACTTGTAAGTGAGAACATGCAGTATTTGGTTTTGTGTTCCTGTGTTGGTTTGCTAAGGTGAATGGCCTGCAGTTCCATCCATATCCCAGCAAAGGACATGATCTTGTTCTTTATTATGGCTGCATAGTATTCCATGGTGTACATGTATCACATTTTCTTTACCATTGATGGACATTTAGGTTGATTCCATGTCTTTGTTATTGTGAATAGTGCTGCTTCTTCACAGCAAAAGAAACCATCAACAGAGTAAACAGATAACCTACAGAGCAGGAGAAAATTTTCACAAACTATACATCTGCCACCTATTTTTTAAGGAAACAGAAATATTAAAGGTTCAAGGATGAAAAAAATTGCCAGGTAATAATTAACTGAATAATTAGACAAAATGGACCTCAAGGCAAAAAAGCATCACTATAAATAAAGACATTCACTGAAACATGATGTAAAATTCCTAAATTTGTGTGTACCTAAGGATATAAACTCAAAATATGTAGAGCGACATGTTCCTGAGCTAAAGATACTGACAAATTCACAAACATAACAAGAGATTTGAAAACATTTATATTAGCAATCTAAAGATTAAGCAGACAAAAAAATAAAAAAGATATGGATTATTTAACAGAAAAATTTTAAAGCTCGACTACTTTGTTGTACCCAACAATTTGAGAATACACATTTTTCTTAAGCATATATTGAACACTTACAAAAATTAGCCATATGTTAGACTATACAGGTAATATTAACAAATTCTAAGGACTGGCTATTCTATAGGTCACATTTTCTGGCTACAAGGCAATAGAATTAAAAACCAATAAAAAATGAACTAAGAAATAATAACCTTTATTTGGAAATTTGAAAAACACACACATAATTCTATTTAACTCATATAAAAAAAGACGTCTTAGTAACATCTAAAAATAATAATTTAAAAAAAACACAAACAGGAAAATATTCTTCATTAAACCAGAAGCTGCACTTGGAGAGCGAAACTTATAGCCTGTATGTTTACATCAGAAATGAATTCCCAAAATTAATGAGTTATAAACATCTCATTAAATAGTTTAGAGAAAGAAAACACAGGAGAATATATCCAAAGAAAGAGGGAAATAAAAATTAGATGGAAGACCAGAAATTAGTGAAATTAAAAACACAGACATAACAGAGAAATCAGCAATGCCAGAAATTAAATCTTTAAAAAGCCCAGTAAAAGAGACACACTTTGAAATATTAATCAAGAGAAGAAAAAAAAGGGTAAGCACAAGTAAACAGTATTAGAAATGAACCAGGGGACATGATAAAAGGTGCTATAGAAATTAACAGAAAATAAAAGAACATAGTGAAAGACTTTTGTCAGAAATGGATAAACTTTGGCAGAAATGGATAAATTTTTTGAAAAAAATACAACTTACTGAAATTCACTTAAAAAGAAATATGTCTACAGTGTGTAAAAAAAAAATTGATTTGTAGGTTAAAATATTTCTCACACACACAAAATGACTAGGTCCACATAGCTTTACTGCCAATCCTATCATTCAAGAGACAGATAATTCCAGGCTTACACGAAATCTTCCTGATAATTAAAAAAGAAAAATAAAATCCCCCAAATCATGTTATGAGGCCAACCTACCCTGTCATCAAATTCAAAGAGTAGTATAAGAAAGAAAATTACAAGGCCAGTCTCACTCATGAATACAGATGGGAAAATTCTGTGTAAAATATCAGCACACCAAAACCAGCAATAATATAAAAGGTAATTTTTCATGACCACATTGGATTTGTCCTAGGAAAACAGGAAACTAGTTATTTGTAATTCACTATATTAAATTATTTGTAATTCACTGTACTAAATGGTTATTTTTTAAAGATATTTTAAAAAGTATTCAATAAAATGAAAATTCATTTGCAATAAAATCTCTCAGCATATTAGGAATTGGAGAGGTGTTCTTTATTTTCTTTTTGCCTTGGGGATCTATTCTTGGGGATCTATTCTCTGCCTACCTCTACCTTAATCTGGCATCTGGGAGTCTAACCCCTAAGGGCTGCATCACTTAAGTGCCTTACCCTTAGCTACATGTTGAGTTTAGTCAATCTGAGCAAGAAATTCAAGGGTGGGAAGATATGAGAAGAAGGTCAGGATACTTCCTCCCTTCCCTGATGAATGCTACAGCTCAGGCTATATAACTACAGCTCCTACTAGACAGTCTCTTGTTCCAAGTCCAGCTGCACTGTGTATAGTAACAGCAGGTCTAGAAAAGATAAACAGCTAGCTTCCTATTATGTGCTTTAGCATGCCTTATTCATTGCCCTAGCTCTGTCTATGCCTACATAAATTTTCTTTCATTCAATATTCTTCAGAATCCCAGCTGATATGCTATTAACCTTTGTTACAGGTTGACTTGTATTCCTTCTTGAATTTGTATGTTGAAGTCCTAACCTCCAGGACCTCAGAATGTAACCATATTTGGAAATAAATAATTTAAAGAAGTAATTAAGCTAAAATGTGATCTTTAGGACAGGCTCTAATCCAATATGACTGGTGTCTTTATAAGAAGAGATTAAGACATAGAGATATGCAGAATAAAGACTGTGAGGATACTAGCAGGAAGATGGTCATCTACAAGCCAAGGAGAGAGACCACAGAATAAAATTAACCCTGTCAACACCTTGATCTTGAACATCTCGGTTCCACAACAATATGAAAACAAATTCCTGTTGTTTAAGTCATCCAGCCTTTGGTATTTTGTTATAGCAGCACTAGCAAATTGATACAACTCATTAAAAGACATCTACAAAGAGACAGACAAGTAAAAAACAAAAACAACAACAAGAAAACCCAGCAAACATTATTATTAATGATTAAATGTCAAAAGCATTTCCTTTAAGACTGGACACAGTGTAAAGATTCTATATATCACTAATTATATTCAATATTAGACTGGAGGTTTTAATAAGTCTAGACAGTAAGACAAGAAGAAGGATTAGAGGTATAAAAACAAAGCTATCATGATTTGCAGATTGTAAAACTGTCTACATATACAATTCAAAAATCTAAGGATAAATTATTAGAATCAATAAGAGAGTTTAGTTAGTTTGCTTAATATAAGACCAACGTACCAAAACTATTGGTATGTTTATATTCCAGCAATAATCATTTTAAAAAGGTAACTTTAAGTGTTAGGTTTTAATCCCAACAACAATAACATGGTGTACTTAGGAATAATTCTAACAAAAACACTCAAGGCCTTACAAAAAATATAAAATTTTGTGAAAGACAGTAGACAGATGAAAAAATATACACACCATGACCTTGATGGGACTCAATATCATAAAATTATCAGTACTCTCTAAATAAATTCATAGCAGTTATGACCAATCCTGATAGATTGTTTCTTGAAAATTGCCAACCTGATCCTAAAATCAATATGAAAGAGATAAGACCCAAATTACCCAATACACTTCTGCCAGCCACAAAGGCATATTATAAATCTACAGTTAAGAGAGTGGGTTCCAACACAAGGTTGAACAAATCAATAGAATACAATATATCAGAAGAGCCAGAAACAAGCCTATGTAAAATGTATATGATTTATGAAAAAATAATTATGACCTACAGATCAGGGAGAAAATAATGGATTATAACAGCAAACAGTGCTGAATCAGTTGGGAAAAAAATATAAAATCAATTCCACGTGGATTTAAGATTTAACATGAAAAAGACCCTACAAACTATACTGTGTTATAATCAAAAATAGGGGAATAGATATATATATTTACTTTAGAGTGGGGAAAGATTTATTAAGAAACAAAAAGCCTAATCCACATGGAAAAATATTAATAAATTTTATTATATGAAAATTTAGAACTTTAAATCTTTAAAAGATACCACAGAAAGAGTAAAATGACAAGCCAAGCACTCAATAATATTATTTGAAAGTTATGCAAACAAAATAAGGCTAGTATTAATGACTTCAATGAATCAATAAGAAAAAAGCAAATAACACAGCCTCCCCTCACCAAAAATAGGCAAATGATATCCCTGCATGTAAGAAGCAGCACAAACCACTATCAGATAATGTTTCACACTTGACTGGTAAAAATTAGACAGTTGGTCAATAACAAGTATAAGTGAATATATGTAATAATGTGACCTCTCATCCATAACATTGAGAGTAAAAATACTACAAGCGTTCTGGAAAATAGCATTGCACTACACTAAAGAGTTGTATATGCGTTTATCCTATGACATGGCTACTGCACTACCAAATAAAAGGGAAATACTTGTATATAAACACTAGAAGCCAGGCACAAGAACGTTCATAAAGAAAGCAAACATATAAATATCCATTAGAAATATAATATACAAATACATAATAATTCATCTAGTAGAACAGCAATAAAAACAAATGAGCTTTTTCAGCATAAACATGATTGAATCTCAAAAATATCACATTAAGTAAAGGAAAAAAGCAAGTCACAGAAAAATATGTGAAGCTTGTTTCTATTCCTAAAGAATTCAAAAATCGGTAAACTGAACAATATTTAACAATATATATGCAAATATATATATATCCAAACCAGCATGGTACTAGTACCAAAACAGATATACAGACCAATGGAACAGAACAGAGGCCTCAGAAATAATACCACACATCTACAAACATCTGATCTTTGACAAACCTGACAAAAACAAGAAAGGGGGAAAGGATTCCCTATTTAATAAATGGTGCTGGGAAAACTGGCTAGCCATATGTAGAAAGCTGAAGCTGGATCCCTTCCTTATACCTTATACAAAAATTAATTCAAGATGGATTAAAGACTTAAATATTAGACCTAAAGCCAAAAAAACCCAGAAGAAAACCTAGGCAATACCATTCAGGACATAGGCATGGGCAAGGGACTTCATGACTAAACCACTAAAAGCAATGGCAACAAAAATCAAAATTTAAAAGATACCTCAGAAAGAGTGAAAAGACAAGCCAAACACTGAACAATATTATTTGAAAGTTATATAAACAGAATAAGGCTAGTATTAATGACTTCAATGAATCAATAAGAAAAAAGCAAATAACACAGTCTTCCCTAACCAAAAATACTACAAGCATTCTGGAAAATAGCATTGCACTATGCTAAAGAGTTGTAGATGCACAAATGGAATCTAATTAAGCTAAAGAGCTTCTGTACAGCAAAAGAAACTACCATCAGAGTGAACAGGCAACCTACAGAATGGGAGAAAATTTTTACAATCTACCCATCTGACAAAGGGCTAATATCCAGAATCTACAAAGAACTTAAACAAATTTAGAAGAGAAAATCAAACAACCCATCAAAAAGTGGGCAAAGGATATGAACAAACACTTCTCAAAAGAAGACATTTATGCAGCCAACAGACATATGAAAAAATGCTCATCATCGCTGGCCATCAGAGAAATGCAAATCAAAACCACAATGAGACACCATCTCACACCAGTTAGAATGGCAATCATTAAAAAGTCAGGAAACAACAGGTGCTGGAGAGGATGTGGAGAAATAGGAACACTTTTACACTGTTGGTGGGACTGTAAACTAGTTCAACCATTGTGGAAGACAGTGTGGCAATTCCTCAAGGATCTAGAACTAGAAATACCATTTGACCCAGCCATCCCATTACTGGGTATATACCCAAAGGATTATAAATCGTGCTGCTCTAAAGACACATGCACACGTATGTTTATTGCAGCACTATTTGCAATAGCAAAGACTTGGAACCAACCCAAATGTCCATCAATGACAGACTGGATTAAGAAAATGTGACACTTATACACCATGGAATACTATGCAGCCATAAAAAAGAATGCGTTCATGTCCTTTGTAGGGACATGGATGAAGCTGGAAACCATCATTCTGAACAAACTATCGCAAGGACAGAAAACCAAACACTGCATGTTCTCATTCATAGGTGGGAACTGAACAACGAGAACACTTGGACACAGGGTGGAGAACATCACACACCGGGGCCTGTCATGGGGTTGGGGGAGGGGGAAGGGATAGCGTTAGGAGATATACCTAATGTAAATGACGAGTTAATGGGTGCAGCACACCAACATGGCACATGTATACATATGTGACAAACCTGCACGTTGTGTACATGTACCCTAGAACTTAAAGTATAGGAAAGAAAGAGAAAGAAAAGAAAGAAAAGAAAGAGACAAAGAAAGAAAGAAAGAAAGAAAGAGAATATATATGCCCATGTAGAAGTATGTATATGTTTAAGTATGAATATATGTACATAAATGCATACATGTACATATATAGACATATACATATGTAAGTTAAATTGTTTAAATTATTTTTAATTACAAGGAATAATTTATGCAAATCTTAGAATAGTGATTATCCTCTGATAAGACACATAGGAAAGGAGATGTGACGGGAGGGGGGCATACTTGTATCTTAAAAAAATACTAATGTTCTATTAAAAATGTTAAACATTCTATTTCCTAACCTTGGTGGCAAGTACTCTTGTGTTCATTTGATACTATTTGAAAACAAATAATAACGACTTTTCTATACTCATGTGTTTATATAGTCACTATGGTTTGGGTATCTGTCTCCTCCAAACTTCATGTGGAAATTTGATCCTCAGTGTTGGAGGTGGGCCTAATGGGAGGTGTTTGGGTCCTGGGGGCAGATCCCCCCTGAGTAGATTAATTTGCTCCCTGGGAGTGAGTTCTCACTCTATTAGTTCCCTTAAGAGTTGGTTGTTAAAAAGAGCTGGCACCTCCCCACCTCTTGTTTCCTCTCTCACCATGTGATCTCTACACACACAGCTCCCCTTCATCTTCCACTAGAAGTGGAAGCAGCCTGAGGCACTCATCAGATGCAGATGTCCAATCACGAATTCTTCAACCATCAGAACTACAAGCCAAATAAACCTTCTTTCTTTACAAATTACCCAGCATTCAGTATTCTTTTATTACAACATGAAACAAAAATAATAGTATATTTCCTTTTTTCAAAAAAATATAAAGTTGTTGAAGTCACCATGATGACCAGAGATGTTCAGTTGGGTTGTGAACTGATTAGTGTAATCATCCAATCTTCATTAATCACTATGTATTCTTTGTATTCTTTTTTTTTTTTTTTTTTTGAGATGAGGTCTTGCTCTGTCACCCAGAATGGAGTGCAATGACATGATCACAGCTCACTGCAGTCTCAACTTCCTGGGCTCAAGTGATCTCCCACCTCAGTCTCCCAAGCATCTGAGGCCACAGGCACATGCCACCACACCCAACTAATTTTTAAATTTTCTTTTTAGAGATAGGGTCTCACTCTGTTGGCCAGGCTGGTCTCAAACTCCTGGACTCAAGTTATCCTCCCGCCTCAGCCTCCCAAAGCGTTGGGATTACAGGTATGAACCATTCTGCCCAGCCCATGTATTCTATTTTTAAGTTGAAAACTCATTTAAATAATTATTTCATAGTTTGAATGTTGTAAAAATGGAAATCTAAATAGATGCCATGGCCACCTTGAGCCACAGAAACCCCTAGAACATTTGCTGAATTATGAGGTTTCACAAAGACCTCAAGGAACTAGGAAAAAGAGAACCCAAACCCCAAAGTTAGCAAAAGGAAAGAAATTGCAAAAATTATAGTGGAGGGCTGGGCACAGTGGCTCATGCCTGCAATTCCAGCACTTTAGGAGGCCGAGGCAAACAGATCATTTGAGGTCAGGAGTTTGATTCCAACATGGTAAAACTCCATCTCTACTAAAAATACAAAAAACTTAGCTGGGCATGGTAGCACACACCTATAATTCTAGTTATTTGGAAGGCTGAGGTGGGAGGATCGCTTGAACCCAGGAGATGGAGGTTGCAGTGAGCTGAGATCATGCCACTGCACTTCAGCCTGGGAGAAGAGCAAGACTCTGTTTCAAAAAAAAATACAGTAAACAAAATGGAAAATTTTTAAGAAGAAAAAATCAGAAAAACTAAGTTGGTTTTTTTTTGTGAAAATATAAACGAAATTGACAGACCCTTAGCTAGACTTTAAAAAAAGACTCAAATAAAGTCAGAAATAAAGGTGAAGACATTATACCCTATGCTACAGAAATAAAAATAATTGTTAAATGCTACTATGAACAAATAGACATAAAAAATGAAAATTTTGGGAAAAAAATGGATTCATCCTAGATACATACAACATACCAAGATTAAATTACAAAGAAAGAAAATCTGAGCAGCCCAGCAACTAGGATGGAGGTTGAACTGGTAACTGAAAACCTCCCAAAAAGAAAAGCCCAGGACCAGATGGCTTCACTGGTGAATTCTATCAAATACTAAAAGAAGAAGTAACACCAATCCTTTTCAAACCCATCCAAAAATTACAGAAGAAGAAACATTTTCACACTCATTTTATGAGGCTAGCATTATCCTGATACCAAAGCCAAATAAAAATATGAGAACAGAAAACTACAGGCCATTGTCCCTGATGAATACAGACACAAAATACCTTCAACAAAATACTAGCAAACTGAATTTAATAGCACATTAAAAGGATCAAACAATGATCCAGTGGAATTTATCCCTGAGATGCAAAAATAGCTTAACAAACACAAATCAATTAACAGACTGAAGGATAAATGTCACATGATTATCTCAATGATAAGAAAAAAAGCTTTTGGCAAATTCAACACTCTTTCGTAAAAAAACTCTCAGCAAATTAGAAATGGAAGGAATATACCTCAACATAATAAAGGTCACATATGAGACAGCTAATACCATACTCAAGGTTGAAAAACTGAAAGCTTCTCCACTAAGATGAGACACAAAGCAAGGCTGCCCACTCTTGCCACTTTTATTTAACATAGTACTAGAGGTCTTAACCAGAGCAACTAAGCAAGAAAAAGAAAAAAAAGGCCTCAAAATTGGAAAGCAGGAAATAAAATTGACCCTGTTTGCAGGCAACATGATCTTATATATAGAAAACCCGAAAGACTTCATTAAAACAAAAATCTGTTAGAACTAATAAATGAATTCAGTAAAGTTGCAGGATACAAAACCAACATGCAAAAATCAGTTGTGTTTCTATAAACTAACAATGAACTATATAAAAAGGATATTTGGAAAACAATCCCATTTACAACTGCATCAAGAAAATAGTGAGGAATAAACTTCATCAAGGAGATCAAAGACTTATATACTGAAAAGCATTGATGAAAGAAATTAAACAAGATGTAAGCAAATGGAAAAACACCCCATGTTCGTGTAGAAGACGTAATGTTATTAAAATATCCATACTACTAAAACTGATCTACAGAGTGCAGAGTCAATGTGATTCCTATCAAAATCCCAAAGACATTTTTTACAGAAATAGAAAAAACAATCCTAAACTTAATATGAAATCACAAAAGACTTCTAATAGCCAAAACAATCTTGAAAAAGAAGAACAAAGCTCCTGGTGTATATATACATATACACCATATATATATATACACATATGATATATACACACACACCCCCATATATATACACACACACATACTATATATATATATATATATATATTTATATATATATATATAGTACTGGCATAAAAATAGACATACAGACCCATGTAACAGAATAGGGAGCCCATAAATAAATTCACACACATATAGTTGACTGATCTTCAATAAGGGTTCCAAGAATATACAATGGAGAAAGGACAATCTCTTCAACAAATGGTGTTTAGAAAACTGGATGTCCACATGCCAAAAAATGAAATTAACCTTTATTTCACACCGTAAACAAAAATCAACTTGAAGTGGATTAAAGATTTCAATATAAGATCTGAAACTATAAAACCCCTGGAAGAATATAAAGAGGAAAAGCTTCATGACATTGGTCTTGTCAATGATTTTTTAGATTATGACCCCAAAAAACATAGGCAACAAAAGCAAAATTAGACAAGGGGGACTACATTGAACTAAAATCTTCCGTAGGCAACAAAGGAAACAATCCACAAAATGAAAAGGGAACTTACAGAATGAGGGAAAATATTTGGAAACCATATATCCAATAAAGGGTTAATGTCCAAAATATATTAGGAAATTCAACAACTGAATAGTAAAAAACCTAACATCCCAATTTAAAAATAGGCTAAGGACTTGAACAGATAGATATTTCTCCAAAGAAGACTTACAAATTGGTCAGATATAGGAAAAAGTGCTCAACATCACTAATCATCAGAAAAATGTAAATTGAAACCATGATGAGATATCACTCCATACCTATTAGGAGGGCTATTACCAAAAAAAAAAAAAAAAAGATGTGGAGAAATTGAGACCTTTGTACACTGCTGATGGGAATGCAAATAGTGCCCCTGCTATGGAAGAGAACATGGAGGTGAAGATTCCTCAAAACATTAAAAATAGAACTACTCTATGAACCTGCAGTTCCTCTCTGGGTATTTAGCCAAAAGAATTAAAATTAAGATTTCAAAGAGATACTAGTACTCCCATGTTCGTTGCAGCATTGTTCACAGTAGCCAACATGTAGAAACAACCTAAATGTACATCAACAGATGAATGGGTAAGGAAAATATGGTAATATACACAAGGTAAATTATTCAGCCTTTAAAAAGAAGAAAATTCTCATATGTGACAACATGAATGAAACTTGAGAACATAATGCTAAGTAAAACAAGCCAGTTACAGAAAGACAAATACTACATGATTCGACTTACATGAGACATCTAAAATACTCAAATACATAGAAGCAAAGAGTAAGATACTAGGGGCTGAAGGAAAGGAGGAAATGGGGAGCGACTAATGAATTGTCGTAAAATATCAGTTAAACAAGATGAATACATTCTAAAGATATGCTGCATAACACTCCATCTGTAGTCAACAAAATGCTGTACTTTATAATTAAAAATGTGTTAAGAAGGTAGATCTCGAGTGTTCTAATCACAACAAAATAAAATTTAGGAAATAAATAAATAAATAAATAAATAAAAGGAAAAATAATGACCTGCAAAGAAGTAACAAAGTCAGTCTCAGTTGCCATGCCCATCCTCTCCTTGGGCTCCGGGCCATATTTGCTGCCTTTGTTCTAGGGGCACATTTGTGGCCTTATCAGTTATATCCAGAGAGGCAAGATAACCAGGCCTTAGTTAAAGCTCAGTAATCTCTCTATGAGAAATAATCCAGTGCTGAGTCCCTTGGAAGGGGCTGCAAATGGACACTATATACGCATACACATACACTATATATATAAACTATATAGAGAAAAACTGTAAATATACATAACAACATAGTATAGGTGTATTAGTCTGTTCTCATACTGTTAATAAAGACATACCCAAGACTGGGTAATTTATAAAGGAAAGAGGTTTAATTGACTCTCAGTTCCACATGGCTGGAGAGGCCTTACAAAACATACAATCATGGTGGAAGGGGCAGCGAACATGTCCTTGTTCACATGGCAGCAGCAAGGAGAAGTGCAAAGCAAAGTTGGGGAGAAGCCCCTTATAAAACCATCAAATCTCAAGAGAACTCACTCACTATCACTAGAACAGCATGGAGGTAACTGCCCCCATGATTCAATTACCTCTCACTGGGTCCCTCCCATGATACATGGGGATTATGGTAACTACAGTTCAAGATAAGATTTGGGCGGGGACAAAGCCAAACCATATCAATATGTATCTTACGTATTCTTTTTGACTTATAAATTGATAGCAAGTGACTTTTTTAGGCAGTAATAATGCTTTAGAATTGTTTTTAATAATTGATAATACCAGAGAGAGAGAGACAACAAATTTTGCTACAATTCTGAGGTATGAGATAAATGGTCTTGAAAACTCAACTTTATTACCATCACACACAGAGATAGAGAGAACATAAATATGAAAAAAATTGTGCAGACATAAAGTATATGAAATATATATAACTAGAAAATTTGTAGAATACGAAGTTCATACATTTGTATTAACTATTGTGAATCCTAAATTGATCCACAAAAACACACACTTCCATCTTTCAACTTACTGGATGGAGAACTGCTCAACCATTGTTTTCCTGTTGTGGGCATTCTCAACACTATCACT
Source organism: Colobus angolensis palliatus (assembly GCF_000951035.1). Classification (NCBI taxonomy): domain Eukaryota; kingdom Metazoa; phylum Chordata; class Mammalia; order Primates; family Cercopithecidae; genus Colobus; species Colobus angolensis. The sequence goes on along the minus strand of NW_012115489.1, from coordinate 743,226 downwards.
AGTTAACATTTTCTTTTTCATTTTATTTTTCTGATTAAAATTTTGAATGGCTCCCCATTGTCAAGAAAAAGAAATCATTGCAATTACTTAATGACATTCAACGAATCTCACAGTTTGTTTCCCTGCCACCATGCTCCATGTTTCTACACTCCAAGCACATCAAACTTAATACTTCTTAATCTTCAAACCTCTTTGCCTTCATTGGCATTCTTCCTAGATTACTCTTACATGATGGATCAATTAGGATATAATAAATTGAAATGCAGAAGCAAATAATCTAAAAATCTCAGTGGTTTGAAATTGATCAAGGTTTATTTCTCACTCATGAGATATGCCATCATGAGATGACCAGGGGCACAACTCTGCATCACCTTCATTCTTACTCTGGGCCCCAGGTGGATATAATAGGCATTATCTGAACTATTGTTTGTTGAAGGCACTAGGAGAAAAAAGAGCATGGCAGATTACACAATGTACTAAAGCTTTCACTAGTAGTTAGCCAAAGCCAATCACACAATCACACAGCATCAGAAGGGAAGGGAAGCTTTTGTCCAAAAGAAAGGCATTAACAAATGCTGGAGAGGATGTGGAGAAGGGAATGCTCATACACTATTAGTGGAAATGTAAATTAGTACAACCACTATGGAGAACAGTTTGGAAGTTCCTCAAAATACTAAAAATTGAGCTTCTATATGGTTCAGCAATCCCACTGCTGGGTATATACCCAAAAGAAAGGAAATCAGTATATATCTAAGAGGTGTGAGCACTCTCATGTTTGCTGCAACACTGTTCACAATATCCAAGAGTTGGAAGCAACTTAAAAGTCCCTCAACACATGAATGGATAAAAAAAATGTGGTACTTACACATAATGGAGTACTATTCAGCCATAAAAAACAATGGGGTCCCGTCATTTGCAACAACATGGATGGAGCTAAAGGTCATTATGTTAAGTGAAATAAGCCAGGCACAGAAAGACAAACATCATATATTCTCATTTATTTGCGGGATCTACAAATTAAAAAATTGAACTCATGGAGATGGAAAATAAAAAGATGGTTACCACAGGCTGGGAAGGGTAGTAGGGGGTGATGGGGGAAGGTGAGGATGGTTCATGGGTACAAAACCAAACTTTTAGAATGAATAAGACCTAGTGCTTGATAGCACAACAAGGTGGCTATAGTCAAAATAATTTAACTGTACGTTAAAAAATAACTAAAAGAGTATAATTGAATTCTTTGTAACACAAAGAATAAATGCTTGAGGGGATGACTACCTTATTTATCTTGATGTGATTATTACGTATTGCATGCCTGTATCAAAATATCTTATGTACCCCATACATAGATACACCTACTATGTACCTACAAAAATTTAAAATTTATAAAAAGGGAAGAGATGAATAATGTCCCCTCAGGGAGATATGTGTCTATTCCCAAAGGTTCTACCACAACTTCTTTTTCACCTACTTTTCTTTGAACAGTAGGTCAAATATTTCTGATTCCTAAAAGCTTTCCTGACTTTCCCAGAGTCGGTCCCCTGACTTGTTGCACTCTCAGATCAATTTCTGTCGACTTGTGAATGGTATTTACAATGATGGATATTTTGTTTGTTTGTATTTTCATTGTATTGTTCAGCCTTATTAAGGTAGAATATATATATATATTATATATGTATATATTATTTATATATATAAATAAAATTCACCAATCTTAGGCATACAATTTGATGAGTTTGACAACTATAAACAGACATGCAACAACCAAAACAATCAAGATACAGAACATTTCTACCACCTTAAAAATGTCCCCCACGTCCCTTTGCAGTCAATCTCTTCCCCCAACGCCCTGGTTCCCAGGAGCCACAGGTTAGCTTTCTATCATTATAGTTCTGCTTTACCTAGACTTTCATATAAATAGAATCATCCAATACACAGTTGTAATGGGTTGAATGGTGCCCCACAAAAAAAAATGTTTATGCTTATTCCCTAGGACCTGCGAATGTGACCTCATTTTTTAAAAGGGTCTATATGGATGTAAGTGAAGGATCACAGGATGAGTTTTTCCTAGATTATCTGGGTGGGCTCTAACACCAATGACATGTGTCCTCACAAGTATTAGAAGCTACAGCAATTATTCTTCTTCCTCCTTTCCCTGTTCTTGGGAGTTTTCTCACTTGCATGCATTAATACTCAACTAAAGACTTGAAGGTAGCACTCTGTACATCTCCAGAATAGCTCTCCCCACTTTCTCTTTCTCTCAGTCTCTTCCTATCCTTGAAGCTCTCCACTCTAAGACTGTGCCTGAAAATTCCAGCCATCTTGATCTCCCCAAATTCACAACTTATTCTCCTCACCTTGAGAAGGCTTATGGACTCTCTTTGGGTCCTGCACTATGACCTGGAAACTCTCTCTAGGGAGCAAGCTGGGGCAGTTGCAGAGCTCACCTTATTTGTTTCCCTTTTCTCAGGGATCACTGCCACGCACTGTCCATTATCCAATGCCTACAACCATCGTTTCACACATTCTCCATGCCCTCTGTCCTCACAATTTGTTTGGCATTATCCAAAAGCATTGCTAAAAAAGACTGTCTTGTATATGCTACCAAAAAATAATCAAGCAGCTACAGAAATGCCCTTAAGAATCTTGAGTATGCTATGGGCAGAACTGAACAAACTTCATAAGTTAAGCTGACTTAATTTTAATGTCCTCAAATTTCTACAAATAGGAAGTGGAAGATAGTTTATGTAATCTCTGCGGCCAAGCAAAAATGCAACCATGAGTAGTCATGTTCTGTTTTGCAGTCCAATATAACAGAAACTGAGGTCAAAAATAACTAAATGTATAGGCACCAATGCTAGTCCGGATTAACTTTATCTTTCTTTCTGTTTCTTGCTAGCCTCAGTTTCCTCATATGTAAAATGAGGATAATAAAAGTATTCTCACCATGGACATCCTGTAAGGTTTCGATAACTCAGAGCCTTAAGGTGTATTCATTTTGACTCTTAGTGAGAAATCAACAAGTGTCCATTGTCATCATTATTTTGTGATGTTCTGACAGTGTTTCCTCAGAACACCTTACCTTTAACCACAGAAGCTGACAGTGGTCTCTTCTTGAAAGTCAAAGCAGCTTGTTGTAGTATTTACCTCCATTTACTTCTGCTGAGGCAAGGCCCTGTAGGGTTTGGCATAAGAATTAAATATTTTTTTGTTCCACTAGACTCTTTCAAACTCTCTTGATGCCCAGGCACCTGGTAGTATGTACACCGTAGAAATGTGAAGCTCTTTTAATTAAATACTGGAAAATCTGTAGATATCTTGAAAGAAATTCAGAAAATTATGTGAAACTCACAGTGAAAAACAATAAACAAACAGGTTATTTATAGGCTGAATAAATCATCACTGTTAGTGACGCTGATTTTGCAAGGTACAGGTAAACCTTTTTCTACCACCTGTTGTACCTTTAAACTAGGTAGCTGGACAATTTTCTTAACCAGCTGAAAAATCAGGCAAAGGTTGTGAACTAAGACATTCCCTGTTGTCTTCCATACAAGTTGAGTGCTGGGATATTATTGGCTATACAATTATACACACATGAAACTGCTATTGTCTGCCACCTTCAAACTGCTTTAGCTTTTATACTGGGTCCCATTTCAAATCATTGTCCCTGAACAACAACTTGGGATTGTTCTTTCAATCACACGTGGCAGCTGCTGCCAGCAACCTTTTCAAACTCTGCATTGCCAGCAGGTATTTGTACAAGGCAGGTGGAATATGCTGAGTAGAAATATTGTGCTGTCAATTAATAATCCTAATGCCATTAACTTAATATGCCTTGAGCAGCCACTGACCAGTTCTTGCTGTTAAAGGGAATGAATAGAGGAGCTCTTTGTTAGGACAAAGCAACCACTCTCTCCCTCAAAGCCCTTTACCAACTTCTGTAGTGAAAAGCATATGGATTGTAATTGTTTCTAAATCTCTCATGTAAACTGACTTTATAACCGGCAGAGAGTCAGAAAAGAAGATGAAACTATAGCTATGTCTCAGTGAAAACTGAGTAAGGAAGACTCAATTGTGCTGTAATAATTTCCTTCTCAATTATTACAGCACAAATGACTACCAATTTTTCTTGCTACAAAATGGGCATAGCCTTTAAAAGGTTATGTGTAACACGAGTACAGGCTCTGAAAAATGTTTTATTACTGCTAACATAACCAGGATATGAATCTTACAATTGAATTCTCTTATCTGACAGGAATGTTGACTATTTAATGTTTTTTAGTTTGGCATGAGATAGAATCACTGTAAATAAAAAATACATATGAAGGGAATAAAAACACTTTTTCCATAAATTAATCAGATACTATTCAAAGGTGGAGATTACTCCTCAAAATGGAAAATACCACAGGCAGTTTATTGTCTTCATGTATCATTGAAATAAGGTAATTCAATCTGTTGTATGTTAGGAGAAGAAAAATAATCCCTATTTCTTTCAAAACAAGTATACACTGCTTTCATGTGATCCATAGTTTCTTGTCCAGCACTCTTTTTTCTGAAAAGACTGGGTTATGGTTTGTTTGTCTATGCTTAAGAATGCACTCAACATGTGTGGGAGAGCGACAGTGAGTAATCATAGCAAATATTTATTAAATGCTCACTCTTTGCTAAGCTTTATGTACATTATCTCTGTTGATCTTTACAATATTCATTCAGGGTGAGTACTGTTTTCCAAATTTATTTTGCAGATGAGAAAAGAGAAAAGAGCTTGACTGAAATGCCTAATTTTTTCCTTCACGAGCATATCTTCTTAACACAGAATTTCATAGGGCAATTTTTACCTAGTTCTGTCCCCACTGGCCATAATCTCTTTTGAATAATGGTTTAGGGAACACTCAGTCATTGTATTTAAATAAGGTCTTAACAGATTTGTGAGAATGCCTCAACAACACTCTGTATCAAGATCCATACTTTTAAACAAAAATTCATGAAAATATAAGGGAGGTTTATATCAATTTACTCTTCTTTCCCCTAAATATCTCGTAATGCCCCATATCCTCTGTGTCTTAGAGAAGAGTGTGTCCCCTGGCTGTCCTCAACCCTCTTGTAATCATGTCATCTTGTAGGGATATTTACTTCTTCCCTCAGAGACCTTAACATCACCCACAGTTTGTCAACTTCATACATTCAGAGCGCTTATCACTAATTTCTCCAAAAGATTTTATTTTCCCCTAATCCATTCTGGAAAAGCTGGCCACTACACTTACTAGTTAATGGGCATGTTCATGTGATACTGCAGCTCTCTATCTCTCTCTAGCCTAAATATTTTTCTACCTATGCCCTCGTTAGTGGCATGCTCTCTTTGGTTTCTCCACCCTCCTGTGTAAACTCTTCTTATAAGAATCTCCCCTTTCTGGTTGGACAGTGAACAAAGAACATCACTCAGCACAAATACCACCCTGTGGACCAGGATTAACAGGGCCCCAGAAGTAGTCAAGGTTATTACTATTAAATCACTTTGTGCCCAGGTACCACGTGGCAAAGCTCTATCCTTGATTCCACGTTATACTCCTACAATTGGCCAAATTACAAATTAAGGAACTGGGACTTTTGGTCCCTATAGCACTAATAATCTTGGCCTATACTTAGATGCCCTGAGCTCTGAGTTATATTCATTGTTTATTATCCCCACATAAAATTTGAATGGTCTTGAATATGCTTGAGAATGGTCTAGGCAATACAGGGAATTCCTCCAACAGCTCCAAAGGAGTGTGCTGTTGCATTGTAGAGAACTAAAAGAAAAACATTGAATCCAGTGGTGTGTTTAAAACAAACTCATTTTTTAAAGTAGAGAATATTATTTAATTGTTCAGGAATTCAGGAAGTTATTAAAAGAACATTGGGAAACCTATAGAAGAGGAAAATTGGGGATGTGTCAGTTATGCTAAGTACTTGTCTCTCTTTGAAGTTAAAGTTCTTTCCTGTGGGAAGATGCTTTTTTGTGATACTCTTGGGCTTTTAGCCATAGTTAAACAATACAAATGCTTTGTTTATATACAGTACCTTTCATCTGGGCTTTTTGCAAGGATTTGAACACACACATTTTAATCTTCACAGCATTTTATTGAGGTAGACATATACTGGAATTGAACAGACAATATAATTTAACTGGCAATGTTTACTGTCATGGAAGCAAAATCCTAGTTTCCTGACCATTTTCTGGCCTGGCCATTTTTCCCTGTTTTTTTACATTTCTTTTTGCTTTTAGCTATTCCTTTTGAATTTATTTGACTACGTATCTTTCTGAATACTGATTTTACCAACCTGGGTTATACAGTCTTGGTTTAGTGCTCACAGTATTTTAAAGCCATTTTCCCCAAAATGAATTTTCAAACTCCAGTTTAGGCAAAAGTCCCAAGGGAATCACTGTAAAATTTGCAATTTGCCTGGAAACTTGAATGAATGCAACAACAAAAGATGGCTGCCTTTTATTCTGGTTGACATTTTTAGCAGTGCTGCTAATGAGCTGTTTTCTTTCAACAATTTTGCGTTCTCAAAAAGCATATAAGTTTTTCAAGAAATAAAGGCGGGCAATTTTATTTACTATGAACTTGGTTGGTTTTACAATTAGCAAGTGCAGTGCCCTTCCCACATCTTCCTAAACACAGACACTTGCTGTCCTATGCATGCCTGTGTGCCATTAGCTTTTTGCTAGAACAAATTGATGTTGACTTTAAAATTAAAAGTCTGGCACTTTGCACTAAAAGTTAGCAGACCATGAGAAAGGAATTCTATAGAAAAAAGAATGGGCAATTCTACATTAACTTGGAGGCAGAGATCATCTTACCTTCTCTTTCCAGGGTGAAACCTGATAACTGAATGTGACTGCTGTTGCCATGCACAGGGAAAGTGGCAGTTTTTAAAGCAACTTGCATCCAAAGAGTTTGAGTCTTTTTAAAACTCTCCCTACTTCTGTGATGGTCAGGAAAAAACTCAGTGAAGAACTCTGTCAGCATGCTTTTTGTGTGGCTTGAGCCCAGTCACTAAAGGGGCCAGGACCCTGTGTTTACCTAGGCAGGCATCTGGAAGGTTCTCCAAAGTAGCCCTCCCTACAAAACACTATGGAAGGTCCTAGGGCACAGATAGTCGTGGTGGGAGTCATAATCTGAAATCTCTAGAGATTACATTTACATCTTCATATTTAGATTTACATATGGAAGAAGCCCCATAAGAAGAATGTTGGCAATTCCTTGTATACATGGTTATTGCCCACTGATGAGCAGAATGCACAGCTATAGCCTCATCTTACTCTCACATGTTTCCTAAGTGGCCTTGCTCACGCTCATTTCTTTAATAAACATTTTTAGCCTGATGACCCCCAATTCTGATTTTCAATCATGATTTCTCTTCTTAATTTCAAAATCATATAGCTTTCTCCTAGTCATTTTGACTCGAATTTCTCACTAAGCTGAATTCACAATCTCTCCTGCACTTCCTGCTCCTCCTGTGTTTTGCTTCTCAGGTATCATGATATCATCACAGTTACCAAAACCAGAAATTCTATAGCCATCCTTGACTCCTCCCTCTCCTCTCTTTTTCCATAGACCCAAAATACACATACATATGAACTCACTCTTCGAAGACAGCTATTGATTCTACCTTTGGAAGTCAACTACTAGGCTCCATCCCAATTACCACTACAGCAGGTCAAAGTCATATGATCTCTAGCTCTGATAACTGTAACAGCCTTCTAATAAATAAATCTCCTGGTCTCCATTCTTACCCTCCTGTTGCTGACTCTCCAGACTTTTCTTTCAATCATATCTAAGTATTTGCAATTCCTCAAAAGCTGTATTCTCTGTTTTAAACGTGGGTCTTTCTATTTGCCATGCCCTCCTGGTTAACGACTCCCTTCTGCCCTTCCTGGCAGGCAACTGCTACTGACCTCAGCTTGACCTGACCTACCTCAGACCTCAGCTTGATCTGACCTAACCTCCAAATCTAAGTAAGGTTTTTCTTCTTTATAGTCCCCGAGCACTCAGTACTTTTCTTGTGGCAGGACAGAAGGACAGAACTAGGGAATTCCCGGATGGCTTGTTTATACCCCAGCAGACCCCAGCCACCATCCAGCCTAGAACTTGGCCTGTCTTGTTCACCACTATATCCCTGATACGTAGCACAAGCTTTGGACACAGTTGAGATTCAGTAAATATTTATGAATTCGGAAGACTAACGTGGAAAGAAAGCAAGGAAGGGAGGAAGCAGAATAGGGAAAGGAGAAAGATTAGGTATAAACCAATCTGCTTTGTAAATATGTAATGGAATATGTAAATGTAAATCAATGTATAAGTAAATTCCTGAAATCAGTGTTTTTTTTTTCCTGTGATTTCCTCTTTGTTATAAAACTAGACTATAGAGAAAAAAATAAACAGTTTAAAGTTCTAATTGTCGGTTTCTGATCAATCAAGTTTTAACCTGTAAATTTATTCTGAAAGTCTGAATAATATTTTTTGACACATAAGAGGAGATTAATGTTTAATAAAATAATAAAGTAAAACTTTTTGTAAAGTATATAATCTCTCTATATTTTTTAAATCTGAATTTCATAAATAACATCTGCTTTAGGTGAAGTATATCAGAACAACCATCTAACTATTAAAGTGGTCAGCTCATTTAAGAGTTGTCTAGAACACTCTTAAATCTATCACCTTAACAGAAAAAAAATTATCACATCAAGAAGAGAGTGATGTCTATATTTAAGCCTGATTTTTAAAAATGATTGGATTTTGACAAAAGTATGATTTTTCTTACTTTCCATTTTAAATGCATTTCAATGACCATAGCCAATATGCCTTTCAGGGTAGATTAAGATTCTTCCAAATATGAACCCATGATACTTTAATGACCAAAATATCCTAGGTAAATGGTAGAATTGCTATCTTCTGTGTGCTTTTAAGTTCCAACTGCATTAAGCTTAGCAGACCAAAGCCAATTTGGATGAAATATTGTTCTATTTATTTTTTAAAGTTAATGTGCAATTTCAGGGATACAGACATCAATTCTCCCACTGAATTTTCCTCAATCCAGGATATTCCTGATCCCTTTGGTTACATAAACCACTTATTATTGAAATAAATAAAGAGAGAACAGAGACTAAAAGCAATAAAGCTCACAAACATGTTTCTAAAATATAACACATGTACATATATATGTGTATACACACACACATACACACACATTTTAGGATTCTTTTCTATTTCCATAAAGGATGTCATTGGCATTTTGATAAGGGTTGCATTGAATCTGTAGATTGCTTTGGGTAGTATGGACAGTTTAACAATATTACTTCTCCCAATCCATGAAGACAATATTTTTCTATCTATTTGTGTCTCCTTCAATTTCTTCTATCAATGTTTTATAGTTTGTAGTGTAAACATCTTTCACCTCTTTGGTTAAATTTATTTCTAAGTTTTTTTGTAGCTATTGTAAATGAGACTTTTAAAAATTTCTACTTCAAATAGTACATTGATTATAATTGTATAGAAATCACACTGATTTTTATGCTGATTTTGTATTCTGTAACATTTTGAATTTGTTTATTAGTCCTAACAGTTTTTTAGTGAAATTTTTAGGGTTTTCTATGTATAAGATCAAGTCATCTGCAAATAGGGGCAATTTAACTTCTTCCTTTCCAATTTTGATGCCTTATTTCATTCTCTTAACTAATTTCTGTAGCTAGGACTTCTAGTACTATGTTGAATAGAAGTGGTAAAAGTGAGCATCCTTGAATTATTCCAGATCCTAGAGAAAAAGCTTTCAACTTTTCTCCACTCAGAGAAAAGTTAATTGTGAATTTGTCATATATGGCCTACAATGTGTTGAGGTAAATTCCTTCTATATCTAATTTATTGAGAGTTTTTATTAGGAAGGGGTGTTGAATTTTTCCAAATACTTTTTCTGATTCTATTGAAATGCTTATATGGTTACTGTCCTTTATTCTGTTAATGTGATGTGTTACATTTATTGATTTACATATGTTGAACCACTTTTGCATCTCTGAGATGAATTCCACTTGATCATAGTGAATGATCTTTTTAATTTTCTCTTGAATGTGGTTTGCTGTTATTTTGTTGAGAATTTTTTCATCCATATTTATCAGGGATATTGATTTGTAGTTTTCTGTTTTCATTTTATCTCTGTCTGGTTTGCACATCAGGGTTGTGTTGGCCTTGTAGAATGAGTTTGGAAGTACTCTCTCCTCTTCAAATTTTTGAAATCGTTTAAGTATAATTGGTATTAGTTCTTTAAATGTTTGGTGGACTTCTGCAGTGAAGGAAAGATCCCAAATAACCAAAGCAATCTTTAACAAAAAGAACAAAGCTGAAGGTATCACACTACTTGACTTCAAAATATACTACAAAGCTACAGGAAGCAACACAGCATGGTACTGACATAAAACTAGACATGTAGACCAATGTAACTGAATACAGAACACAGAAATAAATCCCAGTACTTACAACCAACCAATTTTTGACAAACTGACTAAGAACACACAATGCATAAAGGACATCCTCTTCAATAAATAGTTCTGGGAAAACTGGATATCCACATGCAGAAAAATGAAGTAGACCTATATCTCACACCGTATAAAAAAATCAACTCAAAATGGATTACAGACATAAATGGAAAACCCAAAACAATGAAACTACTAGAAGAAAACATATTGTAAATGCTTCATAACATTGATCAGAGGAAGAAGTTTTGGATAAGACCTCTGCAGCACAGGCAACAAAAACAAAAATAGACAAATGGGATTACATCCAACTAAAAACCTTCTGCACAGCAAAGGAAACAGTCAACAGAGTGGAAAGACTTACAGAACGAGATAAAATATTTGCAAATGATGCATCTGTATCCTGGGTTAATTACCCAGAATATTAACTTGGTTTAATATCTAAGTTATATAAGAAACCCAAACAGCTCAATAGCAAAAATCAAATAATCTGATTTTAAAATAGACAAAAGACTTGCATAGACATTTCTCAAAAGAGGACTTACAAATGGAAAACAGGTACATGAAAAAATGCTCAACATCATTAATCATTAGGGAAAGGCAAATTAAAACTACAATAAGATACCATCTTACCTTAAGTAAAATAGCTATTATCAAAAAGACAAAAACTAACAAATGCTGGCATGGATGTAAAGACAGGGGAACTCTTATACACTATTGATGGGAATATAAATTGGTACAACCATTATAGAAAACAGTATGGACCAAATCACAAGATTTGGAGACTGAGACCATCTTGGTTAACATGGTGAAACCCTGTCTCCATTAAAAATACAAAAAATTAGCAGGGCATGTTGGTGGGTGCCTGTAGTCCCAGTTACTTGGGAGGCTGAGGCAGGAGAATGGCATGAACCCAGGAGGCGGAGCTTGCAGTGAACCGAGATTGCACCACTGCCCTCCAGCCTGGATGACAGAGCAAGAGTCCGTTTAAAAAAAAAAAAGAAGAAGAAGAAAAGAAAACAGTATAGAGGTTCCTCAAAAGTTTAAATCTCACTACTGGGTATATATCCAAATAAAATACCATCAGTATATTGAAGAGATATCTGCACTCCCAGGTTTATTGAAACGCTCTTTACAATAGCCAAGGTACGAAATCAACCTGAGTGTCTATCAGAGAATGAATGGATAAGGAAAATGTGGTAGACATACACAATGAAATACTTTTCAACCATAAAAAAAAGAATAAAATTTTGTCATTTATGGAAATGTGAATGAATCTAGAGGGCATTATATTAGGTGAAACGAGCTAGACATAGAAAGACAAATACCACAGGATTCCACTCACATGTGGAATTTGAAGAAGTTGATCTCATAGAAGCAGAGATTAGAATAGTGGTTAACAAGGGCTGGGTATGGGGAATAAAGAGAGGTTGGTCAACCAGTACAAAGTGACAGTGAGATAGGAGGAGTAAGTTCTCGTATTCTGTTTCAAAGTAGGCTGGGGACTAAGGTTAACAATATTGTATTGTATATTTCAAAATAGCTAGAAAAGGGGGCTTTAACTAAGAAATGATAAATATATGAGGTGATAGATATGCTAAATACACTGACTTGATTTTTATACAATGTATACATGTATCAAAACATCACACTATGGCCCATAAATATGTACAAATATGATGTCAACTAAAAACAAAACAAAAATACATACACACGTAACCTATTCTTAAGAAGGTGAAAGGCAGAGATTCTTGGGTTGTAAATATAGGACAAAATCAGCAGTTTAAGTATTATTTCTCTAGTGCAAAGATGTAATAAAGTACTTAATAATGCTGTAACCAAAAATAGTGATTTCATTCTGGCTTGAAAATTGGATAAAGACATAATCAGCATTTCCCATTGCTGATGCCAACAAATTCCTTGTCAGGAAAGTAAGAGGCTAAGAACCATGAGGTCTGCTGAATCTTTCATGGTTCCTATTCGGATACGAAGAGATTTACAGAAGCATAATATGCCAGCTATCAGGCAAGACCAAGCACGTTGAACTGTTGTCATCAATCCTTGGACCATCGAACACAAAACTACAAGATTTGTGCCACAAAGCAATCATCCTCTCTAAATGGATTTTTTTCCATCTCCATACAGTGTGAGAATTGACTATTGTTCTAGTAATAGGTCTTACGGAAGGATCCAGTGAAACTGGTTCTTCTGTGCAGGACAGAGTGTGATGGAGAGCTTGGGAAAGGGTTTCAAGAACCTCTACTTACAGGAGTACTTGGGGATATTGCCTAAGTTTTCTTCATATCCAAGACCTTTACAAAAGTTTTAATTGGTTAAATTGCTAACAATTGTTTAAAGAGAAGGATGTGTATTTGCCTTCATCGTAAATGATCCCATGTCTCCCACCACTAAGCCCCTGTTTGTTATCATGATAAAAATTTATTTTAATATTTGTCTCATTTCACAGAGATTTGTTAAAATTTACAAGTGCCTATGTTGCCTTCTCGTGTCAACTTATGACCTTTGTTTACTTAGTTTTGCGCACTTGCAGTAAATATTACATATGGCTACTTTACAGTTAATGATTTTTTAAAATAATTCTGGCTTCTAATGAGAAGCATATATAACCAAGATTATTTTTTATAAAAACGATGACCTTTGTTTTTATTTTTAATATCCATGGCCTTGGGCATACTTTTTGCATTCACCTCTTTATAATTTTATTTCCGCCATCAGCATGAAGTTTGCTTCAAAAAAAAATTAATAAAACCTTCTTGATTCTTTATGCTCTTTTTGTTCCCTAAGATTCCAAGGCACTTTATGTTACTGTTTTTAATATTTTTGTGATAAAGAGTAAGAACTATGTTTTTAAACTTTGTATTGCCAGCACCTAGCACAGAAAATGGTTTATAGTAGGAATTCAACAAATGTTTGTAAATAAATGTTTGACAGAAGGGATTATATTATATTGTATTAGTTACATATTTTTTTACAGTCCTTGATGCATTTTCATGTCCACCACAGCTTATGGAAAATGATAAGTTCCATAAGTGAATGATCAATGACAAAACGAGTAGCAAAGTGGGCATGCAAACAAGTTTGCCCAAGTTCAAGGACCTTGTCTCTACATCTCTCCAACGCCTTTCTTCATCACACCTCCCAATATATCCTTGGAGGATATGTTCCAAGACCCCCCAGTGAATGTCCACAAACGTGGATAGTACTGACCCCAGGTATACTATGTTTTCTCAATCAGACCAGTAAGTCACGAAGAGGCAGATAGCATCTACTTGGCAAAGCCCCAGGGCAAAGGGAGGATTCACGTCCCAGTTGGGATGGAGTGGGGACAGCACACAATTTCATGAAACTATTCAGAACAACATGCAATTTATAACTTATTTAATTAAATTGTTTATTTCTAAAAATTTCAATTTAATATTTTCGGACCATATTTGCCCTTGGGTAAAAGGGGGATTCCTGTACTTTTTACACTTTATCATTTCTTGTCTCTTAATGAGGGTAAAAAACATGAGTAAATAATTTGATGGGAGGGTAGTCACATAGCCTTAACCAAGTCTACTGCCACTGTACTATGAAAGGGAGAGGAGAAGACTAAAGACTTATTAACCTAAGCTTCTGATGCCCTTTGTTGAGTGATCCGAGCAAGAAACCTGGGAAACTGTCCCAGTGACATTTTGGCAAATCAAAGCAAAGGAGTGTTCTTTCCCTTGATGCAGCAGCATCCCATAGCACTCCATCCAAAGGGAAGCAGGTGCTTCAGGTTATGAACCTGTGAAAGTTGATCATGCAAATTGACTCATTCTTGTCATATTCAACTTAAAAAATCTAGAAGATGGGGAGAAAAGCACTCAGGGCATATAATATTGCAAATAAATTTTATGCAAGCCCAGCTGCTGAAACTGCCTGCTGTAACATGAAACCAGCTAGTAACTACTGAACTAACCTGCTGCAACTCTAAGACTAGCTTTACCCACTGTGTCATCCACCAATCAGAGGTTGGCAGCTCCCCAAATCCTTACTAGTGCCAATGAACTGTTTTTCAAAACAATGTGTAACATTTCTCTTTTTTTTTTAAAGCCTCGAACCTTCCCTTTGTTCTTCAGACATACTGAAGGCCATCCAGTCTATGTGTATGCCCCAAGTTGCAATTCTTTGTTCCCAAATAAAACGTTTTAAAGTTAGGGATTTGTCTTTTTATTTTATTTGGCTTCAACAAATATTTGCTCATCAGGTTTTCAAACTGCCTGGGTCAGCTTGGGGAATCCCCATGGCTCAGTAAATAATAATTGTGAAGATAATAAACTTGCCTGTCTTGTTCAACATTTTCTCTATCCCAATTAGCTGATATACGCACTAACATTTACTGAATGAAGAAATGATCATGGTACCAACAGTAAGAATTGTTTCCACTTATTGAGAACTTACCAAGTGCATGAGACTGCACTAAGCACTTTTTGTATATTCTCTTAATTAATCACTGAACATTCTGAAGTGAAAATGAATCTCTTGAGGTTCATTTTATTTTCATCATAGTCTTTCTAAAAAGTAATAGGATGATTTATGGTAAAGTTAAGTAAATTAAAATTTGATATTGGAAATTTTCTTCATTGAAAAATTTGTCATAATCATGAAAACCAAAAGCTATAAAAGTTTTTTTTAAAAAACTTGTGCAAATATATAAATACAAAAGATTGTAGGGAAGGAATTTTTAAGATCATCTTGTCCAATTTCTCAATTTTACAAAGGAGAAAAATAAGAAATCGATTGATTTAAACTCAATGTCACACCATTAACCAGTGACAGAGACGGGAGTAGATCCCCCAAGATGCATTGGTCCCAGTAGGCCTATGTTGTAATATTTTCTTACTATTCCCCTCAAGATTATTAGAGTAATAATTATCTAATAATTTTTAGAGCTAGAGAATTCACAGAAGCCTAGCGCAGTTCATCACCCTATGTCTCTGGGGCAAATGTAATGCCTGTCATAAATAATGAGGTATTGCTTAGTGAGGATTCTCAAGAAGGTGACTGTGACCTGGATCAGTGGAAGGGTCAGAGTGAAGTAATAGCAACACTATACCTCAAATTTTCTACAAGCTTCTATCTGTTCTACTGCCAATTAAAACCTTTTTAAAAAAAAAAAAAAAAGAAAGAAACACAAATCCCATGAGAGGTTAACCTGCAGGTAACTTTCCTCTCATCCATCAGGTGGGTCTCCCCCAGAAAAGGTTTGAGAACTTTTGTTTTGTGTCCTCAGGGAGTATTGCCTCTCTGGTCAAATATCTCTGCAAGGAGGTGGAAGCCATGGTTGGAGCCTGAGGTCAGAAGTCAAAGCTGCCTAGCCCTGCAGAGGTAGCAAGAGGCTCAGCTCCTGTTTCTCCAACTGTGGATAGAGGAGTGGCCCAGGATCACCTGATGCCCAAGGCTATAGGATTGATTATAACACCTGCAAGTGTGCTCATCAATATTACTAAAGCTTAGGTATCTAGTCATAGAAACCTTTCTTTAGATAACACAGATAGGTCACAACTGGAGGTTGGCAGTCTGTTTTTGGAGAAAAAGAAAACCTATAAGGATTATGACATATCCTTATAAATGCAGTAAAACTGGTTACTTTTTATGAGGTCTTCATCAAGCCACATTTTTTTTCTTTTTTTGGTTTAAACAACAGAAATTGATTTTCCACAGTTTAGGAAGCTGAAAGTCTGAGATCAAGGTCCAACAAGATTGATTTCTGATGAGGGTCTTCTCCTAGGCCTGCAGATGACCACCTTCCCACTGGGCCTTACATGACACAGGGGTGGGGAGCAGGGAGCTCTCTGGTGTCTTTTCTTATAAAGGCACTAATCCCATCTTGAGAGCAACATTTTCATGACCTCATCTAACTCTTAAGTACTTCCACCGAAGCTCCATATCCAAAGATCATCAAACCAGGGATTAGGGCTTCAAATATAAATTTTGGGGGACGTAACATTTAGTCCACAACATTTACCAAACTGAGATTCTACAAAGAAGTAAAATTGGAGTCAAAACCAAGTAACAGCAAGCAGGGAAATGGAAGCAGAGGTAACTGGCTAGGGAGGGGTATTTAAGAACGCCTCTAACAGGAGATCCAATGAATTAGGGCAGCTGGGTCTGTTAAGACCATTTTCAGAGGAGAATAAAATATACTTCTGGGTCCTGAAAGGCCTTTATGCCTTTGCTCCAGGATCTCCTTCTACTCTAACTACTTGATTTGCAGGAGGTGAATTGCAGAACTGTTTCTCTACCTTTTGCTGCATGTTCTCCATGCTTGTTTATATTTGTAATGTGTATTTGCTATTGATCCTATATTGTTCCAGAAACATCCTCATGTATTTTTGAACCTGTTTTTGTTTAGTTTCCCCAAGTAGCATGAAACCTCTTGAGGGCAGGAGTTGTGCTTATTTCTTTTGTATATGTCTAAAGAACTGCATTAGCAGTTTACTGCACCATGTAATGTTGTTAGATTTTTTTCAGCTGTTTATGAAAATTCTTGCTCTTCTCTCATATCCTTTCTCATAGAAGACCTCACATTTTTCCCACTTCAACCTCAAAAAAAATCTTTCTTTTCTTCTATACATGTCATTGTAGTTTTCAACATTTTCTTTTTCCAATTATTTATCAAAATTTAGCTCTTTTCTCATATCCTTTCTCATAGAAGATCTCACATTTTTCTCACTTCATCCTCTAAAATGTAATCTTTATCATCTTCTATACATATCATTGCAATTTTTGACATTTTCTTTGTAAAATGTATATATATATAAACAGATATATATATATATACACACACACACACACATATATATACACACACACACACACACACATAGTGTTTAAAGTGTTTACATAGCACTTGAGCTTTTCTTTTGTTTTTCAACTTTTATTTTAGATTCAAGGTGTACATGTGCCTGAATTGTTACCTGAGTATATTGAGTGATTAAGCTACATTCTGAAAGAAGTTTCTAGTGCTTCCTTTTGCCTGTAGAAAAGACCATATTGTAACCTGCTCCATTTAATAAGAATTTATCCTGGAATTTTTAAAAAATGCATAAAACCCAACTTTATAAATTTTCCAGTGTTTTACTCATTAAGAATCAAGAAGCTTATCCCATACCCCACTGGAACTTGAAAGGATGCATTTGAAAACCAAACAACTCAACTCCACAGGCTTTTGTAGAGGCAGAGCATTAAAAGAGTATCAAGTCATTTCTTAGTTGAATAGTTTATTTTTTTAACAAGATGAAGGTGAGTGTGGACAAGATCGCCATGTAACACTCCCAGTGAGGGAATCAGAAGACACAGTTGTTGTTCTGGCTCTGGTGAAGAAGCCTTAATTTCAGAAATATTGATGATTCTGATCTCTCGATTCTCAATTTCTCTCCTCCAGCAATAAAGAGGCACGGGAAGTCAACCCAGCCTGATGTTCTAGTGTCAAACAAGATTCCCCATGCAGTAGACTGGAGGATCCAGATCTGATTCTCCCTTTATTTTTTTTTTTCCTTTATCAAATAATGTCACCTTCCCCTTTTATTGATGCTCATCTCAGGTATAGATTTTAAAAAACAAAACAAAATTCAAGCCTCCCCAACAGAAAATCCCTTGGATTTCATAAGTTCTGAATCAGGCAGTTACTGTTCAACCCCCTATTCTTTCTCTTAGAAGGAGTGATTTACACGCCTGTCACCAAAAGTTTTCCTAGAGTCAGACTCATGACGGATTTCTAAGGCTTTGGTGCACATTTATGGAGGCAGAGCTGGGCCATTTGAAATGTTTTACTACAAAGATTTGCTTCTTAGTCTCATTAAGTATCTATAGAAAATCAAACTAAGAAGCACTTTGCAGCCAATCACAGGACTGTTCAGTTAGGGTGTTAGCGAGGGATTCATAAAGCTTTCAGAGAGGAGATTTTTCCTTATAAGATTGACTACATTGTATGACAATTCAGAATCCATAAAGAGATAGTTTAAATATCAAAAATAGGTAAGTTAGGATGACAATATGATAACCAGATTAGAGATTGAGCTGAAGGAGGTAACAGAATCAATTTGAAGCTATTACCTTTGTTGCTAGTGTAATCAGATAAGTGTTCAAATATTATAACCCCAGCCTAAGACAAAATAGTTTTAATTTTCTCAAATGCTTCAAAATAGTTACCATTTTTCAGGAGAAAAAGAGCAAAATGGCCGCTTCTCGGTAGAGAAAATTAGCCTTACCTGTTGATTACTGTGTCTTCATTTGCTAATTTATTCACGGAATGTTTATCGAATACCCAGCATTTGCCTGGCACTGAGCTATGCACAGTGAAGAAGACCCCTCAAGAAACTTTCAAAAAGAAAGTTCAAAGGAGACCCTGTGAACATTAGATAGGAACATGCAAACTTTAAAACAAGTTGCCTTTATATCCCCACCCCTCAGCATATTCCCTGGGTGCTGGCAGGTAGAGGACCACTGAATGGCTAAAAAGTGAAAGTAAAGAGAGAAATACTGTGTGTTACTGTATTGCAGAAGACTTACAGAAAACTTAAAAGGATGACTGAACGGGTTTTGTTCTGAAACTAGAAGATGATAAGGGAGAGAGCATTCGATTTGGGAGAAACAGTGAGGACAAGGACCTGTGGACATCAGGTCCTTGACCACACCTGAGACAGGTGATGTCCAAACCTGAGAAAGTTCCAGGTGTGTTTTGTGTTGGTGACTGGACAGACCTGGCTGAAGCAGCATGCATGGCAGATGTGTTCGCTAGAACAAGAAGAGTTGTTTCTACTTGGTTTTTTTCACTTACATGTTATGATCAGGAAACTGAATCAACTTAAGCCTTGTTTAGGAAGCTGAATTTGGAAGTAACATATAAGATGGTGTAATGATTTTTAAATATGTCAAAAAATATTTTTAAAAATTTGGAAGGAAGCTTCAAAAGGTGGAGTCTAATTTTCCACCCTTGAACCTGCAGCCTAATTAAGTGACTCACTTCTAACAAATAAGATATGGCAGAAGAGATGACCTGTGCCTTCTGAGGCTAGGCTGTCAAAGAGTGGCTTCTGTCTGCTGTTTCTCTTGCATCCCTCACTTTGGGGAGAGCCAGACCTTACGTTGGGTGGACACACAAGCTGCCCAGTGGACAGGCCTATGTAGAAAGTAAAATGAGACATCTCACCAACAACCAGTGACAACTGACCAGATCATGTGAACGAGCCACCTTGGAAGCACATCCTCTGGTCTGGTGAGCCTTCAGATGACTGCATCACTGGAGATATCATGACTCGACATTATGAGAGAGATTCTGAGCCAGAACTCCTCAGTTAACCGATTCCCAAATTTCTGACACACAGAAACTGCAAGAATAATAAATTTTGGAATGATTTGTTACACAGCATTAGATAAACTAATGCAGACGGTGTAGACGGTAAGGTTAGCTAAATAGTGGTTGTAACAACCTAAGACCTGACATACAGACTTGGCTATGAGAATGGCAAGGAATAAATAAACATAAAATATTATATGGAGTAAAACTTAGTGGCTTGTTGAACAAAGAAGTTGAGGTAAAGAAATAAACCAAGATGGCTCTAAGAAAGTATAAGAATGGTGGTGGCCATGATAGAAATATCGGTAGACAGTGGGTAGGAAAAATGGCTTTAGGAAAAAAGTATCTTTCAAAATAGTGACTGTAGAGAACTACACTGTAAAATAAGCTATAGTGACAATGGCAGACTGTTGAAATTAGATTTCTTAGAGATTAGCCATTTCCACTATCTGATTTTACAGAGAAAACCAAGGCAATCACATATGACCCTGCATTTAGAAGGGCCCTGTGCTTGGTTTAATGTTCTGCTCTTGCTCTCTTGAAATTATTAATAATTTTTGAACAAGAGTCTCTGTATTTTTAGTCTTCACTGTACCCACAAATTAAGTAGCTAGTCTTGTACACACTCCAGCCTTTCCATGTTGATTCTGACTTACATGATGAATGTGAGATTATCTGTTCCTCATATTAATAGAATCCTAAGATTGGCGAGGGGTGAGGGAGGAGAATGGTTTTGTTCTTACCACATTGCATTGCTTGTCACTACACTGAGTGTCTTCCTATTAGTAGTCATTTTCTACGTGATGAATCATCATGATGCAATTGGTCTGAGACCCAGATCTTCAAGGTGCTTATAAGTGACATACTGAATTCTCAAAGGTGAGTTCTGTTGCAAGGAAACGGAGCCTGTCCTATTGTGGAGATGCTGCCACATGAACACTGAATCTGCTAACTGTAATATTCCAGAATATTATGTGACATGTGTCAGGCCTCTGAGCTCATGCTAAGCCATCATATCCCCTGTGACCTGCACATTTACATCCAGAGGGCCTGAAGCAACTGAAGATCCACAAAAGAAGTGAAAATAGCCTTAACTGATGACATTCCACTATTGTGATTTGTCTCTGCCCCACTCTAACTGATCAATGTACTTTGTAATCTCCCCCACCCTTAAGAAGGTTCTTTATAATCTCCCCCACCCTTAAGAAGGTTCTTTGTAATTCTCCCTACTCTTGAAAATGTACTTTGTG
This sequence comes from Colobus angolensis palliatus, assembly GCF_000951035.1. Taxonomy (NCBI): domain Eukaryota; kingdom Metazoa; phylum Chordata; class Mammalia; order Primates; family Cercopithecidae; genus Colobus; species Colobus angolensis. The sequence continues at coordinate 722,123 of NW_012115489.1, read as the reverse complement.
AGATCCACCCCCTGCCCACAAAACATTGCTCCTAACTCCACTGCCTATCCCAAAACCTATAAGAACTAATAATCCCACCACCCTTGCTGACTCTCTTTTCAGACTCAGCCTGCCTGTACCCAGGTGAAATAAACAGCCTTGTTGCTCACACAAAGCCTGTTTGGTGGTCTCTTCACATGGACGCGTGAGACAGTATGGTCCTAAATGAACTCATGTCACACTAGTTTCTTGAGACTGATATGTAGCTGAAGCAGAAGAATCACCTGAGCCCAGGAGATCAAGACCAGCTGGGTAACAGCAAGACTCCATCTCTACAAAAAAATTTAAAAATTACCCTGGCGGCCGGGAGCGGTGGCTCATGCCTGTAATCCCAGCACTTTGGGAGGCCAAGGCAGGTGGATCACGAGGTCAGGAGATCGAGACCATCCTGGCTAACACAGTGAAACCCCATCTCTACTAAAAATAAAAAAATTAGCCAGGTATGGTGATGGGCGCCTGTAATCCCAGCTACTCGGGAGGCTGAGGCAGGAGAATGGTGTGACCCAGGAGGCGGAGCTTGCAGTGAGCCGAGATTGCACCACTGCACTCCAGCCTGGGCGACAGAGAGACACTCTGTCTCTTAAAAAAAAAAAAAGTTAGCCTGGCGTAGTGGCACACACCTGTAATTCCAGCTACTTGGGAGGCTGAGGCAGGAGAATTCCTGAGGCCCAGGAGATTGAGGCGGCAGTGAGCCATGATCAGGCCACTGCACTCCAAGCCAGGTGACAGAGCAAGACCCTATCTCAAAAAAAAATAAAATAAAGAAAGAAAAGAAAATGGGGCACAGCCACAGAGGTGTTTTTATGTTTGAGTAATTAGTTCTTATAATTTTGTAATTTAGGTGGCAGGAGGGTTTTTCTTTTGACTACTGGGTATTGGGTGTTACTTCTTACTCTATTTGCAAAAAAGGAATCCTATTTTGCTCTATTTTGCTCAAAAAGCATGCTCTATTGCAGTTTCATAAGTGCTAGAGCAGGGCGTCCTAACCTTGGTCTGTGGTTAGAAGGGGTTGATAATATCCCCTGAAATTATATGCAAAATTTGGTGTGGTTGTGGGTGTCTGGAGAAAAATACCTGAGCATTTCTCTGCTTGGAATGCTGGCCACCTCCTCTCTGCCTGTCTCATTCCTACTTGGTTGTGAAGGCCCAACTCAAATCCCACCTCCTTCTAGAGACCTGCTCCCAGCTGCTGCTCTCCCCAACTCCTCCTTGTTCTTGGAAAACTCTCCTACCTTTAGCCTCCTGGGGATTTTGTCACCTACATTATTTGTCTGTCCTTTGGTACATTTTGGTCCATTTCCCCAGTATACTAGAAGGCTCTTGAGGGGAAGTAAAACTGATGTACCCTACATACACTACATAATACACTATATGAGATACTGAGAAGCCTTTAGTGAGTACTTAGTGAGGCTGTGGCTCTTGAGAACGTCTCAGTCTTAGAGAATCTCTCCTGGGACACTCCAAGGGATCTGAAAAACAATCCCAAATATCTCCCCATTCACCTTCCTCCCACCAAGCTGACCTCATTAGGTTCCACTTCATGTTCACTCATGTCTCATTGAATGTTTCACATTCATTAACCCCACTTACATTCATTCTGCATCTGTGTTGACAAAGACTGTGATCTTAGTTTGCAGAACATAATAATTTTCTGGAGTTTTAAATGGCACTTCTCTGGTGTCCTTGAATAATAAATAAATCTCCTGAATATGCTTTAATATGCTCCAAATAAAGCAGGTTTTCATTATAAGAATATGTCATACTCTTCTTCAGTTAAATTGTAATGAAAGTACTAGAGATATCTAATGTGAATTAATAGGATTTGCTTTAGAAATGTACAACCCACTTAGTGTATGTGTTTGTGAGTGTGTGCATACTTCATGTGTGTATTTATTTATGTGTGAGGTCTTGTTTCTTCACCTCTATTATAGCACCTGTCAAAAACTTCTTTGTATTAGAATTATTTACACACTTATTCGTCCTCCTCCTTTAAATCGGAGGTTCCCTAGGGATGGAATAAGAGCTCCTTTTCCTGGATCTTTCCACTGAGTCTACAGCATGCAATATTTTGCATATGGAAGGGTCACAATCAATGTTAGCTTACTTTGAAAGGGGGTATTCATAATGTTATGAAATGGTAAGGGGATACTCGTTTGAGCACTGCAGGTTTTGGCAAGAAAGCAACATCAGGCATATGCTTGCTTAAACTGCTCCTTCCAGATGGATAGTGCATATCAGAGAGGTTTCTGCCTATCAGAAAAAAACAGCATTTCTTCCCACTTGGGAAATGGCCAGTCTTACCAGCATGAATAATTTTAAAACAGAGAAGACTGGAAGCCCTCATCAGGTAGAACTTGCTTTCCTTGATTAATGGCCAGGCAAGTCTTCCCAAATGATTCCTTTTAAAAATACGTCTCTCAACTGTCATAGACAGACCCTTCTCCTATGTTAAGGCCATGAACTGTGCTTTCTGATCCAGCTCTGTCCTTCGGCCAGTTTCAGCAAGTTTAGATAGGGTCTCCCCTGCCCAGGGCTAACTCCAACATTCTGCAGGTGCTTGCAACATCTGTGAATGAGTTAAAACACGGGGTGGGGTAGTTTCATTTTCTGAAAAGCACTTCAGAAACCAATGTCCCAACAAAAAGGGCACCAGAGAGTGTCTCTGAGAAGCAGACACTTCTGATGGAAAGATCTCGAGGTGGGGTCTGAAGACACCCTTCCCCACCCCCACCTCCACAGCACTTGTTGTTTACATTATAGGAGGCCTAAATTAAAAGCCTAAATTAAATTCAGTTTGCTGGAACTTTTTAAAGACTGCTTTGCTCATGTGAAACTTTCCTCCAAAAAAAAACTGAACTTCTTTTAAATGCATATAATCACAAAAACCTTTTTATTAAAATGATCTCTGATAAATATAGTAGAGAGAAAGATGTGGGAATTCAATATATAGTCCTGCCTCTTTTTTTCTGATTTTAGGGAAATATTCATCTCAAAGTACTTTATAAAACACAGAGAACAAAAATCCAGCCACTTTCAGACTAAAGACAGTAGACAATCACTGCAGAATAACTAGCGTCTTCTATTGCTATTATTTATAAGGTTTATGTATAAAAAGCATATTTTAAAAGGCTTTCAAAGAAAGCTTTTTATAATAATCTACAAGATTCAAATATGCCCCCCACCTTAAATTCTGCCCTTCTCCTGTTTCTATCCATTCCCCCTTCCTGATCCATTCATGTACAGTTGCACAGGGTGTCTCCAACAGTACTTACTTAGGTCAAGTCACCTATGTTCGTGTTGGATTTCTAGGCTCCAATACATAAACTACATCCTCTCAACATATGTGTCCTTACCTCCCAAAGATCCATGTGGGATACCCTATAATTTTGAAGCACTTGGCAAATTTGTGTCCATTTAGCATCCAGTTAAATTATATTTACCTCAAGTTTACTGTAAAAATTGAGAAAATAACACATCTGGTTAAAGCAACTATTTAAAGGAATTAAGTTGTGGGTGTCTCTTAACGTATACTTAGCTTGGAGGAAATCAAAGCTAGACATCTGGATGCTCTTAGAAATTACCAGGAGATAAAACTTTCCTTAGATAATTATAATGTGTATCTTGATCTGGTAATCTTTTCTGCAAAAGATCTCGCTATACTTTGCAGCTATTTATTCAGGCAGTGACCTTCTCCACTCCCACCATCCAATACACTAATTGTAAATATCATTAATATACTAAAATGTTTTTGAAAAGCATGGTAAATCTACAGAGAATTTTTGGTTCACTTATAATTCTGTAAAAATGCAAACAAGTAGATAGTTACTTGCAATAAAATTTGGGTTTACATTCTTTCCTCCAAACTATAATATTTGGTTAAAAAAATCAGCTAGCTTGCAAACATGCAGGTCCCAGGCCCCATTCTGTTCTGATTCTGTTGTTCTGAGGTGCAGCCCAAGAATATACAGATGTGGCAAATAGCAACCTCCCTCATGCACATTTCCCCAAAGGTGATTCAGATGTAGGTAGGACCACTCTTTAAAGAAACACACTCCTAAACTTTAGTGAGCATCAGACTTTTAACAAGAAGGACATATAAAGACATGATTGCTGAACCCACCCTAGAGTTTCTGATATGATAGGCCAAGGATAGGGCCTGAGAATTTGCATTTCTAACTAGTTTCCAGGTGACACTGATGCTATTGGTTCAGGGACCACACTTTGTGAATGATGGCTATGGGTTAAATTAACATGTCTGCTCAATATAACATAAAAGAAGCAAGGTTGTATATTGCCAGAGCTCACAAGATCCTGTAAAACCTGCTGCCCTACCACCTTCCCAGTGCTATGCTACCACCTACTCTGAAACACCCTACACTCCAGCCAGTCTAGCCTCCCTGCCATTCCCTAAAGGTTCAGACAGTTGTATGTGTATGGACTGATGCTTCTTCTTGGAACTGGGTAATCATATGTGGTTTGCAAGGCCCAGAATGATCATTTCTGATGAGCCTTCTCCTATCTCCCAAGCCAAAAGTTTTACTCTCTCCTCAGCATCAGCATCCATAGCCCCCTGTGTGTACAGTGGCTTTTATTTAGTGGTGTGTGTGTCTGTTTTCTCCACTAGATTTTTAGCTCCTCAAGACTAGATTTCAGATGATTTAGTATTCTCACTGAAGGCTTGCAGAAAGCATACCAGCAGGATTAAAATTGGATTGACCCATATCCTTTAACAGTGTTTGCAATGTGTGGTCCACAGACCTCTGGGGGGTTCTTGAGACACTTTCAGAGCTGGGTCTACAAGACTAAATGGATTTTTATAATAGTAATAATTGTATTTGTTTTTTTCCACTATGCTGACATTTATGTGCAAAAGCCATCCTAAAAAAAAAGCTGTCACATTAGTATAAATCAAGGCAGGGCCCACACTGTGTCAATAGTCATTGTACTCTATACAGACACAGATTCACAGGTAAAAGGAGTGGGGACAAAGCAAGTTCACTTAAGAATGTCCTAATGAAGCAATAAAATTCATTAATTTTATGAACTCTCAAACCTTGAGTACAAATCTTTGATACCGTGTGATGAAACGAGTTCATGTAACACCTTTTCTCGTACCAATTGTGAGAGGAAAAGCACTCATGTGATTGTCTGGGCAGAGTAAACCAGCTGCTTTTGTTTTTCTTTCAGAGAACGCCAATTTTACTTGGGAAAAAAAATGATAAATTATGGCCATTCAGACTCAAGAATGTGATAGATACTATCTCAGAAATAAACAAAGTCAACCTTCCAGGTCAAGAAAAACAACTGACAGCATTTGCTGCCAGTGATAAAATTTGAGCTCTCCAGAGAAAATGCAAACCTGAAAATTCATCACTGTGAAGCTCCCCAGTACATGAAGAAATAATGATATTAACAAGTATGTTTTTTGTATTGTATAATGAAATGTGTCACTACTTGGGAGAACTTGGTAACTCAGTGAACCAATATTTTCAAAATAATCAAAGCATGAGTTACACAACCACGCATGCATGGATACAAACATTCGAAATGCAGTCCAGAATGGTGGCTCATGCCTGTAATCCCAGCACTTTGGGAGGTCAAGGCAGGTGGACCTCTTGAGGTCAGGAGTTCCAGACCAGCCTGGCCAACACAGTGAAACCCTGTCTCTACTAAAAATAGAAAATAGTAGCTGGGCCTGGTGGTGCACGCCTGTAATCCCAGCTACTTGGGAGGCTGAAGCGTGAGAATTGCTTACACTTATATTAAAAATATTAAAATATACCCTCCAATTACATATTTGTCTAGGGCTAGCTTTTCTCTATATACATCAATCAAAGCACCATGTCACAGCAGATTGAATGTAGAAACATATGTGAAAATTCAACTGTCTTCTATTAAGCCATACTTAAGAGAAACTTGCAAAAATGCAAAACAACACCAATTTCCACACAATGATTCCATTTTGGAAAATTTTAATAAAAATGCATTATTTATGCTAACATGTATAGATGTTATTATTTTAGGTGAATTTTTAATAAACATTTAAAAAATATTTTTTCATATTTTCTAATATGATAAATACTATGCACATAAATAAAATTTCTTTGGGGCTCTCGATAATTTTAAGAGTGTAGAAGTTCCTGAGACTTTTAAAAGTTTGAAAACAGTTACTTTGACTTCTCCGCATACCAAAAATTGCAAAATATGCACTTGCCTTCTCAAGCATATCTGACAAGATACGCTTAACTAAGTCATGACAGTGGAAAAGTGGCTTTGGCCTTTGTTGATGGTGGAGGTGACGGTTGAGGAGAGTGGCAACCTAAGCTCTTTTTTCTATACACGGTCTCTCAACCATTCAGGCTTCCTAGGCCTGTTTTATTTTGAAAAGGGCAATCTTGAAGTCATTGTTCTCCCGTTACCAAAGGGATTGGCACTCCAAACCTTTGTCTCACTGTGGAGCGAAAGGTTATATTTTCTGGTAAAAGAATGCCAAGCTCCACCTAATTTGTGAGGCAGAGTTTTCTGGAGACCCTGACATTGCTAAATCAGGCAGATACAGCACTTCAGTACTTCCTTTGCATTGGTGCATGTAAAGTCCTTGCCAAGCTCAGAGGTATGTGTAGGACATGGACGTAGTGTTTCCCAAGTGAGGAACGGGAGTGGATGAGATCTTACTTTAGAGGTCTCTAAAAATATTTCTCTGGACACTCTCCACTTACATGCTCACTATTAGTTCATGTACTCAAGAGGGGAGAATGAGAAGAAGGGGGAAAAGAGGAAGAAGACGTGAAAGATGAAAGGAAAGAAAAAAAGCAGGGAAGGAAGAAAGGAAAGAGGGAAGAAAGGAACCATTGATTGAGAAGTCACTGTGTTTTAGGCACTGTATTATATACTTTCTCACAAAAGAAAAAATCAGAGGGTAAAAATCTTGGGTTATTTTTCCAATGCCATGTACCTAGAAGGGGGCAGGGCCAGGTTCTCTCTCCACATAGCCCATGTCCTTCCCACAACATCACTTTGCCTTTCCTCAAAAGCTCAAAATGCTTGTCAACTTTTAAGTAAAGGTGATAAAATAAGACAAAACAACTTCCACAAGTTACTGTAAATTTTCAAATACTTTTACCTTCTAAAGTATAGGTTTATGTGTCATCTAAAGAGGATCCAGATGTTTTAAAAATGTGGAACAAAGAGAATGGCCTGGCTAATTTTAAGCAAAATTGTCCTATGGTTATCATTAATAAAATCACTGATGTTTAATAATTTTTAGTAATTTTATTAAATGTTTGTAATATCTCCTGAAGGCAAGTTAATAAGTGATTTTGTTGTTGTTGTTGTTGTTGTTGTTGTTGTTCTAGAGAAGATTTTAAAAGGTTTCCTAGGTGCCAGCAAAGGAACATGTTCTGCAAACATATCTCTGAGATAGTTATTAACCTCATTTAATGGGTGAGGAAATAACAGCTCAGAGAGATAAGTGATTTGTTCAAATAGCTCATGAGTGCCCAAGCAGGGTAACAAATCCAGGTAGTTTTACTCCCAAGCCCACACAATTAACCTCTATGTATACTATTAGTTAGTGTTATAATTTGCCATATAATGTTGGCATAACTTAAATATGAATCAGTATATACAGTAATTAGAGACAACATGATTTTATCTTTGATAAGAAGTCAGGATGTACTATACACTACTGTGACTATCTAAGCTAAGAAGACATTGTTTTCACTGCAACTGGAGTATCAGTAATCATATAAAACTATCCCACCTGCTCCAAGATTGAATCAGAGTATATTCTCTAATGATACAATAAAACAAACAGCAATAGCTAACCATTTGTATGTGCTTGGTATCCTTCTGAACATTTAGGTAACATTGTAACCATGGTTTAGATGAACTGAGGCACAGAGAGTTTAAATAACATGTCTAAGAGCCCAAAGCTAATAAATGGACCTGGGATGGTAACTGAAGCCACCCCTTTTCACAGTGTGTACTTTTAAACAATAAGATCTGCCCAATGGTACAAAATACACATGCACACAAGATTTAAAAAATAAAGGAAGATACAAGACTACTGGTATGGGCTCATCAAAAATATCAATGCTATGAAAAGCAGGGTGGTTGTTCTAAAATAAAGATTAAAGAAAAATGTCATTCAAATGCAAAATATGATTCATAAGTGAATCTTGGGAAAATCATGTATATGCATAGCTATAAAGGACATTTGGGGAGTTGCTCTGCCTATGGAGTTGTCATTCTTTTATTTCTTTTCTTTCTCAATAAACTTGCTTTCCCTTTACTCCAAAACTAATAATAAATAAAGGACATTTGGGGGCAATTCTGGGTATGAACTATGTATTAAATATTATTATTTAATATGGTTTGTCTGTGTCCCTACCCAAATCTCATCTTGAATTGTAGCTGCCATAATCTTCATGTGTCATGAGAGGGACAAGGTGGGAGATAATTGAATCATGGGGACAGGTTTTTCCTGTGCTGTTCTTGTGATAGTGAATAAGCCTCATGAGGTCTGATGGTTATATAAAGGGCAGCTCCCCTGCACACACTCTCTTGTTTGCTGCCATGTAAGACATGACTTTGCTCCTCCTTCACCTTCTGCCATGATTGTGAGGCCTCCACAGCTATGTGAAACTGTGAGTCCATTAAACCTTTTATTCTTTATCTACTAGCAGTGTGAGAACTAACTAAAACAGTAAATTGGTACCAGGAGTGGGGCCTTGCTGTAAAGATAACCGAAAATGTGGATGTGACTTTAGAACTGGGTAACAGGCAGAGGGTGGAACAGTTTAGAGGGCTCAAAAGAAGACAAGAAAATGTGAGGAATTTTGGAACTTCCTAGAGACGTGAAGGGGTCAGAAGACAAGAGGATGTGAGAAAGTTTGAAACTTCATAGAGTTTTGTTAAATGGTTTTGACCAAAAGGCTGAAAGTGATATAGACAATAACATCCAGTCTGAGGTGGTCTCAGACGGTGGTGAGGAACTTGTTAGGAACTGGAGTAAAGGTCACTTTTCCTATGCAAAGAGACTGACAGCATTTTGCCCCTGCCCTAGAGATCTGTGGAACTTTGAACTTGAGAGAGATGATTTAGGTTTCCTGGCAGAAGAAATTTCTAAGTGGCAAAGCATTCAAGAGGAAGGAGAACATCAAAGTTCGAAAAATGTGCAGCCTGATGATGCAATAGAAAAGAAAAATCCATTTTCTGGGGAGAAATTGAGCCTGCTGCAGAAATTTGCATAAGTAACCAGAAGCCGAATGTTAATCACCAAAACAGTGGGGAAAATGTCTTCGGGGCATATCAGGGACCTTCTTGGAAGCCCCTCCCATCACAGGCCCTGAGGCCTAGGAGGGAAAAATGGTTTCATGGGCTGAGTCCAGGGTCCCCCTACTGTATGCAGCCTTGGGACTTGCTGTCCTGTGTTCCAGCTGCTCTAGTAGTGGCTAAAAGGGGCCAAAGTACAGCTCAGGCCATGGCTTCAGAGGGTGCAAGCCAGAGCTTTGCCAGTTTCCATGTGGTGTTGAGATTTCAGGTGCACAGAAATCAAGAATTGAGGTTTGAGAACCTTCACCTAGGTTCTGAGGATGTAGGGAAACATCTAGATGTCCAGGCAAAGTTTCATGCAGGGATGGGACCTCTGCTGGCAGTGCAGAAGAGAAATGTGGGGTTGGAACCCCCACACTGAGTCCTCTGCCTAGTGGAACTGCCTCTGCCTAGTGGAACTGTGAGAAGAGGGCCACCGTCATCCAGCTCCCAGAATGGTAGATCCACCAACAGCTTGCACTGTGCACCTGGAAAAACTACAGACACTCAACACCAGCCTGTGAAAGCAGCTGGGAGGGGGGTTGGTCCTTGCAGAGCCACCGGGGCAGAGCTGACCAAGGCCATGGGAGTCCACCTCTTGCATCAACATGACCTGGATGTGAGACATGGAGTCAAAGGAGATCATTTTGGAACTTTAAGGTTTAATGACTGCTCTATTGGATTTTGGACTTCCATGGGATCTGTGGCCCCTTTGTTTTGGCCAGTTTCTCCCGTTTGGAACAGATGCATTTACCCAATGCCTGTACCCTCATTGTAGCTAGGAAATAACTAACTGGCTTTTGATTGTATAGGCTTATAGGCAGAAGGGACTTGCCTTGTCTCAGATGAGACTTTGGACTTGGACTGTTGAGTTAATGCTGGAATTAGTTAAAAATTTGGGGGACTGTTGGAAGGGCATGATTGTGTTTTGAATTGTGAGAACATGAGATTTGAGAGGGGCCAGGGCAGATTGATATGGTTTGGCTGTGTTCCCATCCAAATCTCATCTTGAATTGTAGCTCCCATAATCCCCACATTGTTGTGTGAGGGACCCAGTAGGAGGTAACTGAATCATGGGGGTGGGTTTTTCCCATGCTGTTCTCATAACAGTGAATGAGTCTCACAAGATCTGATGGTTTTATAAAGGGCAGTTCCCCTACACACCCTCTCCTGCCTGTCACCATGTAAGACACGCCTGTGCTCCTCCTTCACCCTCTGCCATCATTGTGAGGCCTCCACAGCCATGTAGAACTGTGAGTCCACTAAACCTTTTTTTCTTTATAAATTACCCAGTCTCGGGTATGTTCTTATTAGCAGTGTGAGAATGGGCTAATAGATTATCTCAATATCAAATTTCTTGGGCCAGGCACAGTGGCTCATGCCTGTAATCCCAACACTATGGGAGGCCAATGTGGGCAGACCACTTGAAGCCAGGAGTTCAAGACAAGCCTAACCAACATAGCGAAACCCTGTCTCTACTAAAAATACAAAAATTAGCTGGATATATTATTCAGGGTTCTCTTAGAGGGACAGAACTAATAGGACAGATAGTTAGAGGAGTTTATTATTAAGTATTAACTTACACAATCACAGGGTCCCACAATAGGCTGTCTGCAAGATGAGGAGCAAGGTGAGTCAGTCTGAGTCCCAAAAAGGAAGAACTTGGAGTCCAGTGTTTGAGGGCAGGAAGCATCCGGCACAGAAGAAATGTGTAGTCTGGGAGGCTAGGCTCATCTCTCCTTTCCATGTTTTTCTACCTGCTTTCTATTCGCTGGAAGCTGACTATATTGGGCCCACCAGATTAAGGGTGGATCTGCCTTCCGCAGCCCACTGACTCAAATGTTAATCTCTTTTGGCAGCACCCACACAGACATACCCAGGGTTAATACTTTGTATCCGTCAATCCAATCAAGTTGACACTCAGTATTTATCATCACACTGGGTGTGGTGGCACACACCTGTAATCCCAACTACTCGAGAGGCTGAGGTGGGAGAGTTGCTTGAACATGGGAGGTGGAGGTTACGGTGAGCCGAGATCAAGCCACTGCACTCCATCCTGGGCAACAGAGAGAGATTCTGTCTCAAAAAAAAAAATAAAGATTTCTTGAATGTCATTATGCTACTGTGGCTATACAGAAGAATGCCTGTGTTCTTTCATGTTTAAGGGTATAGTTTTCTGTTATCTGCAACTTTCTATCAAATGCTTCAGAACATGTATATGTGTGTGTGTGTGTGTAATAAAACAGAATGATCATATATACACATGTTTATAAGCATAAAACATACATACACATAGATAAAGCAAATCTGGCAAATGTTAAATAATTGTATGTGCGTCAGAGTGTGTGTGTGTGTGTGTGAAGATTTCTTTCTCTCTCTAAAACCTAGAGAGTAATCCCCTCTTAGCCATTTACCTTTGAGTCTTTCCCTGGCCCCCATTTCTCTCACATGCCTACTTGAATATAATTCTTGCAAAGTAACATTCATTTTAAATCCTGAACAGATTAATTACATCTCTGAAGTTCTAAGCTCTCCCCTTTCCTAACCCCCAACCTTCACAGTTCATTTTCTTAAAGCTTACATTCTCTTAAAAACTGCGTTTTTCCCCATGGCTCATTCTGAATGAGTCACACCTTTCTGACACAGAGAGGGTTTGCCTAATTTTGACGAGTTTTGCTCACTAAGTTGCTATATGCTGGGGCAAGTGGTAAAAAGAGATTATCTGCCCCAGAGATTCACTTCACAGCGGGAGTCTGCAGCACCTTGGGGATTTAAAAAATATATATAAAATTATCCTGGAGTTCTAGTAAATATCGAGGAAAAATTTAGTGAAAAAATCCACCTTCCTTCAATATCATTGTATCTGGGTTCCTGTCTCTCATCTGTTATTGGCTTTTTCACAACAGACATTTATTATTACATGTCTAAATTTGACACTTTGTGGCTTTGTTTTGGAAACTGCCTTATACCTCAAGGAACTTTCCTAAAGTCCCTGATGAGAAGCTTTTGTAGAAAACTTAGGGAATTCAGAGCCACCATCTTGGATGCCTTTGTGGAAGTGTACTTGTTTCCAAGAGAATGCGTAGAGAGATTCTAATTGCCAAAGAGAAAGTAAGTTTTGTATTTGAGTTTTTATACATGTGAATCCTGAAGATAAAAAACTGTATCTATGGGAAATAAGAAGTCAAAGTTTGTCCTTTATGAGACCCAATAGTGATTTTTCAACCTCTGCTTCTGTAACCAGTCAGTAATAAGGAAAAAAAACACATATCTCCTATTATCTCTACATTTTATTTTTACTCTTTGCTGATGACCATGAAATTCTAATTCTTACCTTCAATCAGTTGGATTCTCATTTTCTGGAATCATCTAACATTCGCTTAGGTGTGGTATTATAAAAGAAATCAGTTAGAGAACCGAAAGTATGACAGAGCATGGGCTGCTGCCACAGAATGTATAGAGAGGTTGTTAGAAACAGGATATACTGGGGGTTGCAATCACAAACGTGCATAACAGCCAGAGGCAACCTTTCTGAGTGAAGCAAGCTCAAGGATGAAAGTTACTTTCTCTCTGGCAATTAGAATCTCTCCATGTGTCCTCTTAGAAATGTGGAACTTTTTCCAGTTTAACTTTTGTTTTTCCCACTTTTAATAGTCATCTGGGCACAGAAAAATATTTTTCTAGTCTAAGAAAAACAATAATACAAGTAAAATAACAAAGCAACTGACGTGGCTTCAGGGTAGAGAAATAATGAGAAGAGCCTGGGATGAACTCTCTCTCTAAGAGAATGGAGAGGGCAGGCACCACTTCATAGGGAAGCCACAGGATAGCATAAATAGATTGCTGACATGCAGGAATGTGAGTCCCATGGTGACTGCTATGTTGTGAATGTGGGTATCCCCCAACCAGATTCATATGTTAGAACCTAACACTCAGTGTGACAATATCAAGTGGTTGGGCGTTTGAAATGTGATTAAGTCATATGGGTCCACCCTCGTAATTGGGATTAGCATCCTTATAAAAGAGGCTTAAAGGAGGACTCTTGCTCCTTCTGCCATGTGAGATCACAGCAATAAGTCACCTACCAGACACTGAACTTGCTAACACTTGGTTTTGGACTTCCCAGCCTCCAAAATTGTGAGCAATAAGTCTCTTTTTTGTTTATTTTGTTTGTTTGTTTGTTTTTGAGATGGAGTCTCACTCCATTGCCCACACTGGAGTACCGTGGTGCGATCTTGGCTCACTGCAACTTCCACCTTCCCAGTTCAAGTGATTCTCCTGCCTCAGCCTCCTAAGCAGCTGGGATTACATGCACCCACCACCACGCCTGGATAATTTTTGTATCTTTAGTAGATACGGCGTTTTGCCACATTGACCAGGTTCATCTTGAACTCTTAGCCTCAGCTGATCCAATTGCCTCCGCCTCCCAAAGTGCTGGGATTACAGGTGTGAGCCACCACACCTGGGCAATAAGTTTCTATTATTTATAATTTACCCAGTCCAAGGCACTTTGTTACAGCAGTATGAACAGACAGACAGTGACAAACATGGATTTTCAAGAAAAGCTGCAGATACAGATTTTATGGTAAAATCTCTTAATTTTAAAATTTTGACCCAAACAATTTTAGATCAAAAAAAAAGAAAAGTCCACGAGCTTCATTCAACTTCAATGCTGTAGCTGCCATTTATAGCCTTTGCTTTATATATAAATGAAAGCATTATAACTTGAACTATGTGATTGGCTTCAATTGCAATAGAAGGGTTAAAAGTTAACATTACGAAAAACATGAATTCCTGGAGGATTTGTGTAGTTGATGAAGATGCTTGTTCTCTCCTTTTAAGAAATATGTTCATGAAAAGGAGAAACACCAGGATAATTTTGAGACCAGCCCGATTTCACATTAGAAGTGCAATATCCCATGATGATCAAGACTCATGGCCTTTTGAATTCAGGAAGGGAATAAGTCAACTGACTCAAGCAAATAAATACATTTTCCTTGGTCTAGAAGCATTAAATAGCTTAAACCAGTTTAAATGCTGCATGATAGAAGACATATTCTACAACCACAGGAAAATAAATCAGTATATCCCAAATACACTTGAAGATGGGTCTGATGGATCTCCATGGACAGCACTGAGGTCCTCCATATGGTATAAACAATGGGAGACGTTGTGTGTCTTTCAGTCTGAATGGATCATGGTGTGTTTCTCTTGGCACCACATCCTCCCCATGCAAGAAGCCCTGGCACACAGAATTTCTGTGAATCACCTGATCTGCCCTTGCATTAGTCAACAGGAGGCAAAAGATATGGTAAAGGGGCCAAGGGGAAAATCTCCCTTCCATTTAACTCATTAATCTGTTTCTCTCATTGGAAATGTCAAGGTAGAAATTAGCTTAAACCTCCCTGTTTCTACCATATGGAGCAAAAGTTAGTTTCATGATTTCACCCAATAAAGGAAGTCCACAGGTCTGGAAGAGGGCCTGAGAAGGGCCAGGAGGCCATGCTGGCCACAGTTTCTTTGGCAGGATCTGACAAGGGGCCCGGCCTGCCAAGTCTCCAGGCAGCTGCTTTGCTCCTCTCAGCCCTGCTGGTGGCTTTTCTTCCTGCATAAGGAAGCAATTTTTCCAGTGCACTGTATGTTAGCCAGAGAGAGTCTACCTTCCCATTAAATTTTTTTAAAAAGAAATAACAGGGGATAAAAGGTTAATTCCCTAGCTTTTGTCTTATCATTTTCAGTTTCTAGCTAGGTCACCAGCAATGCTGATAGTATATTCAGAGGGTGTGAGTGACAAGGTTTTATTGCCTCCGAAAGCACTTCTACTCCCTCTGCCTCCTGCCACCCACTGCCCACTACCCAACCCCAACCACATGCTGAGGAACAAGGGCAACTCTGGAGACGGATGTCTGGAATAAAAGATGGGACTGAGAGTTCCTGTATGTGGTGACCCAAGTCTGCATTCCTGACCTAAAAAAGGCCAACCAAAAGGAGCAAGGGCAGCAGGCAGCAGCTAAATAAGAAAGATAAACACGCTTGTTCCTCTGCTCTTCCTCCTCCCCCCCTCTTCTCTCCTCCTCTCTCCCCCTTTTGCCTCCCTTCCCCTCCCCTTCCCCATTTCCTTCTTTCTCTCCTCATGAACACTGAAGATAATGTATTTGTAATACCTGGGAGAAAAGAGTATTTGAGGAATATATATTCACTTCACAAATGGCCCATCCTGGCCCTTTTGGTCCCTATGAACTGGGTTTCCAAGGTGTCTCTGATTCCCTTTTTGCCTAAACAAGACCCTAACCCTAGCCCCACTCCACCTTGAGATGGCATTAAATGGAGCTCCCTGTGCTTCTGGTCCTGGCTGGAAATGTGTTCCACAAAACCCTCAAACATTTCCTTGTGACATGAGTGAGCAGAACACTGCTGTGACTTCATGGACTTTATTATTACCAACAACTCCTCCTTTGGCTCCAGAAAGGACTGCAGGTTTACAGAGCAAACCTGCACAACACCCTGTAGATGGCAATATAGGAGGCATTGTTCTCTCAGAATCATGGCCCTGAGGCTGGAAAATGCTTTCCACCTGTTTTGTTTTTCTGTGTAGGCAGTGTAAGAGAAGGGAGCAAATGACAAGCAAGTAGGGTGGCTGGCTCTGAGCAGGTTCTGGCTTTTAATCTGAATTTTAAAAGTGGAATTAAACAATAATAAAGATAATGCTTTAGAAAATCTCTTTCATGGGACATGACCCCATCATGTCAATTTTTTTAATGACTGTATTGAGGGCAGTGCAAGCTAGGCAAGCCCTGGAAAGACTGTGTTTTGTGCTCAGATGCAGATAGCAAAGCCAGCTCAACCCTGATGCACACATGGGCACATTGGCAAGCAGATGCGATGACTGAAGCCATATTGACAGCCAGGCCAAGCTCTCGGCCACCCCTAGAACACCAGATATTCATGGGTTTGCAACTTGGTTTGGATGTATACAAAGGATCCACTTTCCTTTTGCTCAGAAGGTGACCTAACTGGAGGCCTCTGTTCCATAAAATAAATTTTCAATATCTGTCATTTGCTAGACAGCCAGAGGAGCTATGATGTCATGGGGCCTGTCTTGCCTGGGCCCAGTTTTGTGACCTGGGAACAGCCTTCACTTCTCTGGGCCTTGATCTACTAGTCTCTAAAAGGAGCAAATTGATCAATGATGGTCAAGTATCACAACCTAGAGTGAAAAACACATTTTACTTTAGGACTCAAAATAGATATCATATATATATATTTATTTAATTTAATTATGATATGCATATTAAATAAGTGCAGTGAAATATTTTTTACAATAGTATTACCCTTACTACCTGCAGTATTGTCTGATTTTTTTGCTTCTCTATCTCTTTAATGGTGTTCAGGAGCCATTAAATTAATTTTATGACCTGTTGGATGGATCACAACTCACAGCTTAAAATCTCTCATTTACATAATTCATTCATTTAGCAAACACTTATTAAACACCAACATGTTCCAGGTCACCATTCTAAGTTCAGGAGTGAGCTAAATGGGCAAAAATATCTGTCTCATAAAGCTTACATTCTGGAAGAATGTATATATGATATAAATATGTTATATATATATGCACATATATAGATACAAATAGTAAGCTATATAGCATATCAGATGATATAGCAGATATTGTCAGTGCTCCACCTACATCCCTGGACCTCAGCATTCTGGTAAACTCCCTGATATTCCAGGGATCAGCATCTACATCAGGTCTTAGGTCTTTTTCCAAAGTTACAGAAGGCTCATTCGCCCACTTTGAGGAGAAGTGCCAGGAAATCAACACTCCACTCCCAAAAAGTCCACAATCTATGACTAATGGAAGCTGGCATGTAAATATCCCAGCTCCTTCTCCATTTAGGTGGAATAACTACAAGGCATCTCCTGAATAAACCACTTACACTTGAAATTCTGGCGCAAGGTCTACTTCTGGGGAAACTCACTGTGAAAGAAGGTGATGAGTGCTATGGTGTACAGTAACAGAGAAAGAGGACAGTGAGGGCCATGGGAGGTCATTTTAAATGGGGGAGGTCAGGGAAGTCATCACTGAGAGGAAACAAGTGATATTTGAAAATGGACCTGAAGAAGGCAGGAAAAGAGACATGTGGATATGAGAGAGAGGAATTCCAGGCAACAAGAAGATTCAGTGCAAGGGCTCAGAGGCAAGAGTAACTAGACCAGTGCTATGGGCTGAATGTTTGCATCCTCCCAAAATTCTTATGTTGAAGTCCTAATCCCAAAGGTGTTGGTATCTGGAGGTCGGGTCTTTGTGTAGTAATTAGGTTTAAATGAGGTCATGAGGGCAGAGCCCCCATCATGGGATCAGTGTCTTTATAAGGAGATGAAGGATACCACAGATATCTCTTCCACGTGAGGATCCAAAAAAGAAGCTGTCCGACCACACAGAGAGCCCTCACCTACAACGTAACCATGCTGGCACCCTGATCTCATAGTCCCAGTCTCCAGAATTATGAGAAATCAGTGTTTGTTGGTTAAGCCACTCAGTCTATAATATTCTGTAATAGCAGCCCATAGTGACTACAAAAACCAGTGATATAAGCAGGGAAAGACAGATTAGTGGGATAGGAGATCAGAGATATCTGATATTATGACTACACATTAGTGACTGAGGGTTGCCACAGCTGGAAACCTGATTCACAAGTACATCTTGTCACTGAAAGTCAAGAAATGTGGCAATGGCAGGCAGAGAAACTGACAGAGATAGTAGTGTGCATGCACTGTGTGTGAATATTTCCATAGCCTACCAATGGAAATGCTTACCTGTGGTTTTATTAAACTAAACTTTCCATGTTAACTTGCTAGTTTTCCATTATTAACTAACTCTTATTGTGCCAAGGATATCCTGGGAGCTTTTACGTTTCCAACAATTTATTGATCTTACCCTTTTGACTTGCTGTTTCTAACATAATACAAGACTTTTGGTATCACTTTCCCCATCTGAAAGATGGCTCTACCAGCTCTGACCACAACTGACACCATCATGTCTGTTTGGAAAAGAAGTGAACTGTTCCCCTTGCTGGGATAAGGACAGCAGTAAGAGTGGTAAGGAGATTGAAAAATAACTTTCAGGTTGTCACAGGGAGAAGAGGAATCTCCCTGCTTTTCTAGAGTCACAATTTAGAGAGGAGAATACCTTCTAAGCTAATCCAAACAAAGAGCCTGTTTTGGCTTGAATTATTTCAGTTATGAAGACTCACTGTTTTGCAAAATGGTGATTTTCATTCTCAAGTTCCATTGATTATAGAATTTCTTCATTGTTTTGTCTTTTTCAACGTTTTACAGTTTTCAGTGTACAGATCTTTCACCTCTTTGCTTACACTTATTCACAAGTATTTTTTGCTAGGCTATAGTAAACAGGATTGTTTCCTTGATTTCTTTTTTAGATAATTCATTACTAATGTATAGAAATACTACTGATTATTTCCAGTATTTTGAATTAAACCCCAACGAACTTTCCAAGCAACTCAGAAGAAACATCTCTTTTGTGTGACGATCCTTTATATGACTGAAGAAAAGCAGCCTACTTTGCCTTCTTTTTTCTGCATCCTCAGGTCTTCAGGATGTTATGCATGTAGTGAGATTCCAACACTTGGATATAACTTAGATGACTGACTTGTCAGCAACAGTATGAATCAGAAAGGTAAAAGCATGCTTCATACAGTTCTAAGTGCTTTTAATGTCAATTACCTCATCTTACACTTGAAGCAGTCCTAGGAGGTAGACACATTATGATTCCCATGTTATACATAAGGACAATATAAAACACAGAGGTTAATAATTTGCCTAAGACACATAACCAGTAAGTCGTGGAAGCAGACGCTCAGTGGCTAGTCTGTCTGCAGCGCTCCTGTTACTCATTACCACTCCACTCAGCCACCTCTGCTCTAGCAAACCCATGGCTCATTGGTGTCAGTCCAGACAAGACTCAGTCCTGCTGGGTCCCAGTCCAGTGCTTTTTTCCTCCATATCACATTATCTTGAGGCAGATAAAATGCCCTTGGGAGAAAAGACAGGGAGTTTAGGGAGAGAGAAGTAGGAGGAACAGAGTTCCTACATCTAAATCCCCGGAAGAACTGTTGAGCTTTTGCTTCTGTCACTAAAAATAACCTTTCCTATTTGTAAATTCAGTTAGAAAAATAAACATTGGCAAAGACATCAAAGCAGTCTTACCCTAGAAAAGACTCTGGGATTCTCCCTAATTCCCACACCTCAGGCACCAGTGAAAACAAAGTTCAGTGAAGTCCTCACCTTGAAGCCAGAAGGAAGCAATTGCCTCCAGCCACGGGGCCTTGTCACCTGAGGCTGTTCAAATGATGAAAATTGAGTAGCAAAAGCCTCCTTTATTTATCGTTTTCCTTCTCAAACTCTTCCAAAATGTCTAAGAGGAGAGAACACTTCTAAACTCACTTTATGGGGCCAGCATTGCCCTTATACCAAAGCCAGATAAAATGATAAGAAACTACAGGCTAATATCCCTGATGAATATAGATGCGGAAATCCTCAACAAAATACTACTGAAACAAAATTTAGCAGTATAGTAAAAGGATCATACACCATGAGCAAGTGAGCTTTATCCCTGGGATGCAAGGATGGTACAACATTCACAAAGCAATGGATGTGATACAGCATGTCAACAGGCTGAAGGATGAAAATCACATGATCATCTCAACAGATGCAGAAAAGGTATTTGACAAAATCCTTCACCCTTTCATAATAAAAACTCTCAACAAACTAGGCATAGAGAAAAACACCTCAACACAATAAAAGCTATATATGCCAAGCCCAACACTAACATCATTCTTAATCTGTGAAAGACTGAACTGTTTTTCTCTAACATCAGGAAACAGGATGAGGATGCCCACTCTTACCACTTTTATTCAACATAGTATTAAAAGTTCTAGCCAGAAAATTTGGCATGAAAAAGAAATAAAAAGCATCCAAATCAGAAAGGAAAAAGTAAAATTGTCCCTATTTGCAACAGATACTCAACACCACTAATCATCAGAGAAAGGCAAATCAACACCCTAATGAGATATCACCTCATATCTATTAGGGCAGCTATTGTTTAAAAAATTCAAAAGATGACAATGGTGATGATGTAGATTAACTGAAACGCTTATACAATGTTGACAAGAATGTAAACTGGTGTGACCGCTATGGAAAACTGTATGGAAGTTCTTTAAAAAATTAAAAATAGAACTACCATATGATCCCACAATCATACTACTGGGTATATAGCCAAAAGAATTGACATCAGGATCTCAAAGAGATGTTAACAATCCCATGTTCCTTGTGCATTATTCACAATAGCTGAGATATGGAAACAACCTAAATGTCCCTCAATAGATGAATAAAGGAAATGTGGCATATATATACAATGGAATACTGTGCGGCCTTGAACAAAGAAAAAAGAAGAAGAAAATCCTGCCATATGTGACAATATGGATGAACCTGGAGGATTTTATGCTAAGTGAAAGAAGCCAGTCACAGCAGGACAAATAATGCATGATCACATTTATATGAGGTTTTCTAAAATAGTCAAACTCACAGGAGCTGAGAGTACAATGGTGATTGCCAGAGGCTGTTGGGACAAAAGAAAGGGGACTTTTGTCCAACAGGTATAAAGTTGCAGTTTTGAAAGATGAATAAGTTCTAGAGATCTGTGGTACAACATTGTGCCTATATTTAACAGTACTGTATTGTACACTTACAATTTTGTTAAGAGGGAAGATCTTATGTTAAATGTTCTTATTACAATTAAAAAACAACAAAGAATATTCACTATGTATCAGAGACCTCGTTGGAAATTTACCTGACGGTGTGTTCTCAGTCATATGATTCTCCAGTGTTACAATCTGGTAAGTGGAATTTGTGACATCAGCCTGCCCTTATATCTCCTCCAACAAGTTAGAGTTGGAGACTCCCATAAATTTGAGTCAGTTTCCCTGGGTGCTAATTGGAGACTTCAGGAAGAACATTCACTTTACAGTCACTTGGGGTTTAGGAATTCTGGCACTAGAGCAGCACCTCTCAAACTTTCACATACATGTAAATCACCTGTTCCTGTTAAAAATCAGATTCTGATCCAGTGGCTCTTAGGTGGAACCAGGGGTTGGTTCTCATTTCCAACAAACTCTCAGGTGGTGCTTCTGGATCCAGCTCTGAGTAGCGAGGCACTAGACCACTGGCCTTTGAACCCTTGTGTCCGTCAAGTGCTGGGCTAGCTGCATGAGTCTTCTGGGAAAACATATCAAATACAATTGCCTAGGCTCTTCTTCCCCAGGGACACATGAATAGGCCTGCAATGGGGCCTTGGAATTTGCATTTTAATGGCCACCTTGAGTTATTCCGATGCACAGCTATGTTTGAGAACTATGGCTCGAAAGCAAAGCTCTCCAAGAAAGAAGTATAGGCCGGGCACGGTGGCTCAAGCCTGTAATCCCAGCACTTTGGGAGGCCGAGACGGGCGGATCACGAGGTCAGGAGATCGAGACCATCCTGGCTAACACGGATCACGAGGTCAGGAGATCGAGACCATCCTGGCTAACACAGTGAAACCCCGTCTCTACTACAAAAAATACAAAAAAGTAGCCGGGCGTGGTGGCAGGCGCCTGTAGTCCCAGCTACTCGGGAGGCTGAGGCGAGAGAATGGCGTAAACCCGGGAGGCGGAGCTTGCAGTGAGCTGAGATCCGGCCACTGCACTCCAGCCTGGGTGACAGAGCAAGACTCCATCTCAAAAAAAAAAAAAAAAGAAAGAAGTATATACGTAGGTATACAAGATGATCCAGTGAGTTGAAGAATGAAAATAACATAATAGTTATTTGGGGTATTTTTTTCTAAGAAAGAAACTAATCTTTACTGATATTTAGCATTTTTTTTTTCTAAGAAAGAAAGAAACTAATCTTTACTGATATTTAGATTGACAATAGTGCCTTCACTGAGTTCTCAAATTAGCTCAACACAAGTTCCGGAAACTACACAAGATAATCTCCAGAATCAGAAAGAGTTCAGCAGACACACAGGGGTTGCCATGGTACCTCCACTGGTTGATTGCCATTTATGTGCTACAGGTTTGCATCAATGTAGTTTATTTTATAAAAGCAAGACCTTTAGAATATGAAACTTAACAAAATAGGGAGTGAGTATGAAAATATCTGGTATCACACAGAAGTTTCTTGTTTATTTCATGACGAAGTAGTAAAAAAGTTGTTGGATTAAAAAATGAGTTGTCCATTTCCATTTACAAAACAATAACTGTTTCCAAAGTATAAATCTCAAATGCATGATGCTGAGTGAAAGAATGCTACATACTGTACAATTCCACTTACATGGCAGTCTGGAAAAGGGAAATTATATGGATAGAGAACAGGTCAGTTGTTGCCAGGGGACAGGGTGGGGACAGTGTTTGGCTACACAGAAGCATGAGCATATTTGGGGGGTCGGGTGCGGGGATAATGAAACCATTCTACATCTAGATTATGATGGTTATGTGACTTCTTGCATTTGTCAAAGCTCCTAGAGATATACACTGAGTATAAATTTTATAGAAAGTTACACCCTAAAAACATTCACTTAAAAAAGGTAAGTTTTGCTGAACAAAAAGAAAATTTCTACCACTTTTCATGTAGTATATTTTTCATCCATAATAGGTGTAAAACTAAAAACTAAAAATAAACTAAACAGAACCAGATCTTCATAAACTGTATCTCAAAGTGTTAAGCCAACATCTTTTTTAAAAAAAAAGCATACTTAATCACATTATTCTCATTAAAATTTTGATAATTAATAATTTCAGAATAAATGGTTTTATACTGTTAAAAATAAAATTATTTTATATTTTATTTTAAATAATTTTGACTTTTATTTTAGATTGGGGGTACATGCACAGGTTTGTTACATGGATGTATTGCATGATACTGAGGTTTGGGGTATGAATGATCATGTCATCCAATGAGCACAGAACCCAATAGGTAGTTTTCAGTCCTTGTCACCCTACTTCCCTTCCCTTTTAGAATTCCTCAGTGTCTATTGTTCCTATCTTTACATCCGTGCATACTCAAAGTTTAGCTCCCACTTATAATAGAGAACATGAGGTATTTGATTTTCTGTTCCTGGATTAATTTGCTTAGGATAATGGCCTCCATTGGCATCCATCTTACTGCTAAGGACATGATTTGGGGTTTTTATGGCTGTGTAGGATTCCATGGCCAAATTTTTGTTTCATCTTATTTCATTCTTTTAAAATTTCTACTTTCATTCATTTATAATACAGTAGTACATATATAAAATTTATGACTAAAAAGACATATATATTTGGGAAGGCATGCTAAAAATGATTTCACTGCTGAGATGATAAACAGAAAACTTTGGAGGTCACTTCTCTAGAAAATAATTCTTCAAAATTTAATGTACGTATGAACTACCTAGGGATCTTGTTAAAATATAAAGTCTGATGCAGCAGGAAGTCTCTCACCAGACCAAATGCTGGCACCTTGATCTTGGACTTCCCAGTCTCCAGGACTGTGAGAAATGAATTTATGTTCTTCATAGATTAAAGAAAAAATACAAAGTCTGATTCAGAAAGTAAGGATGGGGTCTGAGATCTTGCATTTCTAATAATATTATGATTAATCATAATCTAATGAGTCAAAATCATTTGTTTTAGTTTAGACTAATTACCAAGTCAATTCACTCTATTCCCTTCTGGGTTCACTCGTAGGCTAGGCCTAGGGTTAAAATGATAATTAGTATGACGCCAATGCACCCGGCCTAAAGACTATATTTGAATAGCAGGACTCAGACCACAGTAGCCCGAAGACATCTATGCAGCTAATACAGAGACTAATAACTGCAGATTCAGCAGACTCAGTTTTCCCTCTTTGGGTTTGGGAGACATGAATTCTTATCAGTCAATAGGCCAGCTCTCTTAGCATCTTCCCATGGAGCAAATGATTCCCATTCCCATGCTCATAAAAGCTGATTGTACTTACGTCACTGCTTATCAACCACTGTGGGCTTTCTTAGAAGGATGGACACATTGTCTAATAATAGCAGTGCCTTATATTTACACATGGTTTATAATTAACCACAGGTCAACTCATATCAGCCTCACAATGACCTCTGGAGGTAGAACAAAGCCGCTGTATTATAAACCCATTTGCAAGTGCTATATGACAGAAGCAAGCACAGTGCTTTCAGAATTGGAGTGATCAGGCAAAGCTTTAAGAAGAAAGTACCATGGGGTCTGAAGATCAAGAATGGGTAAGGTTTTTAGATGAGGGGTGGGAAATAACATTCCAAGAAGAGAGGATGGATTCAAACACACTGTAGATATGTATTGAGCTACTACTCTAAAGCCCAATGAAATCAGCAGGAGTAAAATGTTCTAACTTTATTCTGTGGGAAGTAGATGCCATTAAACATTTTTAATTCTGGGATTAATGTAATCAGGTTTACCACGAAAGCATTTGAGTTTGATGTAGGCAAGACTGGTGAAGATGAGTCCAGCCAGGGGGCTATTGAAGAGGAAGAAGTAAAAAATCATGAAGGCACAAATTGAGGCAATAACAGTGGAAAGGACAAAAATATTTAAGGACTTTGTTCCTAATTGGATGTAGAGTGTAACAGACAGAACACTAACAGTCGAAGCTATAAAAAGATAATAATAAGCTTTTATATCCCAAGGCCCATAAACAAGTGCATGCCCTTTGACCTAGTTGGGCCTCACCTGGTATTTTAGACAAAGGAAATTAATTCCCCAAAGGCAAAATTTTTTTCTACACTTCCCATAACTATGTTGATTACAGCATTATTTATGATAATAAAATTATCCCAATAATAAAATTTTAGATTTAAAATTTGGGAACAATCTAAATGTTCATAATATAGAATGATTACACAAATTATTGTGCAAAGAGATTATAATGATATAAGATTACATTTAAAAAATTGAAGGATACTTTTAAAAAGACATAAATAGATATATTTCCTGGATGGGAAGAATTAATGTCCTAACAATATCAATTTTTCTCAAATTAATATATAAATGTAATGTAATGCCAAAAAAAGACTTTGAATTGAACAAATTGACCCTAAAATTTTATGAAAAAATAAATATAGTGGCCTTACCAAGAAACTTTCAAAACGAAAGTGACAGTGTGCTTTGTACGAACAGGTATTATACTATTTTTACAGTTACAGTAAACAAAACTGTATATTTTTTGGCATATAAATAGGCATCTCAAAGAAACAGAGAGTGTCCCAAATCCATACAAATATGTATCAAAATGTAACACATGATATGTGACACTAGAAATCAGTGGAGAAATTATGAATTTTTCTATAAGGGGTAAAATTAAAAATAAAATTCAGGAGAAAATTAACTGTCCATCTTATATAATAATTAAAGATCTATTTTAAAAAATTTAACAGTGTTAGTTGAAAAGGGGCAATACAAAAAACCCAAAAGCTGTAATAGAAAATAATTGACAGATTTGAGCACATGAAAACTAAAAACGTTTGTGCAACAAAACAGTCCATTAACAATATCAAAGGAAGCATGACAGGCACAAATGTTTGCTATACATTGAACAAAGTGTTAGTATGTTTAATAATAAAAGAGATGCCAAAAATTAATTTTAAAAAATACGGAAGTGGGGCATGGTGACTCATGCCTGTAATCCCAGCACTTTGGGAGGCCAAGGCAGGTGTATCATGAGGTCAGGAGATCAAGACCATTCTGGCTAACACAGTGAAACCCCGTCTCTAATAAAAATACAAAAAATTAGCCAGACGTGGTGGCAGGCACCTGTAGTCCCAGCTACTCAGGAGGCTGAGGCAGGAGAATGGCATGAACCTAGGAGGTGGAGCTTGCAGTGAGCTGAGATTGCACCACTGCACTCCAGCCTGGGCAATAGACCAAGACTCCATCTCGGGAAAAAAAAAAAATATATATATATATATATGGGCCGAGTGCGGTGACTCACACCTGTAATCCCAGCACTTTGGGAGGCTGAGGTGGGTGAATCACGATGTCAGGAGTTCAAGACCAGCCTGACCAACATGGTGAAACCCTGTGTCTACTTAAAACACACAAAAAATAGCTGGGCATGGTGGCGGGTGCCTGTAATCCCAGCTACTTGGGAGGCTGAGGCAGGAAAATTGCTTGAACCTGGAAGGTGGAGGTTGCAGTGAGCCAAGATTATGCTGTCGCACTCCAGCCCAAGTGACAGTGCAAGACTCCATTTCAAAATAAAAAAGAGTATCTCAAAAGAAAAATAGGCATAAGATGGAACGGCCACAACATAAGAGAGAAAGTCAAAATAGAATAAGCACATGAACTCAACCTTGAAAGCAACCAGAACACTGTGAATTAGAACAACAATGAGCTATCATATTTTGCTTATCAGACTGGCAAGATAAGATTGATAAAGTCCAGTGCTAGCAAAAATGTGAGTAAACATCCTTGGTAAGAGTGGACACTCATAAATATTTGTGGATAAAATTTGGAGGTATATATGAAAATTTAAAATGTTCCTACCCTGTGACTCAGTGATCTCATTTCTAGGGCTTTCTCCGACAACATATTTGGAGAGTAATTTGGTAGCTATCAAAATTTTAATGTTCGTTCTCTTTGAACCAACCAGGCCATTTATTTGTTTTTAATTTTTTATTTTATGTATTTATTTATTTATTTACTTTGAGACACAGTCTCAATCTGTTGCCCATGCTGGAGTGCCATGGCTCACTGCAAACCTCTGCTTCCCAGGATCAAGTGATCCTCTGGACTCAGCCTCCCTAGCAGCTGGGGCTACAGGCATGCACCACCACTCCCAGCTAATTTTCGTATTTTTACTAGAGAGAGAGTTTTGCCATGTTGGGCAAGCTGGTCTCAAACTCCTGACCTCACGTGATCCCCCTGCCTTGGCCTCCCAAAGTGCTGGGATTACAGGCAGGTGTGAGCCAACATGCCTGCCAACCAGGTCATTCTAAGTAACTATCCTAAGGTCCATGCAAAGACAATCCTAGCAGCACTTCTTACAATAAAAAGCTGGAATTACTAAAGACCTAATAAAGGAAGAATGGTAGAATAAATTACAAACTATGTAACCATTAAAAAAAAAATGGAATAAACCTATACATAGTTACCCAGAATATGTGATTTCATTAAGCTTAAAAACGAAAAGTCACAGAAATTATTGCATTTTGAATTTTTAAAATATTTGCATGTGCATACAGAGACATGACTATATACACATATAAAAAAGGAGACAATCACCAATATGTCAATGGTGGTTACCTCCAGGATGGGATCAGATGAAGGAAGGAGAATGTGTGATTTGGAAGTACTATGTTTTACTTTAGATAAAGACGTAGATTTCTTTTTAACAGTGCTAGGATTTGGTTTTTTGATTCTTTGGGTATTTTTTGCAGTTTTCTGGTTTTTTTCCAAAGAAAGAAACGTAGTTCTCCCACATATGGACACGCCATTCTTCCGAGGACCCTTAAGTTGACCCCAAGAGGAGCCCTAGCTGCTGTTCCCCATTAGAGGCCCCTTTTCGGCCGGAATTAGCCAGAAAGGGTCCTCGCCCATAAACCCCCTAACAGCAGTTAGTGTGATATCGCCACAGGCAGCAATGTGGTAGAAGTTATTAAGACACTATTTTAGGCAGATAGGGAGGAAAAGGGGTCCTCGGGAAGTTTTCGTTTTTTAAAGTATCTCCAGAAAAGTTTCTTGTAAAGCCCCGGCTTTTAGAGCCAGGCTGGCAACCTTTGATACACAAATGTAGACCATTAGAAACTGGGTTCACCCAAACATGGCGATTCCCGGGACCTTCTTACCCTTGCCCCACATGTTGCTGGCAACATGGCCGCCCCCCCATATCTCTACCTGTGTAGAGCATCATGGCGCCACACATTTGCATATTAAAAGACTAGGGTGGGAAGGCCAGCTCTTTCATGGGCTACCCGAATGACATGCCTAGTCCTGAGCCCTGTGCAAATCAAACACTGCCTCCTCCAGCCTCTACGTACATACCTGGCTGGTATCTGCAGCAAGTGGGGACTTCCTCTTTCGGCTTTGGAGCCTCCCCCCTCCCCCCACCCACCGTCTCTGTACAGGGAAGCTTTGTCTTTCTACCTTCTCCCTTTCCTTCTTGCCCCTTCTTGCCTGTTAACCTCTCCACTCCTTAAAATCAAAAAAAAAGAAAAAGAAAAGAAATGTGGTTCTCAAAGAATAAAAATGAAGCAGCAATGACAAAGCGTTCCCTATTTGAGAAGGAGGAGAGAGAAAAGGAGCAACAGCAGAAACCAACAGAGGAATGCCATAGACAAAGGGGAGCCAGAGGACGGCAGAGGCCTGGAAGCCAAGGCATGAGAACTTCAAGAGGAGGAAGTGAATCAAAGCCCAGTGCTGCAGAGAGGCCTGGAGGGCCCTCCCGGAGAGCAGCCAATGAGTGGTAGTGGTGAAAACCAGGTGCGAAGGGATTCAAGGGAGCCATTTTCCACCCTGCCTGTGCGTTTTTGTAAAAAGAGAGAAGTCAGAGCTCCATTCTAAACCTCCTGCATTAGCTCTGCAAGTGACACCCAGACACAGTACATTTTAAACACTCAGGTGATTATTCCTGTTCACAGCCAAGGTTGAGAACCAGTGAGTTAAGGCATTGAGAGGGTAATAAGTCAGGAAAGCTGGTGTGTGTAAGTCATTCTTTCACTAAGTTTGGCAGGTAAACAAACGAGTGAATTAAATTGTAAAGCTGTCAAAAGGGTCAAAGAAGATGTAGGAAGTTGTAGGTTGAGATGAAGAAGCCTGTGGGGCAGAAAATATTAAATATGCAAGAACGGTAGAGGAAAGGGGAAGGGAAAAAAGGAACTTGATGTTTCTAGACTTTGTTAGATGGCAGGCATTTTACATATGCTATCACCATTATTATTCCTTTGACTGGATTTTTGAGGCATATGTTACTGTGTCCAATTTACAGTGAGAAACCAAGAATAGCAAGGACCCAACCCTGTGCCAGTGCTGGGCTCTTCCTCTGCATCAGGTTGAGAAGCAAGGTCTTGGAGGAAGTAAACAGATATGGGGTCCAGGACTCAGCTGGGGGAGTCAGCTTGGAAAGAAGGATGAACACGTCCATTAAGACAGAGATGCAGAAATGAACTAGAGGAGGACATCAGTAAAGAAGCTGGAGCATATCAGTGCATAGAGAGGAGATAGTAACAGAACCACTGTGGGGCAGAAAGGGAAAATGTAGAGGCTCACTGCGGATTTCATCATCTCAGGAAAGCTGGGGCAAGGTAACTCACTGACCATGAGTACCTGTGGCTTTGTGACAGTGCCCGTGTGCTACACAACAAAGCAGAAAGTCAGCCCTGCCCTTCTTACCAGCCAGGTATGGATTAGCCACGCAATGACCAATCTGTAAGCTAGGAGTACAGACAAGCCGAACTGCCTGTAGCTGAGTGGGAACCACTAGGAGGAAAAGCCAAGTCCCTGTCTTCTAAAAGCTGACAGTCTGGAGTTACCCAGAGTGATCTTCTATTTCACTGTTAAAATAGTCTAATTAGAACAACTATTATAGAACTGAGTGACCCTTTGCTTTGCAAAGGTCATATAGAAATATTCTGCCACTGAGGATCTCATGTCGCCCAGTGGTTCTGAAAATAAACAGAAGTTGCGTACCTTCATGAACACCCATGAGTGAAAGTAAATATACCCTAATCATCACAGGAAGCATGTGCAGTCTGCACGTGAAAGATGCATCTCCCATCAGCTAATAGAACCAGCTGGAGTCTATGTTTTAATTGTACAAGGACGTGTTATTGATCGGGAAGCATTAGGTTATTACACCCATGCAGTTGCTTCTGGGATTCCAGTCCAAAAGGATCACCAAAGCATCATGGGATTTTCAATGGCTTCCTGTGGTTTGGCAAATGCCCACTGCTAACTGTGATTTCCAAGTTATTCCAGAGTGGCAGTCAAATCAAAGGGGAAAGCCTCATGTTTCAATAACTTAAAAAAAAAAAAAAAAAAAAAACACAGCCAGGTGCGGTGGCTCACACCTGTAATCCCAGCACTTTGGGAGGCCGAGGTGGGCAGATCATGAGGTCAGGAGATCGAGACCATCCTGGCTAACACAGTGAAACCCCATCTCTACTAAAAATACAAAAAATTAGCTGGACGTGGTGGCGCGCACCTGTACTCCCACCTACTTGGGAGGCTGAGGCAGGATAATTGCTTGAATCCAGGAGGCGGAGGTTCCAGTGAGCCGAGATTGTACCACTGCAATTCAGCCTGAACGACGGAGCGAGACTCTGTCTTAACAACAACAACAACAAAACTCAGTAACCTTTTTTAAAAACATTTCCTCAGTGGCCCTCTGGGTTGTGTAACAATCGGATGCATTAATTATTATGGCATCAAATGACACCAGCAATATACATAGCCAGAAATAACTATTTGATTCAGGCAGCTGCTACTATTTGTTTCAGTACTGTTAAAGGTGGGGTTTTTGTTTTTGCAAGAGAAAAGGCGGTTGTGTGTGGTTTCAAGAAAAAGAAAACTCAGAACAACATGCAGCCCGTTAGAAAAGATCAATTCTTTATTTGTGGAAAACAACAGAAGTGGGGCTATTTAGGCACCACCAATGTTTATGTATTATATTCATATGGCAGATAATAAACACAGCACCCTGGAAGTTTGCACTTTGGGTATTAAAAAAAAGAAAAAGAAAGAAAGCAAAACCTTCTTAGGTCACTATCTTCTTTTGCTCCTTTCTATCTGACTCCTCAGGCAAGGTGCAATTCAAATCCCTGGAGAACCTCTCAACTATTGTCAAGCTGCTGTTCAGTGTTACTCAGAAATAAGGAAAGAAATTTGACACGGAGACACTCCACATCTTGGCTGCCTGGAAAAATATCATCTTTGAGGTCTTTCAACTCACTAAGTCATTTTTATTATTGTTTTGTCTGTCTATTTTCTGGTACAGTCTCAAAGACGTGTAGCCCTAATCATGCAAAAGCAATCTGGGGGAAATCAGTTGTTTCTTCACGTCTTCGCAGGATTCTAGCTCCGCCAACTACCTCCGTCGCCTTGTAAAACTGGCAGGCTCTGGACGTTTTGCATGCTGAAGAAAATCACTGTTTTGCCTCCAGCAAGGAACATAAATGTTGCAACACTGACTCCTCCTCTCATGAAGAAAGAGTGAACAAGTGCACGGAGTTGAGCTTCTTCTCACAGAGCCACCGGGCTGGGGACAGTGGAGTGGAGGCTGAAATCCCCAGACGCCGGTTTTCTGGGCTGGGCTTTCTGCCTTACTCACTCATTCTCCCTCTTTCTGGATTTTACCGACCGTTCGCGAAACAGCTTTCCACACAATGGAGCTTCACCTCCTCGTGCAGGAAGTGCTCATCGACTGATATGGCAGACTTTGCTCCCCGGCAAAAGTGAGTACCCATGGCGAGCTGAGGCCGCCTCCAACGGCGCGCGGCAGGGGCGGCGCGGGCGGCCGCTGTCCGGGCTGCGGGTTCGAGGCCCGCGTGCGGAAGGGAAGCGCGGTGGCCGCCAGCGCGGGCTACTGGAGAGAACGCCAGCCGGGAGCCAGAGCCGCAGCCGGCAGGGAAGCCCAGGATCCGCCCGCTTTCCGCCCGGATGTCCCTTCTCAGAGGGGCTAAAAAATACTCTTAAGGTGCTTTGCCTCCACCACTGCCCCCAACCCCAGCTTTTACAAACTGCACTCGGCTCGCATTCGTCTTTGTCAAAGGCATCTTCACCTGCATCCTTGAGCATGAGTTTCGGCGATGATTGTGGGATGAGTTTCGGCGTTGATTGTGGGATTCTCAGAATATAAATTATTTGCGTCAAAATAAAAAGAAAAGGAAAAAAGGGCAGGGAGGGGGAAGGGGCGCAGACAGGTGATGTGCTGACAGCCGGACTCCAGACTCTCCCACCAGCAGCCGCCGCCGCAGCAGCCTCGCGGGCATCCGGCGGGGAAAGTTTAGGATTAGCAATGCTGACCCGAAAGGTGTTGCTCCTCCCAAAGGTCAGCAGGCGTAGGGGCAGGTGAGCAGCCTCTGGGCCGGAAGCCGGAGTTGGACGGAGGCAGAAGGACCTAGGCAGAGGAATTGCAGCCCGGGAGGAAGCTGGAAGGAGAGCCCGCTGGAGGAGGGAGGAGGGAAGGGAAGGGAAGGGGAGTTGGTTAAAGTCAGGCAAACTCAGGTAACTGGGGGGCCGGCCTGAGTGCTGCGGCAGGGGAAGGCAAGGGCTGGAGTTCTGGCTGTTTGAGTAGAAAACTATCCTTTTAGTGACCTCTACCTGTATCCTGAGGAAGCAACCCACACTGTCCGAAGAACAAGCAACATAGGGGATTCTATGACCCGACTTGAAAATGGTTGCAAAACATTATTATTAATCAGGAGGGATCACTTTGTCTTCATTTGTCAAGTTGACTGGCAAAGATTTCCCACCTGAAATCGTGCTTCACTTGACCAGGGAAGTGCTGCTAATCCCAATCCTGACCATCGGCTGTGCAAACTTGGGCAAGATACTTACCCTCTCTGGGCTTCGATTTTTTCCTGCAAAGTTTACGGAATTAATTATTTACATATATATAAATGTTTAATGAGGTGGAAGTGCTGAATAGTGCAAGAGAGGAGCAGATGAAAATATTAATTTCAGTGGTTCTTAAAAATTGGGGATGATAGGTCCTTTTGAGGATTAGCTGTGAGTCCTCTTCCTGGGGGAAAATGCATATGGCATGGACTTAAAATTTTATGTGCAATCCCTGAGGATTTGTGGATACTCCCTGAAAGCCATGCCTGAACCCCAGGTGACAATCCTTTGTCCCTCCTGCATCAAGACCACCCAGCCGACTCCTTGCTGGCAGTTGTGCTGACTATGGGAGTAATCCACAGCCTTCTTGGGGGTCTGGAGTCAGCCACGCTGCTGAAGGAGAGAGCTCCCCTGTCATGGGTGAGCTCCCCACATGCTCTCTCCAGAGCTCTACCAGCCTCTGACTCCAGGGGACACCTCCTCACAACTCTTTTTAATGTCTCTCCTAAGGCGACAGTCCTTACCCCTAGAATTTTCAGTCCCACCAACACTGGAGAGCCATCTAAAGAGGATCGCTGCCTGAATCAGAGGGCTCTTCAGGTCACCTAGCTGGATGGCAGGGAGGCCAAGGCTTTGTTTGGAAATGAAGCACTCTTTGCTCCCCGAGGCATAGTATGAGTAGGCAGCCGTATTCTTTTGAACCTCTGTACTTTGCCTTTAGAGGACTAAGGACTCAGATCTCTGGGGACCCTGGGTGTTCCACAAGCAGTGCCAGCAAGGTACATCAGAAAACACACAGGGCTTTGGAACTCAACAGACTGGGCTTCAGAACTTGACTCCTACACTGAGCAAGCCTCTGAGTTTCCCTTTTCCCATCAGCACAATGAAAATAATGCTGCTTTTTTCCTTTCCTTTTTTTTTTTTTTTTTTTTTTGCATGGTTGTTGGGAGAATGGAAATGCTATGTATCATGCCTAGCCCACAGTCAACGATAAGCTGTTTTTATTAATATTAATGTGGCACCATAAGTAAGTGTTCAATAGTCTCATGCTTTTTAGAACAGTTTACTCTCTGTCTCGAGTAAAATTAGTTCTGGTCTAGTTATGCTCAAAATGGAGTGGTGGGCTCAGAATACAGAGTCAGACTGGCTGTTCCAATTGTGCAATGTCAAGCAGAGCACTATGTATTGCTGGCAAGTAAAATATGTCCAGACCGGCATGGATACTTGACCTGTCTCTCAAGTCTCTCTTGACCCGTAATCTTGAGTACAAAACAGCTAGAGTTGTGCCTGTAGCTGAAAACAGCCAGGCATGGAAAGAAGTCTTGTGGCTGGGTCCATGTTCAGAAACTGTAGAGAGAAATGTCTCCATTGTCATCTTTCACAGCTTGGCACAGATGTAGCCAACTCAGCATATACTCTCTCTCCATGGGGTCCTGGTGCCTCCATTGCAAGTGGTCAGCTGATGTAGCAATGAAAGAAGGAAACATGAAACTTAAAAGGAAATTGGATATCCACAGAGTAGCCAAAGATCAGTATACTTTGGTGAGGTATTCCTCCATGCAAAGATAGCAATATTGATGCCTACTATTTATTGAGCCTTTAAGATGTGCTAAGCACTTTCACACACTGCCTCAATTAATTCTCATAGCAAGATTGCAGGGTATGAGTTATCATTTAAAGCTTTACCAGTAAGGAAACTGAAACATAGAAATGTACATACGCCCCCCACCCCACATACCGCATCTGCCTAGCTCAGGAAAGGGAGAACCAGGATCCAAGCCCAGGTCTGTCTGACTTTGGCGCCCACTCTTTTTCCACTACCCAGTGCTCCCAAGCTCCCCGATGTCAGAAACTTGCATCAGTCGACTGGATTAAGATTCTTCTAAAAGGCAGGAACAGCCAAATCTAGTGGGTACTTTGAAGTGGTGTGAACATGTACTTGGCTTGTGGTACATATTAACAGGTAGCAACAACAAGATCACCTATGGGAGAAGAATATTCCTGGCCCTTCCCAAGCCCAGCCATTAGACTCAAGATTGGCAATACCCAACATTAGCAGGTGAGGCTGGCTCTCTGTCACTGACTTCCTTGGTAATCCTCTTAGTTAAACAGAGGAATGTTTATTCTCTACCACCTTTAGAATCAGAACACCACTTACCTTTACCTCGCTGTGCTGAGCACATTTTCATTCATTTATTCGACAAACATTTGCTGAACTGTTTTGTGCTCGGCACTTGATGACATGGTGGGGAATGAGACACACAGGATCCCAGCCCTTGTGGAGCTTCTATGCCGGAGAGAGTGACAGAAAACAGTCAGGTGAACAAATACATAAATAAAATCATTTCAGATACTGATAAATGCTATGAAGAAAATAGAGGCTGAAGGCTAGAGAGGGACAGGGAGTGGGAGCAACTTTCAACAGGGCAGTCGGAGAAGACTGCCATACAAAGGTTACCCTTGAACTTAAACCCATGTTTTCAAAAAGGGAGCCAGCCCGGTGAAAGTCTAGGGAAAGGGTTACCTTAGCAGAACTCTCAAGGGAAAGTTCTTAAATTGAAGTAAATGAAGCAGTAGAGCTTAAAGTCTGAAGATGGGCCCTTTAGAAGTTGAGTTGTATATAGGGGGACTTATTGTTTCAATGCCTACTGTACTCTTCTAGGCTGTGCTGTGCACTCTGTTTATCTTCCCAATAATCTGGTGAGTTCGCTATATTTGTTTTTATTTTGCAGTTGAAGAAACCAAGAATCATCAAGGTTAAGGAGCTAGTCCAAGGTTACAAAGCTGGTATTTGACTCCCTTAGTCTATTTCACTCCAAAGCCCACAACTATTTGCTAACACAGCATGTGGCCTTTGAGATAATGTCTTCTGGAGAAAGTGAGGGAGCCGGTCGAAGGAGAGTATCAAAAGTATATTAAGTAGCTAAATGTTGACAATGATTTGTATTTGATGTCTCAAATTCCAGTTAGTGCACCTACACCTGAACTGTCCAGTACAGTAGCCACTAGCCACATGTGCCTATTGAGCACTTGAAATGTGGCTATTTCATATTGAGATGTACTGTAAATGTACGATGCACCCCAGATTTTTAAAGATCTAGTATTTTCCCGAAAAAGTAAACTGTCTCGACCCGGTGCGGTGGCTCATGCCTGTAATCCAAGCACTTTGGGAGGCCAAGGCTCAGGAGTTCGAAACCAGCCTGAGCTCAGGAGTTCGAGACCAGCCTGAGGAACATGGTGAAACTCCATCTCTATTAAAAATGCAAAAATTAGCTGGGCGTGGTGGTGGGCACCTGTAATCCCAGCTACTTGGGAGGCTGAGGCAGGAGAATCGCTTGAACATGGGAGGCAGAGGTTGCAGTGAGCCGAGATCGCACCCTTGCACTCCAGCCTGGGCGAGAGAGCTAGACTCTGTCTCAAACAAAAACAAAAGGAAAAGTAAACTGTCTCAATTTTTATATTGATTGTATGTTGAAATGATAATATTTTAGCTATACTAGTTTAAATAAAATATATTAAAATTGATTTTACCTTTTTCCTTTTAATGTGGCTTAATAGAAATGTTTCAATCACATATATGACTCACATTATATTTCCATTGAATAGCACTGATCTAGACTAGTAAGTTGACAAATACATGATAGGAACTTTTTCCCCCTTCTTCCAAATGTAACTTCTTCCTCTATTCTTGTGTCAGGCTCCTTCTCATCTGCCCCCATATGCAGTTATTTGGTGAAGCGCGAGAGAAAAGAGGTCCCTTTTCCTTCTCCCCCACCCTCATCCTGCTGGTTAGCAGGCGATCATTTGAAGTCCACTATACCATGTCACTTTGGGATCTGATAAAATAGACCCAGTGATTATATTCATCCCCAAGACCAATCCTCTCACTCAGGCAAATCTCATGAGGCTTTCAAACGTCCTACAATGAAAAGGTCATTTTAAATCTGGATTTAAAGTTTTATCTTTAAATCACTTCCTAGTACATTGTCTTTGTAGTTTTGGGCACTTTGTGAAATCAGACGAGGAGAAAAGTAGAGCTTCATGTTTTGTGCAAAGCTCATTAAATAAGTAATTTCATGCAGTAATAAATGTTTCTCCCTGTCCTCTTGCTTAAAACAGCATGAACAAAAAGTAGTCCCAGTTTCCAGAAGGGCTACTCCAGGGGCATCACAAAAGACCAGCTTTGGTTTCTTTTGTCCACTAGCTAAAGTGGCCCTCAAATATGTCAATGAAGTAACGATATGATTTTTTTCCTGCAGTTTCATTTATTTTAAACAGAAGAGCAGTCAGATTCTGGTATTGCTGGAGAAGCCTCTGACTTGGGAGAGCAAAGACCTGGATTCTGCTTTTGTCTAATCTACTGGTTTGCGCATTACCCTCTCTCTCCCTTTTTTCCCCCAACTGTAGTAAGTTTGGTGTTGATGAGATAATGCCACAAAAAATGCTAATGGTGAAATGTACTGTACAAATTGGCCATGGTTATGATTGATAACCTGAATACAAATGGCTTCTCTAGACATGTGCCTGCAGGGAGGAGTTGCCTTTATGTAGCTGGGGCAAAACATTACGTAAGATTCACTTGGAATAGCATTTGTTCATTTCCACTTGAAATCCAAATCTGGGGGAAATGGCAGTAAAGAAGTTGACAAGAATGAATCTTAGTGCATCTGTCACTGGTAGACTGAATTCTTTCTCTAGCCTGTATAGGTTCCAGAGAGAGAACACCCAATTGAAAAAGGACAAGCTGGTTTTATTCACTGGCCAGAAATGGAAAATGAGAGACCTCTTGCTCTAAAAAGTCATCTTCTCCCCAGCTGTGGGAAGCTGCAGGATCGTGACAAGTTAGTTGTGGGGCGGGGAGCTATGTAAACACTGCAGGGAGGAAGTACAGAGACACAGACACAAATAAACATGCTTCTCCATGTGTCCTATGGAGAAAAAATGGCGGCAGTTTTCTTCTGGGAGTGGGGAGCCCAGCATTATAGCGCTATGTTAATGACTTCTGGTTTGCACTGGTTTCCTGCAGACCTCTCATATTTGGCAAAGGATCACCAAGCTCCTGAGACATCCCAGGCCATCTGGAGTTCTTTAAGCAAGAGTATCTATAGATAAAGAAACTAGGAAGATAACAATTTAAAACAATAATGAGCTTTCCCAGCTATTTCTCTAGGGCTGCCCTGGTAACATTTCTACATCAGTAGCAACACATATTTTTCAGCATTGTGTAAGCCAGGAAATCTATGCTATACTCCATGGGGAAAATAGAAGAATAAAACCTGGTTCTTGCTCTGGAGAAGCATAGTTCCTAGTTGGGAAGATGGACAGAAACATAAAAGACCAATAGCATGTAAAGAACATTTTCTAAGTGTTACATGAATGATGCAAACAAAGTTTTGCAATTCTGGAGGGCAGCAGGCCCATAAACTCTAAGGTATATTAAGAAGGACCAGGTAGAAAATGGACATTGAGGTCCCTAAAGACACATGGAGAGAAGGAGAGAGCCACCTCGAATAAGAAAAAATGCACAGTGGTGTGGCAGTGGAGATGTGCATGGGTTCAGGGGTGCGTGATGTGAAAAAGAGCACTTGGCTTAATCCAATGACTACAGATCCGAGCTTTACATCAGAATCACCTGGGAAGCTTTTAAAAATTATGGATGCCTCAGCCCCACGCCAGAGCTTCCATTTAATTAATTTAAGACTAGGGCCTGGTCTCAGTGGTGTTTTTGTTTGATTTGGTTTTATTGTTGTTTCTGTCTCAATTTCCCAGAATATTCTAATGTGAAGTCAGAGTTGAGAATCACTGAGCAAAAACCAAGATTTTTATATCATAATCATGGGACATAAAATGAAAGAAGTGATCTTTTAAAGGAGACTAAATGGACAACCAAGAGTGTGGCCTTTAATTTGTATAAATTGTATATACACGCACATTTTGATGTAGTCTTTTAAATTCACAGATAATTCCTCGTGGTGATTCTGTCTACTTGGATGATGTGGCTGAAAGCCTTTGTAACCAGCTGCCTACTCTTGTTCTCTGTGTACTTTGGGGGTATCCTATAGTCAATCCTAGCTAAGTGGGGCACAATGGGTATCTCACAGGTGCTTGTTTCCACCAGGCTTTTTGTAATCATTGCCAAGGGCTTTATTATCATGCCTAAGAGTGCCCACAATAGCTATTTTATAAGCATCTGTAATCTTCCCTCACCTCTCCAACTTTACAAACTGAGAAATGGAGTTTAATTACTTGCCTTGGGCCAGGAGACTAGCTGGTGATGGAGGTGAAATGAGAATTCTCAGGGAGGTGAAATTAGAATTTCCAGCCACTGAATTCCACATATCTTATTAGACTCCCAAAGTGAGTCTACCCACTCTCCTGTTGGTGCTAGAATGTTATTTCTTACATGAATGAATTAGTGCCACAGATCAGTAGGTGAAGATGACTGGTTTACCTAAGCTGCCAACACTGTGATTATCTGAGTGTCAATGACCCATAGCCAGTCACAGTGGTCCTGAGAGCCCCATCCCTCATGCCTGGGAGCTCTCAGTCTAGTGAAGTTTGGCCTTGCATATTTACAGTTTATCCACTCTAACATCTGGGAAGTGAAGACTCTGGTTGCTATTCCGCCACTCCTAGCCCCACACTTTACAGCTGTTCTGATTTCTCCTCTCTGAAGCTCTTGTTCACTGAAAGGATATTACCTTTTTGTTACACCCCTGAAAAAAAGAGGAGAAAGCCCAACATTTGAAACAGCTGCTTTTTTTTTTTTGACGGAGTCTTGCTCTGTCTCCAGGTTAGAGTGCAGTGGTGCGATCTCAGCTCACTGCAACCTCTGCCTCCTGGGTTCAAGCTATTCTCCTGCCTCAGCCTCCCGAGTAGCTGGGATTACAGGCATGCGCCACCAAGCCCAGCTAATTTTTGTATTTTTAGTAGAGATGGGGTTTCACCATGTTGGCCAGGATGGTCTTGATCTCTTGACCTCCTGATCTGCCCGCCTTGGCCTCCCAAAGTGCTGGGATTACAGGCATGAGCCATCGCACCCGGCCAACAGCTACATTTTAAAGAATCCTCTATATGTGTTGGGAGCTACTGGGTTCACTGCCAATGGTGAGAGTGGGGGTGGGGGAGACGGAGGTTCTTCTGAAGGACAGTGTGGGGAAAGAGCCAGAGTCTTGGCAATACAGCCTCTTTACACAAAAAAGATAGGTCAATTGGTATCATTCCCAAATGGTTGGGTTTTCTTTCTCTGTCTCCAAATCCATTACTGATTTAAAACAATTTCCAAAAGCTTTAGCAATAGCAAAAAGCAAGCCTCTTAAACAGTGTTGCTCCACACTGATTGCACGTGAGAGTCACCTAGGGAGCTTTAAAAACAACTCATAGACTCACTGAATCAATATTCTGGGAAGGGGCCCGGACATCCGTATTTATTTACAGTTCTCCAGGCTTATAATGTGCATCCAGGGCTAAGAGCTACTACTGGTCAGCTATGATCCAAATCTTAATTACTTATTTATATTTCTTCTTTTGCCTTGTTTTAGAGTCTCATGGCCCAGAAAACCATCAAACTGTATTTTTGTTGAGTAGCAATTTCATCATTCTGTTCTTTAAAAAACATGATTTTGAGCATAATTTAAGTTTACTACTTCTATAGAGAGACCTCACACTCAGTAGCCTCGTGACTAAAATTTTCTGTGTGCAATTTAGAAATCAGATTGCCAGAAGCTTGCTAATTAATTATGAGATTGAAAGATAAAGGTTAAGCTTTCCTGCCACCTATATATTAGATTTCCCAATTGCTATGTTAATCTTTAGTTAACCAAGACTTGCTTTCTTGTCTCAGCCATTTTAAAGCCAATTAACTCTGTTCCTGTTCACACCCTTATTAAAAATATAATTACAGCAGTAGTCTCCAGGGACTGTCATTGGGTAGGCTTTACCAAGGTAAATTAGCCAAGAACTAACTAGGCTGTGTAACACCCTCTCAGACCCTGAAAATCATTTTGGTTGCAGAAGCTACTTGGTATCAGAGTAGGCTGGGGTACTCATAAATTTGGATTTGGAAAAAGCCAATTCCAAGTCATCCTAAACGTGGAAGAATCTGTGATTTCGAGAATGATTCTGGAATCAACTATCCAAGGTCCAGCTAAGTCTAATACATCAATCCTCAGAAGGTTGTATTAATAACAAAAAGAAACCAGGTTTTTGTATTAGATTTGGTGGAAGAGGTTGTATTAGATTTGTAGCATTTTGTTTTCTGGGGTGCTGAGATTGCGGGATTAGGAGAAAATAAGAAAAAAGATTGCAGGGGATAAAGATGGACAGAGACCTCCTGTTAGTCAAGTATCATGGGCATCAGAATTTCTTTATTCACTCAACTAATGTTTATGGAGGTCCTACTCCGTTCCAAGGACCCATTATAGGGGCTGGTGATACAAGGATGAAGTTTCTATTCTAGTGTAGTTTACATTCCAATAAGAGGAAATAGATAATCCATACTGAAAACAAAGAGTAAATAAAACCCAATAAATCAGTCAGTACTATGAAAAAAAATGCAATGAATTGAAGGGAATAGAGTTTGCTGAGGGCTGCTTTCAATAGCTTGTACGAGTTGCACTGTCTGAGGAGGTGGCCTTCAAGCCAGCACATCAATACTAAAAAGAAAAACATGCCAAGAGCTGGCAGAAAGAAGGCTTCAGGCAGAAAGAACAACAGCAAAAGTCCTAAGACTGGAAAAGGTCTGACTTGTTCAGGAAACAGATAGGAAACTGTTGTGGCTGGACCCGAGGTAAGAAGCAATGAGGGACAGGTGGGAAAAGAGCAAGGAGGGCTCGAGGTCATGGGGTAGAGTTAGGCTATTAAGTGCTTTGAGAGCTTAGCATCCTAACTCATTGGGAGGTTTTCAGCAGGGAAGGAACATGGTTGGCATTGTCTTTGAGAGCTCTTCCCAGCTTCTGTGTGGAGAGTGCTTTGAAGACTGAAAGCAGAGGGTTTGTAGGAGGCTGATCAGAAGTACAAGCAAGAGGGAAGGGTGGATCATGCCAAGGTGACAGCAAACGAGGTGGAAGAGGTGTTGGATTCAGGATGGAATTTGGAGGTAGGGCCAGCATGGCTTTCAGATGGAGGGGACCAGCCAAACTGCTGGAAAACCTAGTCCTGTTCAAGATGAGTGTTCCTGCCCTACCCTTGTTTTAGACCCCTTGTTTTGAACCAAAACAGAATAACATCTAGTGCTATTTTAAAACATTAGGAATTTTAACCTTAACTTGTTTAAGCAGAACAAAACAAATCCCTGCCTGGTGAGAAACTTCTGTTTGCTACTTTTGCTTCTTAACCATAAAAATTTCATCCTGTCTCATAAGACTGTTCTGATGGCTTTTGCTGTTTTTGATTACAGTGCTTTTCGTAAGTGCTGCAAAGGTCACATTCGCATTACTAGTTTATCTCTTTTCTGAGTGTTTTGACACTGTGGCTGTGTTTACCAAGGCCTTCCTGCTGTCAGACATTTACATGAGGCTTTCCACAGTTGCTCAGTGTCTCCATAGAAATGCTAATATAATCGCAAGCATTTAGTGGGCACTGACTATATACAATGCCTTGTTTTAAGAATTTCATGTTTTAACTCATTTAGTCCTTCCAGCCACCCTTTATAATAAAAAGTGGGTACTCTTATTATCATTTTATAGATGAGGAAACTGAGGCAAAAAAAAGAGGTTAAGTCGTATGCCCAAGATCATACAGCTGGTAAGTAGTAAAGTCAGGTTTTGAACTGAGTCTGTCTGTAGAGCTCTGGGTTCCTAGCCACTATGTTGTGCCACTTTTCTATATAATTGAAGCTGCCACCTTCAGAAGTAGATTTGTTTCTCCTGCAAAAAACCCAAGGTACCAGTAGGAGACAGTGAAACTGGGCTGGGCTTCCAGGAGTGGGACTGGTGGGGAGACGGCATAATCTAGAGGCTGAATGATCCAACCCCCCTCCAGAAAGGCCTCACATCTAAACCACCTGCCATCTGCCAAGGTGGGAGGATAAATTACCACCCCCCAGACAAGGCTCTGGCTGGTTAAAGTTGCCAATACCAGAGGAGTCTTGATGAAATGCCGCCTCTTTTCCTCAAA
Source organism: Colobus angolensis palliatus (assembly GCF_000951035.1). Classification (NCBI taxonomy): domain Eukaryota; kingdom Metazoa; phylum Chordata; class Mammalia; order Primates; family Cercopithecidae; genus Colobus; species Colobus angolensis. Next base: position 679,044 of record NW_012115489.1, on the reverse strand, counting down.
CTCTTCCTGCCTGCTATTCATAGTTTCTGTGTTGTACCCACCCACCTGCCACTTATCGAAGACTGAATAAACCAAAGTTATTCAACAAGCCATGAAGCAAATTTTAATTGCTCCCTACAGCCATCTGAGGCCAGCCTTTGGAAACTTAAAAAAAAATTTTTTAAAAGATATAGAGAGAGTCATATTAATTTATTTATTACCACATTATTTCCTTTAAAATCTTGATGGCTTCTTTCCAGTGTTTTATTAGAAGTGAAATAAGCCTAGGAAACACAATATTTCATTCTGTCTTCTCTCCCTTTCACTGTATATCTACCTTCAAAAATGTTTTCTCGCGAGTTACTTGGTTTCTCAATAACTAGCGTGAAAGTAACAGACTTTCCTTCCTCCCTAATGATAGTAGCAACAATGGATTTAGTAGAATTGAAGTTTATACAAGGAAATGCATTAAAATTGTAAGTAATGAATTCTTCAGCAATCGCTGTAAAGGCAGTAATTGTGATTATTTGTCTTCTATACTATATGTTTAAACTGGTTATATATTTTAATTATATAAGAGGCAACGTTTTTGCTCCAGTTTCCATAGGATCATTTTCAATAAAGATTAACATGTGTTCATTGGAAGTGTTGAATTTACCTAATCAAATCGTCAATTTGTTTATTCAACTTTAATTTCCAAAAAAATGTTATTTTAAAATATTATATGATAACGTGTCAGATATTTCTTGTGGTTAACTTCCAAATTTAAAACTGCAAAGAAAACAGAAATCCATATATATAGTTGCAGTAAACTATACTCAATTAAGTTTGGAAGATTGCAGTAGCAACATCAGTTAATTAAAGTTTGAAAGCTATTTCAAATCTTTGCATATTTTCCAAATAACTCAGAATCCTACAAAAAGCTAAATCTTTAAAAAAAATTATCTTCAAACCAATAATATAAATTCCTTCTTTATTGGGATGATTTTGGTTAAATATTTAGCAGAAAGTAAGGGTGAATATGTATTAGATATAGATATGTCCTAAGCTAAAATCAAGTCGTTTAAAGATCAGAGCAATTAATGGCAGTTATGTGATCACAGGGATGAGTCTATCACCTCCCTCAGGGTTTGATTCAATGAGCTTTATTTTTCTCTTAGCAACTTTTCTTATTTTACTTTTCAAAGGATGTCATTGCAACCATAATAGTGTTCATATCTGTGACTTTTATATGTTTATTTATTGTTATGCATGGTTTAAAATTCATTTAGTTCATTTAAAATTCAAAGATACAAAAGCGCATTCATAAAAATATGTCCCTCTCTCCTGTCCTCCAGCCTTTACAAAAATATACCATGTATATGAATGTGGGCCAGATACCCTTTTAAAGTTATCTCACACACAAGATGCTATGACTGTGCAAAGCCAGAGCCTACAGACTATTGCTGATCCCCCAGTAGTAGTAGCAGTGACTCTTTAGTGGCCCTAGAGCTTCCTTTCTAAACTCAAGTGTGTTATTTAGTGTGGCTATTTAGGGATGAACAGCAATATTTTCAGAGAAAAGTACAGAAGAACAGATGAAATCACACAAGATGCACACATCTGGGTATTGGTGGGCATGTGCTTTCAGTGGTGATTTTACAAATAATCTAGATAGAGTTAAGTATCAGGTTCAAGAGTCCTAGGATCTAAGCCTGCACGGGTTCAGTCTTCTGCAGGAACTTGGGAATGCTGGCACGTACACCCACTTTCAGGAGACTGGAGGTATAAGTTCTTCTCTGCATTTATCTCAGGTCATCACAGGCCTCAGAAGTTTCTCAGCAGAAAAGGATTGCATGGGTTGGATGTCCAGAAGGATACGTGGAGTTAAACATCAGTCAGTGGAGCTAGATGCTTGCAAAGATTTGGGAAGAGGATGAGGGAAGGCAAAACCTGTCACCTAAAGGGGAATTCTAGAATGTACTCATTCCACTCATGGTATTACTCTACCACCTTCATTTATCACCTTGTGTCAAACAGATTTCTTGGTCAAGACCACTATGCTATAAGCTACCTGAGGGCAGGACTGTGACTTATTCTCCTTTGTATACTCTGCCCCAGTGCCTAACAATGTCTTTGGAATTGGAATGTTCAACAAGTGGGTTGAACTTTTGAAACTGAATATTTCAAATAATCACAGATAACAGATGGTTAAAAACCAAGTTCTTGTCAGCCCAACTAGTGTCAAACCAAATCACTGTCCACGTCTTCAAAAGAAATGAAAGTTTTCTAATTACCTATATAGGTCTGGACCCAAAACGATAAGGCAGCACACTGTCTTTGGTGTTGATCTATGTCCCAGGTTGTCCACAGTCATCACACACTAATGACCACTTGTACGTGTATTTCATCTAGAGGATCACACAGAGTGGTATACAAGACCCAAGGAATAAGTTTACCTGCTTATTTCACTTCTCCAACGTCATCCTACTCTGTTTTAGGAAGAATTTCTTTTACCTCTGCTTACCCTATTAAGATGCCCCACATAAGCCCCCAACTCCTTTTCTTGTCCCTCTCCCACTTTGTGGTCTGTTTTCTTCTGTCAGACCCCTTCTTCCTCCAAACTGAACCTTCCTGAGAATATACCAAAGAATTCAATAAACCATTCAGGCCACTATTGTTCAATAAATGAGCACTTCCAGAATTTGCATTTTAAAAGTAGTTCAACCTCAAGTCTCCATTGGTGGAAACGTCGCTATGATCTAGGTGAGAGAAACATTTTGAGAGCCTGTGGGAACCTCCAATAGCACCTTGTAGTAGCTTCTTCTGGTGCCTGTGTATTACCACAATTTCCAAAAGCCTTGCTGATATCCAACTAAGCAAAAAGAAAGCCCTCAGGTCCAGAGTTCTTACTTCTATATCTTTTTTTTCCTTTTCCCTTTTTTTTAAAAACAGAGTCTTTTTCTCTCTGTCACCCAGGCTGCAGTAAAGTGCAATCTCAGCTCATTGCAACCTCTGCCTCCCAGGTTCAAGCGATTCTCTTGCCTCAGCCTCCTGAGTAGCTGGAACAACAGACATGTGCCACCAAGTCCAGCTAATTTTTTTTTTGTTGTTAATAGAGACAGGGTTTCACCATGTTGACCAAGCTGATCTCGAACTCCTGGCCTCAAGCTATCCACCCGCCTCAGCCTCCCAAAGTGCTGAGATTACAAGCATGAGCCACTGTGCCCGGCCCTTACTTCTATTTCTAAATAGCAATGGATTCCACTCTTCCAAGGACCTGGAACTTGCCCTAGGGTTGAGGGTCTTTTGTACTTCTTGCAACTGAGAACTTTCGCTAGAATCAGATAGATCTCAGCTCTAGTTTTCCAGGAGTGAAGCTGTGCAGCAGTTACCTCTCTGTCTCACTTTTCCATCTGTACAATGAGGCTACTAAACATACATTCCAGGGTTGCTGGGAGAAAAAGACAATGCATGTACAACACTTGGCACCAAGGAAGCACACAATTCATGGGAGTAATTGCTATGATCCTCACCAAAGAGTTCATGATTTAATGGGGGACACCAACACATGTACAGTCAACAGGGTAAAATACTAAGGGCATGGGGCAAGTGTTGAGTCTGAGCTCAGTACAAATTTATGAGCCTCAAAGGCCCTAAAACATCCCTGACCACTCACTTCTATTTCACACCCTTCTTGCACTTCACCAACAAACCAGCAACATGCTTCTGGTTGGCAACCCTTATAAAAGAATTTACCTTCTGTAGTTAAGTCCAAAGCTCTTGCTGCTTACCACATGACAGCCAATAAGATAAGATATTGGGGCAAGGAAGATGACTTTATTTCAGGGAGCCAGCAATCCTCGAAGATGGTAGACTGATGTACTAAAGAACCATCTTAAGTTGATAGATTGTTAGGCTCCTTTTATGTTAGGGGAAGGGGGAACAGGTAGGGGGTTAAGGTCTGCAGGTGCCTGGTGACCACAGGCATTTGGGCATCAGCAGGGATCTGAGGAGGTTGCAGAACTTCTTTGTTCATGGTCAACTACTTTCCAGATTGACCTTGTTTCTATAAATCTTTAAGATGGCATTGTTATTTGTGTGCATACTCTCTAATCTCCTCAGGGGTCTGTTCCAAAAAACAGATGGTCATTAGTTCTGAAGTTAAACTATAATCTAAATTCTTTCCATCATTAGCTTGGCCTATGTGCAGGAATGAACAAAGGCAGTTAGCTTGTGAGATTAGAAGCAAGATGTAGTTAGTTATGTGATATTTCTCCCACTGTTATGCATCTCTGAATACAAGAGCAATACATTTCTTCTTTTTGCTGTATTTGCTTCAAGCCTGTGCCCCTGAGAAACTGGGCAATCCAGGGAAGTTTTACCTCTCTTGAACCTCGGGCTCCATCTTTGTAACAATGGAGAAATTAATGCCTGTATTCCAGGCCCTTTTGGGGGTGGAGGAAGATAATGGTTGAGAAACTTCTCATCTATAGTTGATCCTCAATGAGTTTGCCCCTTTTCCTGTGACACTGCTTATGTATTTGGATGTTCGAGCAGTGCGTCACACATGGAGGAAAGGCAATGGAATGATGACAAATAGTTTGTTGATTTGGTGCTTTGTACATTCACCCACAAATGGCACACTTTCAAGGCCACTGTTCTTGCCAAATACTATCTGAAGAGCTAGGTTATGAGCCTTTGGAACCCAGATCTGATAAGTGTGGAGGAAAACTCCTCAAGGGAGATGAAGCTAGGAGATTAGCAGAATATACTTTCTCCATGTGTCCCACATTTGATGCCAGCAGGCAAACCAGCGCCAGCTGGGCAGTGTACAATTCCCAGAAATAAGGAAAGGGTAGAAGCACCTGTTCTTCCTCTAGCAAAACCAAGGCAAATGGAAAAGCTCAGAAATATATCAGCACCATTAGCAAGAGGCACAATGGGGAAGGCTGGAAATGTGCTGAGGAAAATCACATTGCTGGTCAATGCATAGCTGCCTGCTGGAGAAGAGAGTATGCAGACACACCTCAGCCTGGACAAAGGCCTCCAGGACCAGGGACTGTGCTCTGCAGGAACTGGGCCCCAGGCACTGAGAACTGAAAACCAGCCCAACAAAGCATAAGTGTTTCCATTTGTGAGAGATGAAATGATATGAGTTTTGTGACTCACTAAACCACTTGGAAGCCCAAACAGTTACGAAAGCAAGATGCTTGGCTTCTTCTAGCCACACGGAGGGGCCCTCAGACTTGAGTAGCTGTGTGCCACTTGGGTGGCTGCACCAAAAGGAACAGTGAGGTTTAGATGCTTGCTATTGTTCATTGTTCAATTTTGGTTCTGTCTATTTACTTCTAATTCCTCGAATATTATTGTGATTAGTGGTATAGAAAGGAAACGTTCATTTGTGAGCAAAATGTATAGTAAGAATTTAATAGTGAAATTCTCAGGAAAAAAAAAACTAAGATAGGTAAAGAAACAGCAGTAACATGAACTCCAAACATCTTCAGTTGCATTGTTAGGGTGAGAATTCATCATGTAAAGGGAATGCTTTGAAATCTAAGGCATAATCCAAGTGCGATAACCTAAAAGGTTGTGGACTTCTTTTAAAGTAGAAATCACATGTGGTTTTGGGAAATCATCAACTGAAGCATAAGCTATGCTTATGGATTCTCACTGTGTTATCACTTAGACTGGTTATGTAAAGACTTGGCAATTCCATGTACAAATGTAAAACTTCCCACAATGGTATTTTATGGGGATCTCCTTTTACAAAGTGGTCATTGATCAGGACTTTTTTCACTGATATATTCCTTTGGAAGCAATGAATTTTAGATAGGATATGATTATTGTACAATGTGGTAGGTAGCTCTGATTGTTCAAGCAGCTAGGGCATTATTCAGTGGCAAAGCATTAAGCTAGTCTGGAATCTTTCTTCTGTGTAAGCAGGCAGCTGCTGTTGAGACTTTCTCTTTGTGGGTGAATTTGCCCAGCCAATGGCAAGCATTCAATGGGAGTAAGGGAATGACACTGATCACTGTTAATGACAACTGACAATGAAATGCTTTAATGAATCTCATACTTGGACTTGGCTGCTAAGCCAGAGCCCTGTACTTGAAGAGCTTAATCATGATGCCTCAAAATTTAGAATTTGACCCTGAACTGCTATGGCTTCCTCCCACCCTCAGTTTTGAGAGAAACTTTAAATTCGCTAGGGGATTCAACGTTTTACATGTTTGGTTATGAAAAATGGGAACAGTAATGTACAAACAATGGAGTAGGCTTCTATATTGTTCTTTTCATTTAGGCAGTATAACTGACATGATTACCAAAGTCATGTTATAATACATGTATACACATTAATTTTATACCAGGGGACTTCACTGGGGGGAAAAAAGGGAAGTCTCTGTTTGTGAAGACTATGATTTTGGTTTCTTTCTGAGTAAAGCACTGCTAATCTCTTTGCTGTACAGGAAAGCGTGGTGTTATGTTCTAAAAATCAGAAGCCCCAGACCTTAATTTCAACTAATCTGATGACATCATTTTGTACTTCTGAGTTTCATTTCCCAATAATTTCATGTTTCTAAGTAGGTGGGGAACCCAGAATTGAAAGGCATCAAAAAGAGCTAAATGTAACCAGAAATCTGCTAATTCACCAGCTTTCTAAAATTCAGGAAGTATCTTTAGCTTGATTGCCAAACCTCCAAGGACATGATGATCAGATTAATGGGTATTTTTTCAGACTCTTTACATGATTATCAGAAATTGCTGCCCTGGCCAAAATTGTACATTTACCAAGAGGTATTATCTAGAAGAACTTATATTCATCTACTTAATGTGGACCTCGAATATTAAGGATGTTCTTAATATGTTCTAGACTGGAGTCAGCAATATTTTTCGTAAAGAGCCAGATAGTATATATTTCTAGGCTTTGTGGGCCATATAACCTCTGTCACAATTCCTCACTTCTGCCCTTGTCACACAAAAGCAGCCATAGAGAATGCATAAATGAATGAATGTGACTGTGTTTCAATAAAACTAGACTCTCTTAATGCCAAATATTTATCTGCTAGAATAACACAAATTAATTTATCCCTGAATCTGTTTAACCTATTAATATTTCAGTCAATATTACATTAATATTTTATGAATCTGGTGTCATATTATACATGAATTTATCTGAATATTTGGTTAATCCATGAATATTTACTCAGTATTAATACATCATGAATCTGTTATCAAGTCATATATGAATTTTTTTAAAAAATTTTCCCTTATTTAGATTGTCAATAACATCAATAAGCAAGTATCTTAAGTTAACTATCTATAGGGTTATATAGTAGATCCTCTCCCCCTTTTGTAACTCTTTCTGTTACAAGGAATTGGGAAGTAAGTCTATTTATCCTGTCCCTATCTGTCTTCATATCAACCATATTCTGTTATAGCTTTTATCTTTGCAGACAGAATAGTTCAAATCTTCATGATCTGTCCTTAAAAAACCCCCACTTCCTCATCCTGTTGAACATTTTATACCTCCATCACTGTCTCTTCAGGCCGTGTGAGTCCTTGAAGTGCAGTGACTAGGCTGGAACATGGTGTGCCAGGTTGGTCACATCACCTCTTCCTAATGATGCCCCGTTGTACCTTTTGAATACGGCAAAGAATAAACAAGTCAGAAGTGTGAAAGTGGGGGAGAAATTGAGAAAGTGCAGGGGATTTAGGGGAGAGCAAAACTGACTACAGGAAAAGAAAACATTGACTTTTGCAAAATGCTCTAAGCTGGTTACAAATGCATTCCATAATTCTCTAAACCTTAATTGTAACTACGGTTAAGCTTTCTGGTGTGTTGGAATAAGAACAAAACTAAAATCCTTCTTTGTATAGGAATAATCTTGCAGTAATTTAGAGCCAAGATCTCTAGTTAGGATGGGCGCAGTGGCTCATGCCTGTAGTCCCAGCACTTTGGGAGGCTGAGGCAGGTGGATTGCTTGCACCCAAGTAGTTTGAGACCAGCCTGAGCAACAGAGCAAAACGCTGTCTCTATAAAAAAAAAAAAAGTTAAAAAATTAGATGGGCATGGTGGCACGCACCTGTTGTCCTAGCTACTTGGGGGCACTGAGGCAAGAGAATTGCTTGAACCTGTAAGGTCGAGGCTGCAGTGAGTCATGATCACGCCACTGCACTCCAGCCTGGGTAACAGAGTGAGACCTGTCTCAGAAAAAAAAGGAAGAGATCTCTAGTTAGAGTTTGTCTCTGATGGATACCAACCATGCAAATAGTTTACACAAACCACATTCTTTCTGTAGAATGAGAAAATCTTGGATGTAATTTAGCATAATGAGCTGAATAACTCTAGACTGAGCTTTGCTGCCCAGACAGGACTCTATTTCTGATCTGGGAAGGTCTGCCTTTGCATTGAATTCTCTCCTCTTCTCTCCTGACCCAGTAAGAAAAGTTTACATGAATTTACTGAGATCAGTTATAGAAGGAACTGTGTGTCACTGAAAATCCTGTGCAGAAATTCATATTAAAATATATCATAGTCATCTTTGGGAATGATTCTGCAAAATTCATAAAACAAAGATCTCTGAAACCCTAAGACACAGCGTGTTGGATGCTAAGGGAATAATAGTGAGCTGAGTGGTCTCTGTCTACACAGTGCTTATAATATATTGAGGAAAGAGATCTCAATCAAATTCAGGTGCATTTATGAGTATGGTAAGGACAACAAAGGAGAGAGACATTAATCTGTAAGAGAATAACCCTGTCAAAGTGATGACTGATTTAAGATCAAAATGGGAAGGTAACATTTTCTCAGTACCTACAAAGACACTGAGGTGGGAGGGAGCATGCCAATATAGGGAAATGAAGAAACCCAATGTGTATGAGCCAAGATGAACAAAACATGAGAAGAAGCTGGAGAATGAGAGGGACCAGGCCCCAGGCTCTCAAGGAGCAAGAGGAAGCCTTTGGGGGCATTTGAAGTGGAGGGATGGCATGATCTTGTGCGTAGTTTTTAAAAGAACCACTCAGGCTACTCTTTTAAGACTATTGTGGGAGGCCAGAGTAGATGCCTATAGACTTATACAGAAGTTAAGGCAGTTGGTAAGAAGATAAACAATGACAGTAACTTACCTCGCATGCTTTTTAGATTATAGGCTAGAAGGTGGCCCAAGCCCGTGTACCATCATGGCACAGTGAATACGTTTTCCTTCTGGAACATGGAAATGAATATTGTGCCACACAGCTTGATTGACACTCCTCAATGACTTTTAATACTGTGGAATCTCTGGCACATACTTCAGAAGATGAGAAAGGAGTTTTAATTAACCTCTGTTTAGGAACTCAATAGACATAATTTTCATTAACATCTTGGTATTTCATCTCTGTGAATGATTTCCAGTGATAAAGCTAGTTGGTTTATCCTCCAGGACTGCTCAGTTCTGAACAGTGGGTCTTAAGTACTCTTTGGAATTCTTTGAAGGTTTTTTTTTTCATTTTTGTTGACTACCTCTCTACTCATTTTGCCCCAGAAAAAAAGTAGTCATTTCTCTGATCAGGGAAATCTAAGAAAGGCTTATTTCATTTGGTACATTAAAGAGATGGAAGAAAGTAACTTTACATAAGAATATAAATGTCAGCTGTCTGATATATTATGGAATAGATTTCTCAATTTGCTGAAAGGTTAGGAAAATGGATTCTTACATAGGCTTAAAATTTTTATAATTTTTTTGGCATTTTAGAATGAAATAAAGAAAACCAGTATCATCCTCATCTCATCACCCAGAAGAAAAAAAAATACTGATACATGGTGAAATATTTTCCTCTCTCATTTTTAAGAAGAATCAGGAATAGATTGTATACATATTTTTCAAATTCTTTCTACTTAGTGTTATATGATAGTCAATAATATATGTGTATATAAGTAGCAATAAATCCTTCCTGAAAACTTGTTTTTTAAGCTTATATAACGTTCCATCATATGGATGTACTGATTTTGCTAATTTGTTAAGTCTAAAATAATATTCATTTTCATTTCTTTGACTACTAGGTATAATTAATTTTTCATACACTTACTACCCTTCATACTTCTTCTTTTATTGATTTCCTTTTATGTTAATTATCAAGATTTCTATTTGACTGTCAACATTTTCTTAATTTTTTATCATTAATAGATGTAAAAACATTCTTAATTTGTAAAAAATAACCCCTTTTCATCATAAAGATAGCAATCTATTTTCTATAATACTTGTTATAAATATTTCCCCAGTTTGATGTTGGTCTTTTAATTTTGTTTAAAGTATTTTTGATAAATGAATAAGCTTTTGTGGCTTGAAGTGTGTTCATTTTTTTCATTTGTGATTACAGTTTAGTTGTTGATTCAACACATACTTATTGAGTGTTTTGTGTTCAGCACTAAGCGTGACACTAGAGGTAAGACAAAAAACCAGGTACAGGTGGTTTTGCCAGTTAGAGATTACAATTTAATGAGGGAATAGCCAAACAAAACCAGGTCATTATAAAATAGCATATTACAAGCTATGCAAGAGGAATTACAGGTGGGAAGAACTACCTGATCTGGACATGGGGGGTAAAGGAAGGCTTCTGGAAGGAAACAACCTTCTAGCTGAAAATGAAGAAAAATGACAACATGAATTTAGAGAGAGGAAACAGTATGTGTGAAAGTGTTGTTCAGTGTCCTAAATGTTAAAGGTCCTGTTTCCCCAGAACATGGAGTGTGTGTGTGTGTGTGTGTGTGTGTGTGTGTGAAGGAGTAGGGTAGGGTGGTGGTCAAGTGTGAGCAGGAGACCACTGGGGAGGCTGCGGCAGTCCGAGAGAAAGATAATGACGTTGGGCAGAGAATGTGTTGAATAACTCATCCCTTTTCACTGGACAAGCAATGCTTCAGTGTATATTAAGTTCTTATTCATAGCATACTGTCTATTCCAGAATAATCTAATTAGTTTTATCGCTATATCAATTCTTGGGTCAGCACCACACTGTTTTGAGTTTAATGAAACATCTAAACTGGTAATGCATGCATCCTCATCACTTTTCATTTTCAAAATTGATTTACCTATTCTTGCCAATGTGCTCTCCCAAATAAACTCTAAAACAATTTCAAAGGTCATAAAAGCATGCGTGCGTGTATATGCATGTGTGTAAATACATGTATATATGTGTGTGTGTGTTTCTTCCAACCATTTTTCAGTTTTTTGGAGAATAAGATGTTTTTATTCAAGTTGCTGTCAGTAAATATTTTATATTATATGACTTCTCTATAGACACACATGCACACACACACACACAAAATCTCCTATTGGTAATTTGATTGGGAATGTGTTAAATCAGAAGAACAGACATTCTTTTTAATATTGAGTCAGCCCATCAAGAAGCATTGAAAGTTTTCCCGCTTACTCAATTCTTTTATATTTCTTTTTAAGCCTTTGTAGTCTTATTCATACAGGTCCTGCATATTTCTTGATAGGGTATTCTTTTTCCTTTTATAATTTTAGCTTTTCGTTATGAATGGATTTTTCTTCCATTATCTCTCTAGTATTACTGGACTACAGGATAAATATTAATGTATGAATATTTACTTTTTATCTGATTATTTAGCAGATTATAATGAATTGTGTTTATAGTTAATTATAAAAGTTCATAATCATGGTGTCTTTAAATAATGATAATTGTTCTCTTTCCAATAATTGCATCTAATTTTTATTTGGTGTCTTACAGCATTGATTGTAACTGCTAATATTAAGTAATAATGATAATAGTGAGCATCCTGTCTTAATATCAATTTCAAGAAGAATTCCTCTTACATAACATTTTTTAAAGTGTGTTATGTGGAATCTAATAAAATAAACTTGGGAAATGCTACAAATGAAAATTCTGTCTCCCAGGCATTCTTAATTCATATTAACATATTAATATGAGATCTGCAATAAAGAGATGAGTTCAACCGAGTTTAACCCAGTATTTCTAAAATGTATTTGATTACGGAACTATGGAAGTATTTTTACCTCATTTAGAATTTTACATCAGTTATGACAGTCAAAATTATATTAATTTGATCTTCTTTCTTGTCTTTTCCGTTTGACCTCTCTTTTGCCATATGGACTATGATTTGGGTTTGCTTTTAATTTTTTTCAATAATTTAGAAACTCATCACCCTTATTTTTATTTCTACAAGTGGTTACACTTAAAGTTTCCAAGACATTTCTACCCATATCTTATGCTTAGCAAAGTCAAAGATATGACCATACAATTTTCTAATCAACTTCAAAACGAAATGGTATCTTTGAATAACCCATCAAAGGAAATTTAATCCATTTTTACTTTCTTCCAACCTTTCTTCAGTATTGGTAAAAATAATTTAACATTTTTTATTCAAGTTACTGTCAGTAAATATTTTATATTGCATGACTTCTCTTTTGTGAATTTTGTGATCTGTTCAGCAACATAATCCTTTTACAATACATTCCTGAGCAGTTCTATGGTTATCTGGTTTCTGTGTCCATAACTATTGTCTTTTTATACCATAAATTTCTCATTTTTTACTTTTTAAATTTTAGTATCTTAAGATCCACCACCTTTTATCCCATTTATCCTTTTAGGGTGTATAGTGTAGGTCATCTACATTTTGAGAAGTGCTTAATTCTGTTTCCTATAGTGTCAATTTTACCCCTTACTACCTTCGATGGACAAATTAGTATTATTAATTCATTTCTGGCTCCCCTACAACCCCTTTTAATCTAACCTAGCACTCTTTTCCTTCCTTACTTTTATCTCATAATGGCTACCTGTCCTTTTCCACAGTATTTTCTATTTCAGTTGAAGATGAGAAACACTTTCCTGACATTGACATTGAGATGATGTTTCAGTTTTCTTGTTAGACAATTTTGTTCACTGTCAAAACTACTTATTTTTCATGATTACTCATCTAGGAATGAAAATCAATCAACTTAAACACAATATTTGTGAACACTGAGCATATGTAATGTGTTCTTAAACCTGTTCAATATGTACTAGACTGTAAATGTTCTGGCCTACAGCTGGAGGGCAGAATGACATGTCCTGGTTCAATATCGGCCTCTAACAGGAATGCTACTGATGTAGTTTTCTGCACTGAGATAGGATCTTCCCTTCTTCCATTGCCTATTCTCCTGGAGGCAAAATAGAGAACATAAAAAGTCATCATCTTTGGTATGTTCTTCTTTAGGGGCTTTTTCTTTCTCCCAACCCAACCCCCATAGTCCTTACCTGCTAGATGTGTGTTCCATGATTTGGTTCACCACTGCTCAGTCTTCTAACATCCAATTTCATTGTTTTCTGAGAGTTGAGATTTTTATACGGATGTAGAAGTGATGCTCTGCTTGTTTGAAATGGTTCTATTTGGCAGAGCGATAGCCAAACAGTTTTTAGGCAAAGACTGAACTGTCTCCTTACTTTCTTTGAAGAAGCCAACAATTTGGTTTTGTTGCCAACAGCAAATAATATATTGGCTAATAATTGTGATTTACAGCGACGTGGGTAATGTTAGTCATAACATGTCTTCCAAGTTTCTGGCTATGGACTAACTGTAGGTCTTGGAGTGTGGTATTATCTAGAATTTTCCTTCTCCCTCCTCCCCAATCTCTTATCTTTTAGCGTAGTTGAAGATTGGAACTTCTTCCCAGAAATCTAGCATTTTCTTAAGTCCTTTCCGGTTTTAAGATTTTTATCATTCTACATATTTTTCCTGTGAATCTCGGCTGAATTTCTCATTTAATAAAGTCCAAGTTAGTATGAACAAATAACATGTTTCCCTATTTTATATACATACAGAAATTCAAACATGTACTGTCTGGCAGCCTTTAGCATTTGTAAGTGCTCTCTCACCAAGAAAATCCTTTAACAGATAACCAAGTGTCCTGGGGAAGAAGAGTGGCAGGAAACTTGCTATATTTGTGTCACTGTCTTCAAAAGGTGATTAAGTGTATGTCTCCAAAGATGTGGTGTTATCATCTTTGAGTATCACTTGAATTCAAGTCAATATTTATTGAGACCCCATAATGTATCAGGTGCCTTACTAGAAAATCGACACACAGAGATACATAAGACATGATCTTTTGCAGTGGGTAATTTAAGATGTTTCTTCTATTGCTAGCATTGTCATGTGTAAGGCTGATGGGCTGAGTCTTTGGAATTTGTGAAGATCCTTCCAGGTTGTTTAAAAAATCTTTTGATTCTCACAAATGTATTTTTTTTCTATGTCTTAGAATTATGTTCTTTATGGCTACCAGGAAATCCTTTGATTCTGGAATTAGATTGCATTATTCCACTGGGGTAATAGGATTGATAAGGTAGGAGTGTCTTTGAAGAATAACACTAAATAACCCAAACACTAAGGCTGAATCTTCAGCACAGCTCTTAAGGCATCCTGTAAGTACCCTCTGCTACTTATTAGAAATCCCAAAGCCCTGCCGCCTTAAGAAAGAGGCCCATCCCCATCCTCATCATAAGATGCAAGACATAGCTAAACATCTCATCTTCTCACTTGAGTATTATATACTCTCAGGCCGGGATACTTTCCAACTCAAGCGTAAGATAATATTACCTTCTGATCTGTGTGTGTGTGTGTGTATGTGTGTGTGTGTGTGAGAGAGAGAGAGATGTGTTTTGGTTTTTGAGACAGAAATTTCGCTATTGTCACCCAGGCTGGAATACAATGGCACAATATTCTGACCTTTTGAGAGAAAAGTTTCACACAATTAGCCTTTGATATACGCATTCCTTTAAGTACCACGAAAACACTGCCCCATATAACAGTATTTCTAAGAAGCACACGTGTGCCTCCCACGATGATTTTTTCTTGTTACCACCAATAAAAATTAGAGCTGTATTGTTTTTGTTGTTGGGTTTGTTTTTGTTTTTGTTTTTTGGTGACTATTGTGACCCTCAAAAAATCAATCTGACTTTCTCAATCTTGATTTGCAACACCAAGGATACCAAACAAAGAGAAGGGTTCAATGAGGGAAAGCTCAACTACCTACCCTAAATATTTAGCATAGCAATGCTGAGCTTTTGGTAAAGGCTCAAAATTCTCATGCTTTCCCACTAAATGAAAAGGGGAGCTTTGCTACTAGTAAAGCATATTCAAGAAATAAGTCTCATTAATGCTTTGCTTCTTTCCTATGAATGATTGCTCTGTAATGGATGTTTGACAGATTACTAGCAAAGCTGTGTTCAATGAACACAGAGACCCATCAGATCTGTATTAACACATCCAACCACTGGAGTTTCATTAAGTAGGTTTCTCTACCCCTCTACTTCAGAACACAGATGAGAAGAATGACGTTGGATCCAAAGTTCTGGCACAAAGAATGATGTCTGCCTTCCTGTGATGATTTCAAATTCAGGGTAATAATTCCAACCATCTTTCCCTGGCCATGATAGAAAAGTCAAAAAATCTTGGTTTCTTGTCTCTTTTCTTCCATCCAATTAGTCTTTCTAATTACATACTCAACACAATGTTCTGCTGAGCAAGACACCTGCTGTAGCCACTATCACCCCTGGTATAACCAGATATTTAAAGGTACCTAAAGGAGTTTAGCCATATTTTGCCAAGATCCCAAGTTCCATGGCATAAGAATCCATCCACTTCTCTACTGCCTATATAGAAAAGGACAGCTCAGTGTTTCTGAAAGAATTGTTCTCAAACAGGAAAGCATTTGAGGTAACATGTCAAAAAGGTGGCCTGGTAATTGGTGTTCCTTTCAGAACCAAATGAAGGAAATGGCCAGCTCAGACATTCTCTTCTCCCCAGTGTCCTATGGGAACAAGATTTACCCAGATAACAGCTGACCATGAGAAGTCATCAGGGATTTACAACCTGTCTAAGAACAAGACCAACGATGGGGTCATTTTGCAACATGCCCCCATTTGATTGTCAGAGAAGAGATACTCTATTAACAAAAGAATTTGCACTGGTATTTTCAGGGACACATAAAGTAATTGCCACTTGAACATTTTTCCAGGCTTTCAAAGAAATGTAAGAATAGCCTAAGGCTAAATTATGTTCATGTCTTTAGTGAGTTATTATATTACTGACAATAAAGTGTATTATTTCTTTACTTTCAGATGCCCTCACATATTTTTTTAAAGTAGAAAGGAGACATATTATGGTCATCATTCTTAAGAGACTTAACTAAAATACACTAATTTAATATCTCAGTTACTTAAAAATAGCTGTTGCTCACCCACTATGTGCCAGGCTGTATACCAGGCACCAACATGAAAAGGTAAGTATTCTCTGCTCTCCCTAAGCACAGTCTAGTGGAGGAGACAAACAAAATGCAGCCACAGCCAGAATGGGGAGCAGTTAATGAACAAGTAGGCAGAGAGCAGGGCGGGGATTATATGAGAGACAGTACAGACGGACTGAGGGTGAGTTGTATATCCCTGATATTTTGGGCAATTGCAAATAGTCTGATGAGCAAAACACAAGGAGAAGAAGTGACAGCAAGCATGGCTGAAAATGTAGGTTGGTGTCAAACTGTAAAAAGCCTTGAATACTGTGCTAAATGTTTTGATCCGTGAATCAGGTAGAGGACTTGACTCAGGTCTCTTGACTCAAAGGTCGTTTTTTCTCTGCTAGATTGCACTTGTCCTTCCAAATGCTAGTGGACACCACACTGAATCTGATCAAAGATCTCTCCATGGAAATATGTAAATTGCCTATAAGAAGCAATTGTAATTTGTAATCTCTTCTTATCATCTCCATCTCACAGATAAGGAAACTGAAGCATAAAGAACTTGAGTAACTTGTCCAAGGTCACACAGCTAGTTAGGTGATCCTAGACAATGTGGCTGAGGAGTCACTAGCCCTAACTACAACACTTAGCCTCTCTTTATCTAGAGGTCTTTATGCATTTGTCTGCATTCTACTGATGTTGGTATTGGTGAGTAAAGATTCTCTTCCAGAATAGGTTTGATAAATTGCCAAGTCTGAAACTGAAAAATTAATATCTATGATAACAGAGGTTTTGGGGTCAAGGAGTGAAAGGAATTCATCCCATCATGTCTCCAAATACTTTTTTCCTTACCAATTTATTGGAATTTGAGACCAGATATCTGAAACCAAGCAGCTTCACCCTGTTAAGGGAAAGAAAAGAAGAGAAGAGAAGAGAAGAGAAGAGAACTAAAAGTATTTGCAAAAATATTAAAGGATTTGACTGAAACCTCTGAGATGCTCCAAATATTGCAATTGTGCTTACTATCCAAGTTAATAGCTGTAAATCTAAGAGAGTTATGATGTGCCTGGTAAATATTGGTTGTTTGGTTTTAAGTCTTCATGGAGAAAATGGAAAAGACATTGGCATGTAGGGTGAAGTCAGAGCAGGACAGACAGGTCCTGCAAGTGTTTCTTTAGATGCATTGATATTCATAACATCCTAACAGGCCTTAAGGCTGTCTTCTTACTTTACACTTACCAAAGGGGTAAGATACCATTTTCCTTGGACACACAAATAATAAATGTACACTCACAACATCACTTGAACGTTTTACAAATATACTATGTTTCAAATAATTATAGCCCTCAAATCCCTTACTAGACATCAATATTTGTTGGAATTTCAACATCAAAGATTTATTGTTAGAGGGGAGGAGGAGGAGTTACTCCAAAGGCTAGAACTAGTGCATATACCATACTAACAACTTGCATGCATTATTGCTTCTAATCTTCATAATTTTGAGTACTATCTTTATTGTCACCATTTAATGAAGAAGCTGGGGTTCAGGGGCCTTACGTGACTTGCCCAAAGTTACACAGCCTGGTAGAAACAGAATTTGCCACAGAACTTGTGTGTTAAGCCAAAGAATTTGCTAGTTCCATACAATTAAAAATTGGAAGGAAAAAGTAGAGCCTTATGAATAGAGTCCTGAGCAAGAAGGATGAACAATCTGAAGATGAAGTACTCCGCAAAGGAAAGATCTGGGTTTGAATTCTAACCTTGCCTCCGTTCATCTGTGTGATCTTGGGAAAATCTGTAAACTCTTTAAACTGTTGGATATTTATAAAATGGGACTGGTGCTATTTGACCTGATATCTTACAGAGGAAGATTTAGTCATGCCAGGCATACATAGGGTCTCTCTGACCTGGAAAGCCCTATATAAAGACATGGTACCATTCTTAGTGTCAGCATTGAAACACCCCTAGTGTACTGACACCTCATATCAATACCCAGAAACCCTAGGCTCTTCCTTCAATCCCATACTCCTTCCTCAGCTGCCAAGCACCTTGGTTAAGAAAAGCCTTGTTCTTGGGGAGTACACCCATAAAAGTATCTCTGTTTCCTTGCAGTTTCACATTAAGTGAAATTAGAGTGCCCTTCACAAAGAATATGTATTTTGAAAGCCCTCCCACTGGCTGCTGGGCAAAGCAATTGTCAGTCAACAAACCAGGTAGATCGAGTCTCTGCCCTCAGAGTTTTTGTATTCTGAGAATGACTAGCAACTTTCTCTCATCCTAGAGCAAACAGGGCTTTCAGAAGGCAGGCTCTGGGGCAGTGTGTAGCCAAGATAGAATTGATTTGCTTTTGTGTCCAAAGTCATGAGTATCAGGAGAGCTGCCATTTATCAACTACCTCTTTGATACTTAGTGTTTAGGACAGGCATGTTAACTATATTATTTCTAAACCACATGATAAGTCTGTGAAGTATTTTCATCCCTGGTTTACAAAGGAAGAAATGAGGCTCTGCAAGACATGCCAGAAAGAACATGCTCTACACAACCGGCTGGTTACAATGTGAGACTTTGTCCAGCACTACCCCTTCTTTCTTGACAATCATCAGAGTCACTCCAGGCTTGGAGGAATGTGCTGGCAAAAAAGAAATCTTGTATTTTCTAAAACTCACACCCACACTTTGGAGGGGACAAGACTGAGATCAACTCCAGTTCCTACTGTTTTCTTTATGACAGTTTATCAGAGCATTTTTTTCCTTATATTCATTCAGTCCTGAGTTTCTATTTAGTTGTGATAATAGATACATTTTTTGAATTTTTGATACCTTGGGGTACAAATTTGGAATCTATGGAGGATAAGGGAGTAACAAAATGTTATGGAAATTGAAATACACAAATTATTTTCTCTCTCCTCTACAGATTTATAATCACTCTATCTGGGATATCAAGTAGGTTATGTGGTTACTGTAGTACTCATTTAATAATCAGATTTTATTTAGAGAACTATAAAAGGTACAACGTAAGGGGGAAATATATTTTAGATGATTTTTTTTTTCAATTTCCAATTTTTAAAGAAAGATGTGTTTTTTAAAACTTTTAAAGAATTTCTCCTACATTTCACTCCCTTTAAGGCAAATTGATAGCTGTGAAAATGGCACCTTGGAAACATTTCTGTTATAATCATAGGAGAGAGTGAGAATTATTAATATTCTTAGCCATATAGCATCATAAAGTAGATCACAGCTGTTTCTTTCAGAAAATGGCATTTGTTTTTCTATCAGACGTATTGTCTGTCTCACAATCTAACCGCTTCCACATCTGGAATATCTTAACTGAAAATGTCCACAGCATTACACAGCCTGGTTCAGGGGGAGAAAAGAACTAGGGCCTGCATCGAATTCTGTCTCTCACTCAGCTGATCTGCATTCCTCCTACAGCATTTCCTTATGCTTAAGAAGAACTCCTAGATTTGGGAACTGCATGAGCCTCTGTAACCTTCTGACGAGGGTGAGAAACTCAGAACTGCATTTCTGTGCATTTTTCCCTTGTCTTTCCTGCTTTGGAGGAGAAGCCCTGCAAGAGCTTCCTGCCAAGGGACCCTGCTTTCTCAGCAGCCAGATCCGGAGAGCCAGAAATCCATCTTCAGCTCCTTTGAACTTGGCGGTTGTTAATCATGCTGTGGTTTTGCTGTGGTTGTGCTGTGGTTCTCCTTTAAGAGCAAAGGCGTCACGGAGAGCAAATCAGCTGCCTGTGGGGAGGGTTTCAGCTTCTCGTGTAGGCAGATCATCTGCTAACAGCTTACTGAGAGAGAGTTGAGGACATGTGGCTGAAACACTGTCAGAGCTGCTGTGAACACAGTCCAAGTGAGCAATTTTATGACCCAAACCAGGCAGACACTAAATGCTTTCTAGTGATGAAAAAGGAGCAGAGAGAAAAAGAGAGAACAAAGACCAAGTGGTGGAAACCAAAACAAAAAATATATATTTATTTCAGCAGCTACATATTTTTCTGTTTGGAAGATTGGTATCTCCTACTTAACCAGAAACTACAACACATAGTAGCAAATAAGATTAAATGTCCGGTTTGCTAAATAGCAGAGCAAAGAAACTAAGGTCAGGAATTCAGACTCCAGACTCTTATATCTGAGGAAAGAGAGAGGCAAAGAGAAGATATTGGAAATGCCAATATCCATTCAATGAAATAAAAAGAGACTACTGTAGGCATCCTCAGAAGCTCGCCTTGTGTCCAGTGCCATGGGAACCACAGAAGGCGCTCAGCTTTGCAGCTTCACTCAGAACTGGGGGAATGCCTATAATAAGGGCACGTTATTATAAAGTGCTCCATTTGTTTACTTTGGCAAGTGGAAGATGACTTTGCTAAGCGACACTCTGCTGGGGCTCAGGGCCAGCACTGCTGGAGTAGGAAAAGGGAGCCTTCCTGGGGCAAGGCTTCTCAGTCTTCCTGCCATCAGCATTGCAGCCAGAGCAGCCCTGAGATGCCAACAAAAGGATGCTGAACTGTGTCAGCAGTGTTAGCAAATGGCTGAAGTAGAACGGAGCTGCCCAGGATGCTGCCCTGTCACTGGGGAATCTAAGGGAGGCTGAAAGATATTGTAAAAGGGATTGAAGGGTTGGGCTGGCTGGAGGAATGGTGCCATCGGCATCCATGCCACAATACTCGAGGATGGCCCTGCCTTTGTCAGGGCAGCCATCAGAGGCGGTTTTCCCTCTAACCAGGAGGGGCATCACTCCTTGGGCTTGCCAGTCTCACCTCTCCTCATGCCATTGCATGTCCAAGGCATGCCCTCAGGGGATGGTGCTGATCCAGGGTGGCACACCCAAGTGGGGAGAAAACCCTGAACCTCATCCTCTCAGAGATCTGCTGCAGTCAGCTATTGCACTGAGGTACATGCTCTGAGCAGCAGTTGCTGGTGCGGGAGGCTTCCTTGTGGAGTGGGTCTCAGCCACAGCCTGAGGGTCCTCTCTTGGGGATGCTACCAGTTAATTGGGTCATCTTCAGCCTCCACCCAAACTTAGGCCTGTAGGTCCATCGATGACTACATCAGCCTCAAGGACTGAACAGGTGGGAGGAAGGACTAGTGTTAGTGAGGGAAGCAGCTGAGCTGAGGAGTGCTGGCACCTGTGCAAACCCAGCAAGAATGACATCTGGCTGAGTCTCAGTCATTCACCTGAGCACCAGTCGGGGGTCACTCCTAGATCTGAGCAATGAGGGAAACCTCCCAGGGGGAACCCTGCACTTGGGTAGACCTAGGGGAGCAGCCAGAAGGAAAGGGGTTGACCCTGTAGTTGATTAAGGTTCAGAGAAAGAAAAACAAAAAGAGAAAACGATCATAGTTTCAGATGCTCCCAATGAGCCTGTAACCTCCCCCAAAATCCTATAACCAATCACATGGGTGGAGCTGGCCTCACTTTCCCATTCTCCCACTTGTAACTTTTGATTCCACATCATGGATAAGGTCCTCGGCAAACTGGATTAAACCTTGGATTTAAAAATAAAATAAAATGAAAAACAGTTGGGGACAGGAGAAAGTGGTTTCCAAGAACCTACACCTCTCTACCCTGAAATGGACTGAATGTTGTGCTCCCCTCAAAATTCACATGTTGAAATCCTAACCCCCAATATAATGGAGCCTTTGGGAGGCTTCATGAATGAGATTAGTGCACTTACAAAAGGGGTCCCAGGGCTCTCTCACTTTTTTCCACCATGTGAGGTTATAACAGGAAGTCAGCAGTGTGTAACCCAGAAAAGTGCCCTAACCAGAACCTGACCATGCTGGCCACCTGATCTCAGACGCCCAGCCTCCAGAACTGTGAGAAATTAAGTTATGTGGTTTATAAGCCACCCAGTCTAAAGCACTTTATTATAGCAGCCTGAACTGATTAAGACACTCCTGAGAACCGTTCCTTCAGGGAAGGTCCTGATTAGCTTTCACCTAGCCCAGTTTGCAAACACACTGGATTGTCCTGCCCATGGCAATCTTCACATAGCAGCCTAGGAGACAGAGGAGGGGTGATTCCAGCAGGAGCAATCTTCCCGAGGAGGCAGTTCCTACAAGCTAAGTTTCTTGTCCTGCTTTTGCTCACTGAAGGTCCAAGCCTATCCCCTGACCTGTATTCATTTTCCTCCTAATCCCCTGGCTGACGGAGTCAGGCGTTGGAGAATTCCTTTAAGAGTCTCAATTGGCCTTATGGATCCCAAAACACACCTGCTCTCCTAGAAGCCGCTTCTCTATTGATGTCCAGATTCTGAGCAGGCCGACAATGCATGCATGAGAACCTTTCATAAAATAGGACTGTTTTTGATTCCCTTTGCTTTTTCTTTGTGTTATTTCCCTTCTTCACTCCCTTTCCTTTTACCTTACCATACACATTTGTCACCTCCTTGCCTGGAAAGCCTAATGTCACCTCCCTGCCTTTTCACAGCCTACAGGATTGAGTCCAAACTTGCCAGCTTGGCCTTTCATGGAATGCAGGTTTAGTACAGGGCTGCTAAACACAGTTTCAGAATGATCCATTCTCCTGGCCTTTATCATTGCCAGTATTTCTCTTTATTTTGTTATTTTATTTTGTTTTATTTTATTTTATTTTATTTTAGGAGAGTCGATATTTGATAAGAATTGATGGACTGCTTTTCATGAATTAACTTGAGAATTCACATTTTTACTCAAAATCATTTTCCCTTTTTTGCTTAGAGCGTGTTAAAGACTGAGGTCCTCTCTCTGTCCCTTCTACTCCCAGCCAAACCCAGTAGACACATGTGAGCAAGTTGTCACCTGACCGGAAGCTCCAGCCCCTGGAACGAACTGAAACAAAATGTATCCTTGCATTTTCCAGCAAGGAATTGCCTTGCCCACACAAATATTCTGTTCTTTAATACGCAGATCAATTATTAACAGTAGGCTGTACCTTTCACCAGGTTGTAAAAGGATGACTGCATAGAGCCACAGCATTCTCCTTGTCAGTGTAGGAAATGCAGAGGAGGATGTTACCTCCGGCACTTGCCTCTAAGACACCTAACAAAGATGAGGAAGGCTGCAGCCTGAAGCGTGGGTGAGGTGTCCAACCGCCCAAAGGCGACAGGTGAGATACTCAGGTCCCCTTCCTCTTTTCGCTGTGAGTTCTGATTCTCTCCTTTCAATCTTTCTCATCGCGATTGGGAATTGCAGGGGTGGGGTGTATTTGGGGTATCAATGGTGGTAAAAAGGGTCTTACGGGTAGGGCCATGTTGAATAAGAGATGAGCACGGAGACAGTGTGTTAACTTAAAAGGCCAACACCGAAGCTCATTTGAGACTGTAGGAGCTCCAGGGAGACAGTGCTGTTCAGGCATGGGATCGAAGATCAGGAGGGCGGCTCAATAACACACTGGCCCAGTCACATGACAGACCAGTCCTTGGAGTGAACTGAGGGACAAGGAGGCTGCTTTGGCATGGAGCTGAGAACGTCTCTAGATCACACTGGAAGGCAGAGAGAGGCCAGACAGGGAACTCTGAAGAGCTGCCACAGCCTGTGCCAGGGTGACATCAGGGTGAGTTGAGATGATTTTTTTTTTTAACAAACTTCATTTTTTGCAGCAGTCTTAAGCTTACAGAAAAACTGAACAGAAAGTACAGACAGTTCCCTTATACCCGTTTTCCCCCACAGAGTTTCTTCTATTAATAACATCTTATGTTTGTGTGGTATGTTTATCATGATGAACCAATGTTGATATACCATTATTAACTAACAAGTCCAGAGTTTACATTAGGGTTTACTTTTTGGGTCGTACGGTTCTATGAGTTTTAACAAATGTATGACATGTATCTATCATTACAGTATCATACAGAATAGTTTCACTTCCCTAAAAAATAACCCTCCCTTCCTTCCTGCAAATCCATGACAACTGCTGATCCTTTTACTGTCTCCATACTTGTGCCTTTTCCGAAATGTCATCTAGTTGGAATCATGCAGAATGTAGTCTTTTCTGACTGCTTCTTTCACTTAATATACTTTTAAGTTTCCTCCCTTCTTTCCAGGGCTTGGTAGCTTCTCTCCATTTTAGCACTGAGTAATAATCCATTGTATGGATGTACTGTAGTCTGTTTATCCATTTGGGCAGACTTTCCAGCAAGATAGAAGGCAGAAACAATGGAAAGGGTGGATGAAGGGAAAACTGCAAGGAACACAGGACAAGATAGAAGCAAGAGGAGGAAGGTTTTGGAGAAGTGGAAAAACAAGCTAGAGAGATGCGCTCAGAGGCCTAACCTGGGGTAAGGCAGGGCCTTGTAACCAATGCTCAGTGAGAGAGGCAGCCCCTCACTGCACCAGGCCTTTCCTGATTTTATAGACAGAGTGTCATGAGGTCATGAGGGCGGGAACCATGTCACCTTCATCCTGAGAGCCCAGCACTTTGTAGGCATCTAATAAATATTTATTACACCAATGAAACCTTCAAAGTCTCTTCCAAAAAAAGCAAGTTTCCCCAGACACCAGTAGACAAATGGCCTAGCAGTCCCTGATCCAGTCATCTCGGGTAGGTGTGAGCAGGTTTCTTATTTGAACCCTCCATGCCACAGGGCAGCATCAAGCTTGCCTGACACACACCTCCTGAGCCAGGAATGTACCACTTTGCCACCAAGTCCACTTGGCTTGGGAGATGCTCCATGGATAGAATCAAAGCCATGCTTCAGGGAAGCAGAAAAACAAAGGAGATGCATGCCAACCTAACATGCCAGGTAAAAATACGCATTCTTGCCTCAGAGTAAGAATCCAGCTCTCCATGCCTTCATCCCTCAACCCAATCACAAGGCATCAGAATTAGCCCATCTGACCTCTATGGAACAAGAAGAGCAAACAGGGTGACTTGGGTGTTAAGAAATCGCTGTGAGAGGAAGATGAGGCATCTGGGCCCTCCAGATGTTCACCTTTGAGAGGAGAGAACATTTGTGCAACAATAGCAGTAGCTCCCATTCACTGATGTGAGAACCCGGCCTGAGGGGTGCAGCTAGCAATCTGGATGGTAGACGGTAGCTCTCCACAGGGTCTGACAATTCACCTAAAGATTGCAGGACCAATAGAAACCTGCTAGTCAGAATTTACTAGCTCAGTGGTGCCCTCCAAGCAAGAGAACTTATCAGCCAGACCTGTGTCTTGGTGCAACATCACTGCATAAAATCAAGTCCTCCCAAGGCATGGTGTCCATTTTACTTTCTCTGGATGACATGAAGAGAGAGAATGAACCAAGTAAGATGACAGAATGCTTTGCTTTGGATCTGTTCATATCCTACCCATGTTTGTGCTCACATGAGTTACACAGTCAGTACAAGGGTAGAGAGCTCTTGAGAATTTCTTGCCTAAGGGAAAGAAAACTGGGGGCTGCTTTGCTCAAAGGCATTTTTCAATGTGGGGCTTATCTAGAGACATACGCCTTGCTCCTTCTCCCCACGGCTGTTGCATAACTAGAGGAGTTGAGGGTCACTGTAGACAGACACAGATGGTAGAGATGGGGGCAGTGGTTGGCAAGGAATAGCTGCCTTGCCACTTCGAAGTCTCCTAAATGGCATCTCTGAAGAAGAAGGACATGTCCATGGTGAGAAGAGCCCCGTGGTGATTCTGTTGTTCCTAATGTGCCAGGCTGAAACTCTTCAAACCACAAGAAGTGGCCCAACAAGTTCTATGCAACTACAAGTGCAAGCAGGAAAAAAACACACTCAAATCTCAGCACAGCATCAGCCTTGGAGACAGCTGGCTTTTACTAATGCAACAGCATCTGGCTGCTTCTGCTGTACCTGGATGTCTTCAGGGCAGTTCTTGTACACAGAGACCCCCACACAGAAGCAGAGCTCCTACCATTAAGCTCTCCATATCCAAACTTTCTATATGAAAGATACAGCATCTGTGTCTCACAAGAATCTGTTTTCTGAGGGCTAACCCTAATCTGCTATTTGAGAGCTAACCAAAACAGAATTCCCACCTTATCTTCTTGCTCATTTACACTCATTTCATACATGGAAGGGACTGATCCTGAATATTCAGGGCAATGTCCAGCATTTGGTAGTAGTGGAGAGAAAGAGAAGAGAAAATTCTGGACTGTGTTCTTCCGTCTGGCGATGTGACTCTCACCTCCCAAATCCTTTCCCCTTCCTGTTCACACTTTCTCTCCCTGACTTTCCAGAACCTTTTTAGGCTTAGTTCCTTTTATCTTACCCTACATGCTTTCTTTCTACCCACCCTGGTGGCTACTTCTCAGCCACAGATATTGGAGCACATTTAAATATGCTGGAGTCCTTAGAGAATTAAGAGATGGGGAGAGAGGAGGGCACAGAGCTGAGGATGGCATGCAGAGGTTGCCACTAGCTCATTCACAAGGAGCCTTGAATTTCCAGGGACATTAAAGAACAGATGCTCATGACAGAGCATAGAACCATGCCCTAATGGTTTGTAATGTTGAATTGTGTGTCGTTTGTTCACTCATGTATTCTCTCAACATTGGCATTGAGTACCAATTATATAACAGAGTAGGACTTGACAATACAAAGGTGAAGGAAACGCAGTCCTTGTCCCCAAGAAGTATGTGGGCACTACAGGCACATGGACCAATGATGGTCATGTCAAACATGATGAAGTCCATGGTCCTGAGGGACATTTGAACCATGGGCCTGCATGAGAGGGCCTGGAACCCTACTGGGCTGATCTAGGAAGAATTCCTCTGGACTTGATGCCTGAACTTGAAGGTAGAGATGGAAGGAGAAGGGCTCTGGGTAGCATGTTCCTGGCAGAAGCAGCCCACTGCAAGAGCAAAGGCACTGAGGAAGCCTCACGGTCACTGGAAAACTGGGATTCAACTAGCTGAAATCCTAAGGGTGCAGCCCACGGGGAAGTGAGACCCGGGGTAGGGGGGCAGAGCCAAGTCTCTGTATCCAAATCTTTCTGTGTGAAAGATACAGTGTCTGTGTCTCACAAGAATCTGTTTTCTCGGGGTGTCTGTTATTTGAGTGCTAACCAGAACGGAATTTCTAAAGATGGACTTTGAGGCCAGGTAACAAGGCTGAGGCTAAGAAGAACTATGGAAAGTCTGTCGGCAGGAGAGATGTATGATTAAATCTGCATTGGCAGAAGGAAAGTTCTGGTTGAAATGCGCAAAGCACTTTGGAGGGGACAAGATAGATGACATGGAGAACACTTAGGATGCTGTTACAATAAATTAGGCTAGAAATGATGTTCCTCAGAAGTCTCTTTCTCCCTGCACACCCGGCCACCTCAGACTTCCTGTTCAAGGGGAAGGCAGGCTGGGGAGAGAGGCTTCTTGAAAATAACGCATCTGTTAATTGGATCATTTCTGTGTGGTCAATGTCTGTAGGGGCTTTGTTTTGCTCATCGTAGTGTAAAATCCCCATTATGTAAATATTTCCTCCTGATAAAAGCCCACTGTGTGTCTGAAACCCTACCAGCTTCCTTACAGTATTTGCTCATCACCAGGTTCAAGGACCCGGCTGTGTGGCTCTTCCCCAGAGCCTCTGTTGGAAAGAAGATTCCTCTTTGGTTATAAGTAGATACACAGTGGTCAAGATGCTCTAGCACAGTGCAGCAGAATAAGATGGGCTCACTAGGGAAAGATCATTGACCCCTACAGAGTACACTTATTCTTTTCTGATTATGATAGGATTATGTTCAAATTAAAAATTATTTCAAAGAAAAAGCAACTGATTGTTTAGGCCAAAGCAGCACCACTTCTTCTTTTTTTTTTTTTATGAGGCAAAGTCTCGCTCTGTTACCCCGGCTGGAGTGCAGTGGCACAATCTCACAATCTCGGCTAACTGCAACTTCTGCCTCCCCTGTTCTAGCGATTCTCCTGCCTCAGCCTCCCGAGTAGCGAGGATTATGGGCACCCACCACTATGCCCGGCTAATTTTTGTAGTTTTAGTAGAGACAGCATTTTGCCATGTTGGCCAGGCTGGTCTTGAACTCTTGACCTCAAGCAATCTACTCGCATCAGCCTTCCAAAGTGCTGGGATTACAGGCATGAGCCACCGTACCCAGCCAGAATTATTTTTGGTAATGTAGTTAAGAGGGCACATTCTGGAGCAAACTGCCTGCCAAGTGTTAGCTGTGGGGCATTGGGGAAGAACTTAATCTCTTTGTGCCTCGGTTTCCACATGTAAAATGGGATAATTATATTGTCCCCCCGTACTAGTTTGCTGGGGCTGCCATAACAAAGTACCACAACTGGGTGGCTGAAACAAAAGAAATGTGTTGTCTCACAGTACTGGAAGCCAGAAATCTGAAAGCATGGTGTCCGTTAGCCTGGTTGGATCTCTTCTGGGACTGTGAGGAAGAATCTGTGCCATGCCTGTCTGCTGGCTTCTGGTGCTGTGCTGCTCATCCTTAGTGTTACCTGGCTTGCAGAAGCACCGTCGACCTCTGCCTTCATCATCATGTGGTGCTGCCCCTGCGTGCATGTATCTATGTCCAAATTTCCCCTTTTTATAAGAACACCAATCATATTGCATTAGGGCTCACCCTCATAATCTCATCTCAACTAATTATATCTGCAATGACCCTATTTCCAAAAAGCATCACATTCTGAGGTCCTGGGTGCTGGGACTTCAACATATGAATTTGGGGTGGCAGGGCGCAATTCAACCCAAACATTACCTAATAAACTTTTCAATAATAAGTAAATGAGTTAACTCCTGGAAAGCATATAAAACAGTGTCTGACATTCAGAATGCTCTCAGTAAATGTTAGATTATGCTGGGTATAAATAAAAAGCTCCTAGGATAGCGGAGCTATCGCAGTGCGATTCCACCAGTTTGTATTAGTGTGGACTTGCCAGTTATTTACATCTTGTGTCTTTTTTGGTTGGTCAGGGCTTAAGTTATACCAGGAAAATATTTTGAATAATACTCCTGGCTAAAAGGTGCAAGATGAGAAGGAGTAGATACTGTGGGTTCTGATTTTTCTTCCCCGTTCTCCAAGCTGTGTACACAGAACCACGCAATTTGCCCCAACCGGGGAAAAACAACTGCCATTTCTTTTAAAGGGGGAACCAATGAAGGTCTTGTCCTGATGAGCCCACAAAAGCAAACTTCTCCATGTCTGTCGCTCACTCAGTAGGCTGAAGCAGAGCCTCCATGCTGAACTTTGGAGACAAAGCTTGTTAGAGAATGTGCAACCTGAGCTGATCCCAGGCTGCCCAAGGAGCAGCTGATGAATGTAAAAGTGTTTGCTCACCTTAGAATCGGTCCTTTAAAAAATAAATAAGGTATGTTGATCTTTTATGTGAAGATTAAACGAATCAGATGGCCCAAAATGAATTCCAGGTAAAGAGGAATAAAATATCAGAAGGCAAGCTGCTGAAATTAGCAAGAGCTGAGCTCGAAGAGCCCGACTTTCCAGGCATGGCTAGTTTCTTCCTAGCAAGTTCCTGACGGAGCTGGGTGGCTGCCCCAGGTGACTGCAGGAGCAGGAGATTAAGGAGACAGCACCTGCCTGACAAAAACGGTTGCTGACACAATAGGCCAAAGTCAAATTGAGCTGCCAACGGAAAATAATTGGGGATATACAGTAACAGTTGAGAGAGAGACCAGAAGGATTTGTGTCCACAGAGAGATTTTGATAGGGCTGACTTTGCTGCTGACCGACTCACCTCAGAAGCATGGACTCCAAAACCAAGGCAATGGGGCTCTCTCCCTCTTGCCCCTTGAATTCCTGCGTCTTATCTCACTGGGTAGACAGGGAGGCTCCTGGGCTCCAGCAGGAAAACCCTGCACTGGGAAGCAGGATTCATCTTCCCAGTGTAACCACTTGTAACTACTTTTCAGTGAATCAAATAAATTTTTAAGCAAGAACATTGTAAAAATCTGCTTAATCAAGTGTGGAGAAAAATGAGTTAGCCAGGGCCACCCTAGTGCAGGTGGGGTGGTAGCTGCCTCTGCTCCACAATGAGGTATTTACACTTGTTCCCCACCTTTTCCTTTGCCCCATTCTCTTTTAGTTAAAGGGCCAGGTGCACCAGAACACAGGTGCCCTGAGTAGCACCAGCACCTCCCAGGGTCATAGGGAAGAGCCATTTCCTCTGGGTAAACGGAGGCCTTAATAAGGCATAAATGCCTTCTCTGGGTGAAGAAGATATGCCCTCTAAGATCTCTCCAGGGTGAATCTAGAATAAGTTGTAGTCTGGATGGCTTGGCAGCACTAGCCAGTGTAACAGAAAGTCTTGATGAACATCAGGTCAGCGTCACCCTGAGGGACAACCTGGAGGAGAGGGAATGTGTGCTTGTTACAACAGCACACCCAATAGAAATGCATGTAAGCTACAAATCTAACTTTATATTTTCTAGCAAAAAAAAAAAAAAATTAAAGAAACCAGTGCAATTAATTTTAATAATAGATCTTATTTGTTTCAATATATCCCAAATATTGTCATTTCAATGTGTGATAATATAGTTATTAGTGAGATATTTTCCATTCCCTTTCTCATACAAAGCCTTTGATACTCAGTATGTATTTCACTCTGACAGTGCAATGGATCCCATGCCCAGTGTGCACCTAAAGGCTGTAGATCCATATATGGCGATTGTCTCCTAGATAGATAAGCCCAGCAAGGCTCAGTGGGTGTTTTGAGGTCCATGGTCTCTGAGGTCTCGTTCCACCCTGACATTCGATGAATCAGACAACGCTAATATGGTTGGGAACACTTTTATCTTGCTCCCCGTAGTCTGAACAGAAAGAGACGCCGCAGAATATAATCACGACTCTCTCCCTCCTACAGACTCCCTCCCCACAAGCAATCAATGGGCTGGTCTCAGACAAAGACTCCTGGTCAAGGCTGGTGAAACCTGCTCTATTTCCTAGTAGGCCTCCACCTGTAATTCTCAGCAGTGTGTGTGTATAGCTAGAATTCCTGCCTTCTACTAATGTGACTGTTCCTACTCAGCGATCTAGAGTTAATTATTAGCAAATTCACAGTGAGCCAGAGCTACGTCTCGCTGTAAGGCTCCTGTGTTTTTTAGAAGTATGTTGCCGTGGGGATTTTCTCCCCATTGGGTTCCTCCTCAGGACCCAAGACAAATAGATACACAAACCCTGGGCCCATAATTTCAGTTAGAAAAGACCCAAGCCTAGAACCTCAGGGAACTCATTTGGAAGCTTTTATTAAGGAAAGTTACCTTTCCTATTTGACATCTCAATCAAACAGGTGTTTGGGGAAAATAAAAGCATACTACTTTAGAAGGAACTGGGGTCATTTGGCCAGACTTGTGGAGTATTTAAAGAGAATTTCATTCCTTGTGTAAAATAGCTCTAAATAATAGTAAGCTCTTGGGAGACTTGATCTACTGGCTACATATACCCACTATGAAATTAACACATTCTTGAATTTAGATGGAAGAATATGGAGATTGGTCCCTCTCAACGTATGAATGAAGCATCAGAAATGAAGAGAAGGGCCAAGTCTAGAGAGCAAGACTAAAGACTCATAGGTCAGTGGGCTTCCTGCCCAAGGAGAGCTGAAAGCTAAAGGATGCTTCACAGTGTCCTACAAGTTGTTTTTTAAAGTCCTTCCAGAAGTTGAAATTGTGTTTATGCAAAACAAAACTTTCTTTTGTTACTATAATCTAGAGGTAGATTTTGGCTTAAGCCATGCCAAAATATTATCATTCTAAACCAATAACACCTACATTTGTTGAGCATTTACTCTATGTATGGCGCTCTGCTAAACTTAACTACCCCCTTTCCTCACATGTAACAGGTAACTTCACAGCTGCCTTGTGGATACTTGTGTTATCTGGAAGATTGCATACACACATGTAAAATGCTTAGAACTCTACCACCCCATCTTACCTATAGCTTTGGTGAGTCCCTGCTTCAGCCAAGTAGAATCTTGTGAGGAGGGGAAGAGGATAAGAAACAACCATTCCCTGTGAGGAGGGGAAGAGGATAAGAAACAAGCAGAGTTGACTTTACAGGTAGACACAATAGGCAAGGATCCATGTGGTGCAATGGATCCCATGCCCATGCCGATTCAGTCATTCCAGTCCAGTAGGATTGTCTGGTTATTTTTTGTTTTTGTTTTTGTTTTATAAGACGGAGTCTCGATCTGTTGCATAGGCTGGAGTACAGTGGTGCAATCTCGGCTCACTGCTGCAACCTCTTCCTCCTAGGTTCAAGCAATTCTCCTGCCTCAGCCTACTGAGTAGCTGGGACTACAGGCACACGCCACCACACCCAGCTAATTTTTTGTATTTTAGTGGAGACCGGATTTCACTGTGTTGACCAGGCTGGTCTCGAACTCCTGAGCTCAGGCAATCCTCCCACCTTGGCCTCCCAAAGTGCTAGGATTACAGGTGTGAGCCACCGTGCCTGGCTGGTTTTTATCTTGAAAGTTTAAGGTCTCCCACTTAAACACAAATACTCTTCTGAGGATAACCTTTTAATCAACTATCAGGAATTCTCAAGTATCAGGCATTCCAGTTATTCCAATTATCCGGAATTCTTTATATCATCCCAGAAATTAAAAGAGCAAGGTCTTATAGGTAAGGGCAAACCTTCTGATGCCTTAGAATTCAGACCATAAGCAGAGATGGTCATTTGACATCTAGTATGATCCACTGTAGATTTACCTCTATACAAATAAATTCAAGTTGTTACAGGGTTTCTTTCTTTCAGTGGGGGACAATACTTTGAAAACTTTTAGGCTCTGAATGAGTAACGTGGCAAAAGAAGATGGTAGGGTCCTTCAAATATCATACTTGTTGTGGTTTTCTCGCAAATGAACCAGTCTATAACCCTGAGGTTTCAACACTCCACTCAGTTGTGGGCTTTCTATTTAAATTGAAACTATCACATGCTCACATGTGCATCTGCAGCCAACCACAAATGATCTAACAGGACCAGATTTCACTGGAGCTCTATGACCCTTCTCCCAGTTTGAACTGAAGGGTAAAAAACCTGGAGCCTAAGGGACTCCCTTTTTCGTGTCCTGGAGACCATTGGCTTTGGTTAAGCCAATATGATGGGCTCGTTGAGAGAGAGACTCAGGACCTGGGATCATGCCACACTCTCTGGTCCCAGAAGGCACACCACGGGCTGCCAGCTTTGTTGAAGGACCTGAGACTTAAGGCCAGGATATATCAAGAGCTCTGTACCCGGTTCTGTGATATCTTAATACCTTTGACAAGCGACATTGGCAACTCACCGGGTATCCATTGGGGGGCGACAAGGAAACAGACTGATGAAACCAGAGACTGTGACAACAACTAATTACATGTTGTTTCCTGTAGAAGAGAAATTCTCAGAGGAACGTGGTGGCTGTCTGTTCTTTAATGGACTGTCATACGGAAGCAGGAGAAGGAGATTCTTCTTTGTTCCAAATGACAAAACTACGAGCAGTGAAATGAGCTTATAAGGTGGCCAGGTTTTTCTAGCAGTTGGAGCTCTCTGCAGTGAGTGGACACTTGGCAGGGTAGTGCCTACTCCGCATCTGATGTGTTCACGCCACAGCTGGAAGTAGGGGTCGCAACAGCTGAGGAGTTGAAGAGGGAATGCTTTTCCTTGGGTGGGAGATTGGGCTAGAGAACGTCTCAGGTTGTTATTAACTCTGAGCATGGTTTTATAATTGTTTAAAAGTGGGTAAACAATAACAGTGTGTTTATGGTGTCTGTATTCCACAGACTATTATTTCCCACATTAACTATTTCAAATATGGAAAATCTGAGAAACAGGAATGCTAGGAAGCTTGCAGTATAATTTAAAAATACTTCTGAAAGGTCGTTGTATCCCAAAGGCATGGCCAGTGAGGTTAAGGGCGTGGTTTGTGGAAGTTGAGCCCACAAGTGTTTAAATCCTGCCTCTGCCCTTCTTAGATTCCATGAACTTGGACAGGTTCCCTCACTTATTTAAGACTTCACTTTTGCAGCCCTTGAGATCCCACCTGCTCAATTATCTAAATGAAATCTATCACTGTAGAAACAGCAGAGGCCTCCTGCTGTTGAGCAAAATGTTTTCCAGTCCTTTGTTTCTTTGTGAAATAAAGCAACTCCATCCCAGTGCTAAATGATCCACTGCATATGGCAGAATGAGCTTCTTTCATGCTGCCAGTAAATACAAGACTGTAGACTACTCTGGATGGTTTAAGTTTAAGATGAAATTGCTTCTTCTGATTGCCTTCTTCTTTATTGCTTCTTTCTCTGTTGTTCCTACCTTCTCTTGTTTGTAACACTAACAGTCAAATCTATCTGTGTGGAAATCTATCTACTGTATAGAACACTACATCACAATTTACAGAGGGGAAAATATTTTTGTCGGCAGTAACATTTCCCTGGGAAGAAGCACTGTTTGGCCAGCTAACTCTGGGATTTAGGCTCAGGTAGAATCAGTGCCTCAGTTTCTTTAGGTCAGCCATTATGAGTTGTTTCTTATTTGACCTAGCACATAAATTCTCTTCACAAAGGTTTCATTTGTCTGGAAGATTCTAAGTACTGATCTGGTCAGAATACCCTCAAAGCCCCTTGATTGGCATGTGAACATGGACCAGTATGTTAGTCTTTCTCATGTAAAAAAAAGTATCATCAAATGCAGTGGGAGTTGGTAGACATGAGTTTGAGGTAGTACAATATCCTTAGAGTACACACACTCAGTCATGTGTGATAATTGGCCAGCTCTACCTAACAACAGTTGAAGACCTTCAAACAACTACCAGGACTACTGGGATAATGTCTCCAGTAGAACCTGGAGAAACATTTACATTTGTGTGGACCGAGGAGAAAAGCAACCCAAATGACTCCTACTTAGAAGCACAGGCACATAGAACCTGTGTTATTGGCACAGGTGTTTCTCTCCTAAGAGCCTTTTCTGCTTCAGAAGGCTTTGGGATCCATTCCCATTAATCATAAAAAGGGATTTGCTGGGCTAAATTATGTTAGCCTCCTCTTTATTCCTTACTTCACAAAGAATTGCAGTTAATCTGTAAATGAGTTCTGATGTTATGAAAATTGGATATGGCAAATTGTGTTATTAAGTCTATTAAGGGATGAAGAAGGACTCTTCTAAAAGAATAACATAGTCTGAGTGGCAGCTCTCACTTAATAGGCATCTACCTAGAAATGTTTCTGAACTTAATAGTTGCATGATATAATTCAAAATTAATATAAGCACACAGCACCTCTCCCCATAACCTTGTTGAAATTAAGGGTTCTGAATCATTCTTCTTTCACTTTTACTTCACCTGCAAGATGTGACTCACCCTTCTTTAGACTAACAGCTAAATTCTAATGCCTAGTCAACGTAAAACAATGCCAGGATTATTAAGCATGATTTTGTTAAGTTTTAACTCCTAATTAGATTACCATTGGTTAAATAAATTGAATGGCCAGTGGAATTCCAATGTAAAGTCAGCAGAGGTTAGCTGGTTGCTAGATATTTAACTATACATACTAGGAAGCTATGAGGACAAATTTCCATTTGCACAGAGCCTTGAGATTTGGCCATTTTAGGACTAAATGTGCCGCTCATTACTTTTACTCAAGGACATGCTAATGACCAATGTATTTTTAAATACCTACTATGTACAATTGCTTTCAAAAACACTTTCAATCTTGACTTGAGAAGGTAGGAAATCCATTCGTGTATTAGGCCATCCTCACATTGCTATAAAGAAATATCTGAGACTGGGTAATTTATAAAGAAAAGAGATGGATGAAGCTGGAAACATCATTCTGAGCAAACTATCGCAAGGACAGAAAACCAAACACCGCATGTTCTCACTCATAGGTGGGGATTGAACAATGAGAACGCTTGGGCACAGGGTGGAGAACATCACACACTGGGGCCTGTCTTGGGGTGAGGGGAGGGATAGCATTAGGAAATATACCTAATGTAAATGACTAGTTAATGGGTGCAGCACACCAACATGGCACATGTATACACATGTAACAAACCTGCACCTTGTGCACATGTACCCTAGAACTTAAAGTATAATTTAAAAAAAAAAAAGGAAGAGAAGAGGTTTAATTGGCTCACGGTTCTGCAGGCTATACAGGAAGCATGATACTGGCATCTGTTCAGCTTCTGGGGAGGCCTCGGGAAACTTACAATCATGGCAGGAGGCAAAGGGGCAACAGGCATGTCACATGGCCAGAGCAGAAGTGAGAGAGAGAACAAGGTGCCACATACTTTTAAACAACTACATCTCATGAGAAGTCGCTCACTATCATGAAGAGAGCACCAAGGGAATGGTGCTAAACCAGGGTCCTCAACCCCCAGGCCATGGACCAGTACTAACCATCAGCAGTCACTGGACCAGTACTGGTCTGTGGCCTGTTAGAAACCAAGCTACACAGCAGGAGGTGAGTGGCAGGCAAGCAAGCAAAGTTTCATCTCTATTTATGGCTGTTCCCCATCGCTCATTACTGCCTGAGCTCAGCCTCCTGTCAGATCAACAGCAGCATTAGATTCCCATTGGTGTGCAAATACTATTGTGAACTGCAGATGTGAGGGATCTAGGTTGCATGCTCCTTATGAGACTCTGATCCCTGGTAATTGGTCATTGTCTCCCATCACTCCCAAATGGGACCATCTAGTTGTAGGAAAGCAAGCTCAGGACTCCTGCTGCTTTTACATTACGGTGAGTTGTATAATTATTTCATTATATTACAAGGTAATAATAATAGAAATAAAGTGCAAAATAAAAGTAATGTGCTTGAATCATCCCAAAACCATCCCCCCTCTGCCCCATCCCAGTCCATGGAAAAATTGTCTTCCACAAAATCAGTCCCTGGTGCCAAAAAGTTTGGAAACTGTTGTGCTAAACCACTCATGAGAAATCCAAACCCATGACCCAGTCACCTCCCACTAGGCCCCACCTCCAACACTGAGAATTACAATTCAACATGAGATTTGGGTGGGGACACATATCCAAACTATATCAATACCTTCATAAAAGCAATTAAATAACTATACAGTGTGATATGCACTAAATGTCAAATGTCTTATGTTTGAGGAACATAGAGAGGTGCTGTTATCAAGTCACTGTGTGACCCACTGAGCACTTGCAATGAAGCACAGGTAGTAATTTACCTGCTCACTTGCTTATTGTTGTTCCACCATGCTGAACTGGAAGCTTCATGAGAGCAGGGCCCACATCTCATCTATTACCACAACTGTCTTATTCTCATGACCTGTAGCTAGCAATTAGCAAAAAAATTACAGCATGGATGAAGCTACAGAAAGAAAGTAAATACTGACAGGTGGGCAACATTTTTAGATATGGATATTTAATGATGGGATGAACAGATGAACCAAGACAGGAAACAAGGCTTCGCATGGCAAAAAGATCCTTTCACTTGCCCAGCAAACATTTGCAGATCCCTCACCATGTGCTAGGCACTGTGGGCACGTTTCTGTGTGGATTGGTGTTTTTCTCTCTCAAAACTGGAGAAATTTTGAGATCAGCCTGTTTGTAGTGCGATGAAGAGATACGTGGTTGAGATCAGGAGTGGTTGGGATTCTGTGAGGGATAGGGCTCCTTAGGTGTAGAGAGCCTTGTGACCTTTGTCGTGAAGACAGTGAAAATTAACAAAAGAACTGATGTTAAGGAAGGTTAAAAAGTCACGTAAAGGTCTCAGAAGTGCCTATGACATCATGAGGAGATGTCCATTCCTGAAAACTTTAGCCAAGTTACAAACACTTTAAGAAGACCTATCCCAAAACGTCAAGAAAAGTGAGATATATATTTATACAGCCAGAACTTCCAGGACTGGATTATATTTGCACTTTTTTGTTAAATTTTTACTTAACTAGTATATTAATAGTACTTTGTGACTTTTTTCATAAATATAACTTTTTTTTTTTTTTTTTTTTTTTCTGAGACGGAGTCTTGCTCTGTCGCCCGGCCTGGAGTGCAGTGGCTGGATCTCAGCTCACTGCAGGCTCCGCCTCCCGGGTTTACGCCATTCTCCTGCCTCAGCCTCCCAAGTAGCTGGGACTACAGGTGCCCGCCACCTCGCCCGGCTAGTTTTTTGTATTTTTTAGTAGAGACGGGGTTTCACAGTGTTAGCCAGGATGGTCTTGATCTCCTGACCTCGTGATCTGCCCGTCTCGGCCTCCCAAAGTGCTGGGATTACAATAAATATAACTTTTTAAAAATACAGTATTTCTAAAAAAGTTTGGTGCATTATTAAAATGGGGTTTTGATTGATTCACAGACAGAAATCTTTTCTAACAGACTAAACTTCCATTTCATGATTCAATGAGGTAATGGGACTCAGTTATACTAAATTTGTCATACAGCAAGCTTTGCTAGTTTTCATCTGTTCATTACATTTTATGTAATGGCAGACAGTGTAATAACTAAGACCATTATCCCAACCATCTCTTCCCTATAATATTTCTACAGGAACATACAGTGTACATTTTGCATTTCTCTATATGGAGCCAAATTCTACCAGTGTGTATTCTGACTACAAGCTAGTTCCTTCATAGGCCATATGTCTATCTTCAGTCCCTAGGAATCATGTAAACTGCAGGGAAAACTGCAGATACTCACCTCTAGACATGAGATATATATGACACATAAGAGTCGAGTATACTCAGCTCCTAAGAGCAAGTGAGAAGACAAAGAAGATCTACTGAGTGTAGAAATACTCCTTAAGTCATCTTTCCCGAATCACAAAAATCTGGTTTCAAAAAGTTAAGCTTGGAATAATAAAAAGATAACCGAATTTAAAACTGGACAAAGTGATCTGAATACAAAAAATGATATACAAATGGCCAGTAAGCACAAGAAAAGATACTCATCATCATTATTAATTAGGGAAATGCAAATCAAAACGACAATGAGCCACCTCTTCTCACTCACTAAGATGGCTATATTAAAAAAAGACAGGCAACAACTAGTGTTGGCAAGGATGTGGACAATTTACAACCCTCATACGCTGTTGGTAGACATGAGAAATGAAATAGCCATTTCAGAAAACATTTTGGCAGTTCCTCAAAAGGTTGAACATAAAGTTATTAGGTGAACCAACAATTCCACTACTAGCTATATACCTGCCAAATTGAAAACAGATACTCAAACAAATACTTGTACATGAATGTTCATAGCAGCCCTATTCACACTATCCACATACTTGAAAACAAGTATCCATCAATGGATAAATAGATAAACAAAAAGTGGTAATTTGTACAATAAAGGATTCAGTCACAGAAAACAATGAAGTACTGAAACATACTGGAACATAGATGAACCTCAAAAATGTTATGGTAAGTAAAGGAAACCAGCCACAAAAGACCACATACTTTATGATTCGATGTGTATGATATGTCCAGAATAGGAAATTCCACAGAGACAAAAAGTAGATGAGTGTTTGCCAGGGGCTGGGGGGAGTGGGGGATTGGGAGTGACTGCTGATGGTTAGTTTCCTTAGGTGGTGAAAAAAATGTTCTACAATTGATTGTAGTAATGGATCCACAGCCTTGTGAGTATACCAAAAACCACTGAACTGCACACTGTAAAAGGGTGAGTTTGTGGTATGTAAATTATACCTTAATTTTTAAAATAAAAAAGAAAGTTAAAAAATGTTAAACTTGGAATTAATGATGATTTTTTTGAAGCAGATTAGTAACTACTGAAATTAGTCCTTGGTTTTTGGAAAAGCCTTTAAAAAACTGTAAGTGAGAGAAGTTATAAATGAAGAGATGAATGAGTCACAGAAAATTGGGAGAGAAATAGATGATAACAAGAGACAGTACAGACAGACTCAATTGAGTTTTACAAAATCACTCGGGCAGATAAACATGGGGGTTACATGTGCATCCACATGCACATATATGTGTATTTACATCTAATATACACACATGATATTACATGAAATATTATAATATATAATAAATATGTATTCACACTGGAAACATTCTCAAAGACTATACCACCAAATATTAAAAATAGTCCTTGTTTAGTGGGATTTCAGGTGACTTGGATCCTTTCCCCCTTTGACCTCTCAGTGTCTTCTAACTTTGTGTGCCAAGATCATTGATAGTTGAAAAATAAGAAGAAGAAAGTAAGTGTGGAAGGATGTTGCTAGAGAAAGTGTATTCTTGATTATATGGAGGAAGTGGGGGCAGTTTTTGAAGTCTTCCTAATCAATGGTGTCCTATTTGAGAAGACCAGTCTTCGCACTGGAGAAAATGCATAGAGCTAGGTGGGCATCACTTGCAGAACAGTTTGGCACAGGACTACCTCTGAAATATTAAGGCTTAGAAGACTTGTTCTTAGAAATTCTTCAGGAAAGTTTACAAAAGGCCTTTTTCCCCTTGCTTAGCAGATTCTCCCAAGGCATCCACATCTACAATCTCTGTAAGTCGCTACATACTGGACCTAGCACACATCTATCTATCCATCATTGTATTAGTCTGTTCTCATGCTGCTTATAAAGACATACTTGAGACTGGGCAATTTACAAAAGAAAGAGGTTTAATGGACTTACAGTTCCATATGGCTGGGGAAGCCTCACAATCATGCTCGAAGACAAGGAGGAGCAAGTCATGTCTTACATGGATGGCAGCAGGCAAAGAAAGAGAGAGAGCTTGTGCAGGGAAACTCCCGATTTCAAAACTATCAGATCTTGTGAGAATTATTCACTATCATGAGAACAGCATGGGAAATACCCATCCCCATTATTTAACTATTTCCCACTGGGTCCCTCCCACAACGCGTGGGAATTATGGGGGCTACAAGATGAGATTTGGGTGAGGACACAGAGCCAAACCATATTAACTATCTATCCGTCCATCCATCCATCCGTCCATCCGTCCATCCATCTATTTATCTTTAATTGGGATATGTCTACAAGACAATTGATAACTAAAAGTACTAGAAATTCATTTGCTAAATCACAAAGTAAGTTTCAAACCATCCTTATATTATACCTAACATGATCTGAGCACATAACATTGACCAAGTCAGACCCATTCTTGCCTCTCTGAGCTTACACTCTTGTTGAGTGTGAATCAGAAGGAGCTGGTCCAAGTAGAGCAAGTCCCATAAGCTTTGTGGTACTCAGGGTGGGGGTCTTACCCAACATTTCCTCCCTGAAGCTGAAAGGCAGACACGAGAAATTCATCCTGAAAGAGTTCACAAGGGTAAAGTCAAGGTGGCTCATCCCCAGACAGGTCATAGGAAGAAGGTTCTGGTCATACAACAGGAGTCATGGAGCCCAAGTAGAGGGACTTGGGTGTGGAGCAAGCAGAAGGGATTCATTGAAAAACTAGGTAGAAGACAGGGAGTGATGGTGGATAAGGCAAAGGGCAGCATCTACATTCAGGCCTGTCATCAAGCTAGAGAATGTTCACAGCAGTGTTGTTTGAAAGAGAAAGGCATGGAAAATACTGTTGTCCATCAGCAGCTATGAATAATTTAATTGTGGTGTTTTCAAATAGTGACATTTCCAGCAGAGGAAATTAATAAACCAGAGCTGCATGTGTCAATGTAGAAAATAACCCAAAAAGTCCGGGTGTGGTGGTTCATGCTTGTAATCCTAGCACTTCGGAAGGCCAAGGCAGGTGGATTGCCTGAGCTGAGGAGTTTGAGACCAGCCTGGGCAACACAGTGAAACTCCACCTCTACTAAAATACAAAAAATTAGCCGGGCATGGCAGCATCCGCCTGTAGTCCCAGGTACTCGGGAGGCTGAGACAGGAGAATTGCTAGAACCTGGGAGGCAGAGGTTGCAGTGAGCCAAGATCGCACCACTGCGTTCTAACCTGGGCGACAGAGTGAGACTCCGTCTCTTAGAACAAAAAAAAAGAAAAGAAAAGAAACAACAACAACAACAACAAAACTACCCTTTAAAGGAATGCATATAAACAATAATTTATTTCTTTCACACTCGTTTCACAATTTGCTTACTGAAGCATCAGTGTGTCTTTCAATTGGATGTGATGTGTTTTGAAGACGTAAGAAGCAGGAAAGTTTCGTTTGCAAATATAAAAGAGAAACTGGGAAGAATTTAGCTTCTGAACTGGAAGGTCACTCTTGCCAGAGGCCCTGGAGGAGGGCAAGGTTTTGCATTTTGTTTGCCAATTTTTTCCTTAAATAAAATGCCCTGGACTTCAGGTCAGTCTTCCCCCTTGAGCTGCTAAATGATTCTGCCAGATTCTTTCAGCTGAGCTATGTGGGGTCCTGAAGACCTGCTTTGACTTCCTCTGTACCAAACTGACTCACTCCCCAGGGAAAAAGATCAGGGCTGAGGAAGAGAAAAAGCAGGGCATGAATAGACCCTACACCCAAAATAATAATTCCATTTTCTCCATCTACCATTCCACCATCACAATGAAGCTTTTCTAGATTGTAAGAGACTCTTGTAAAAATGAAGCCACTCCTGGGAGATGTTGAATTTTATCAGCCAACATGTATTTGGGTGTCCATGGAAAACAAGACCTTGGCAAATTATACCACAAAGGGGCTGGGGCAAGTGGGAGGAGAGTGATAGGAGAAAGTTTGAATCAGGACAAAACGAGTGAACAATGTGGAGGCAAAGGGTGAGAACAAGATGTTCTTTGCCAACCAGACAAGTATTTTCAAGGCTGATTTTTCTAGAGACCATCTTAAGAACAATTGCAACACTAGACAAAAAGCACACAAACCACAAAAAGAAAAAAAATCTAAACCCAACAGCATAAGTATCAGAAACCATCTTCTTACCCATATGGTTAAAAAACCAAAATGAATTTATTACAGTTTTCACAGAACCATTTCCTGGGCCAAAACTCATTGCTCCTTAAATAAATACGTTAACACTTTCCTCAGAACAAATCAAGTCCCCTCTATAATCCTAGAAGACAAAATACATCGGCAGTAGAAACAGACACAAAGTCTCCACTGTTGTCAGAGGTAGCATGACCTGGGGGGAGGAGAGGGAGCTCATGCTGCTGCATCAGTTGGGAGGAAGGATTTGTCTTCTCCACAGGGCAGGGTCCCTACAGGAAACAGGACAATTTGAGGGGGCTCTTTACAGTGGAACTCTTTACAAAGGTGTCAGTAGAATATTCAACACCACAGGAGAATTTAGCGTCAGGGCTAGAACTGTAGGGTTCCAGAGCCAAGCCATGTCGGAAGGGTCAGAGGGTGGGACGGTCACCACAACCCTAGAAGGGAGAGTTCTGTAGAAAGGGCCATGTCATGTCGAGGAAAGCAGTGACCTTCAGTCAGCCCAAGGTGACAGCCAGGCAGCAAGGAGATGAGTACCCTCAGCCTCACTCCTTCCTTTCCTCCAACCTCCTAACAAGGCTCCCTATGGGTCAAGTTCATCCTGGGAGTCAGAAGGCAGGAGAGCCCCTGGATGCAGTCCACAGAGTTCAGAGCAGGATGCAGGGCAGGAAGGGTGAAGACAGGAGAGGCAAAGCGAAGACATTGGGCAGGTCTTCCAGCTCCGGCCCTGTCATGCCTGCAGTCGTTGTAGTACAGACTGAATGTTCACTGTGTCCAACTTTCAGCATTTAAGATGCCTCTGAGATAAAGAGCCTGCCTTGAGTCTCACAGGATGTGCTCACATTTTCTGAAACAATGTAGCTCGCACTGTTAACCTCTTCATGGGTTTAGAGGTTTTAGGAGCTCATTTCACAAAGCTGTCCCAGGCCCTCATGTTAAACAACCTGAGTGCTGTGGCAGGACACACACACACACAAAAAAATTGCATTCATTATTGACATAAGTTATTAAATATGTAGTTCAGCTTTGCTACGGTTTGAGGAGCCCTGGTGTTTCAAAATATACACTTAAATGAGATTTTTTTGCATCACAAAAAAATGTGTTTACTTTTTTCAAAAAGTAAAAGTTCTTTAAAAGATAACACCTAGAGTAGAATTAAGGGCTATTTAGAAAATCACAGTGGTCCCTAGGCAGCACATTTTGAGGGATGAACTTAAGCAGGCCCCAGACTCACATCTTCCATGTCCTACAAACCCAGGCATACCCCGTCATCCCATACCTGCAATTTATCTAAATACTTCCTGTTTCAGTTGGCAAATTCCACTGCCCCAAACCTCCAAATGTCCTCCACTGCTGGCTTAGCCTTCTTCCTAAATCCCCTCCCCATAGTGTCCTGGACCCCATTATAATGCCAGCAACAAAAGCATCTCCTTTCCCCTGTCTAGCACAGCCGGGTACATCTGTTCCGAGTGGTCAGTGCCCAAAACAGACCAGTTACTAAACAGTTTGACTGTCAACTATGCTCACACGGGAATGACTGAGATGATAGTCCTGACCACAGGCCACTCTGGAGGAGCCACTAGCTCACACCTTGCTGGACAG
Source organism: Colobus angolensis palliatus (assembly GCF_000951035.1). Classification (NCBI taxonomy): domain Eukaryota; kingdom Metazoa; phylum Chordata; class Mammalia; order Primates; family Cercopithecidae; genus Colobus; species Colobus angolensis. The sequence goes on along the minus strand of NW_012115489.1, from coordinate 634,554 downwards.
GTTCAAGTTTTAAGACTCACCATACTGAATAGCTCCTCTATCCAATGGTAAATTTCTCTGGAAGTGAATCCAAAACCCTTTCTGATGACAGATCCTGGGACTTTCAAGTTGTTGCCTATCAGCAAGGGTTGCTGTCATGATTTGTTTACTCTTTGATTCCCTGCTGTGGCTCATTTGAGATCTTGGAGTGTCTGCTGCAGTAATTATGGCAGGATTTTTCCAGAGTGGTTTTAGCATCAGTTAAAGAATTATTGCTCATTACTCATTAATTCTCACTCGACAAGTTATAGGGGTAAAATTAGATCCTATTAAAAAAAAAAAAAAACACGAGGAAAAACAGCAAACAGAAACACGCCAGAAAAGAGGAAACTAAATTCACCCTCCAATACTGATAAGCAATTCTTCCCTACCACTAAATTTTAAACCTTCATCAGAGACAGTACTTTGTCCGTTTGTTTAATACTTTATTCTTAGTGCCTATTACAGTGCCCGGTACATAGTTGGCCCTCAATATATGTTTATTTAATGAACTGATTAAATAAACTAGACTCAGGCTCTGACACTTCTGCTAAATCTGTGCTCACAATACATGTTTTAGGGCATATTAAATTTTGAAATCAGTTCATCCCTATGGAATTTATAGGCAAAGGGGCTTTCTTTTTTTAGAGGTAGGTTATTGTTCTGTCGCCCAGACTAGAGTGCATTTTGCATTTTGAGTGCAGTGGTGTCTGTCACCCAGGCTAAAGTGCAGTGTTGTGATCATAGCTAACTGCAGCCTCAAACTTCTCAGCTCAAACAATCCTCCCACCTCAGCTTCCTCACTAGCTGAGACTACAGGCACATGCCATCGCAGCTGGCTAATTTTTTAGTTTTTTTTTATTTTTGTAGAGACAGAGGTTTGCCACATTGCCCATGCTGATCTGAAACTCCTGGGCTCAAGCTATCTTCCTGCCTTTATTTCTATTTTGAAGCAAACAAAATGATGCAAATGAATAAAGAGTCCTAGGAAGAAGCGTCCTCTTGACCGTCCACTAACTCCAGACTTCATAGTGGCCCCCTTCTCTTAAGGCATATGATAAACTTCTAGTGATGCTTGAATTATATTTCCACCAGCAGGATCAGTTATTCTCCTCAGGCTCAAATTTTGCAATCAAAATGCACAGTGTACACACGGCTGCTTATATTGCAGCATATAGCATCTATTTTACCATTTCAATTTGTGTGATTTCTTACATGATGGATTGTGGGATGACAATAATGTGTTCTCAGTGAAGCCTCTTGACTAAACCAAAATTTTCATTTTTATAAACCTCCACGAAACAGCTTTATTTAGTAAGATTCTATAATGCTATACTACAGAAAATTAAGTGGTAGCTTCTAAAAGAAATACTCCCTCCGTTCACAGAGACTGAGCCTCATGTGAAAACAGTAAGCAGCACACAGGAAACTCATCTGTAGATGAATTTGGAGAGGCACCTCAGGTTATTTGCATTATAGAATGCTAAATGCAGACTATGCAAGAAACCAGCCACCTAGAGAGATTTATACGGAAGTAGAGAAACTTCCATACCACCAAAAATTTTGACTTTTCAGTAAATATTAAGTAATGTCCAAAAGTAATATAATTCAAAAAGTCTAGGGTTAGAAACAAGATAAAAGCTAACCCTCGTGGGTGTTGGTAAATCAATAATCGATTGGAGATCTTCCATAACATTTCCTCATAAGAATCATTGATAAAATTGTAGTGACTACACAGACTGCCAAGATAGAAATGGCCAAACAAGACAAACTGTTGAAGTCATGAAGGGATATGCAACATGGCTCCTTGGTTAACCTTTTGGTAGGGATCCAGTTCACACCATCATGAAGTCATGTCTTCAATATTAATTTACATCATTAGAATGCCTGCTGTTCCATCAGCATTTTCTTGAGATTTCCTGGGCCATTCTCAGAAACCAGAGTTAGAATGCAGAAATTAATCATATTTCATTTTGACCTATTATACCCAGATATTTATGAGCCTGAAATATATTTTTGTCTTACTGATAAACCAATAAAAAAGCACTTGAATATCTCATAAAATAACGTCTTTCCACAAGCCACACATACCTAGAGATGGATAATAGAGCTAAATGATCAGGTGTCGAGTCCAATACCCTGTCAATCTATGTTTGACAAGCATCCAGGTCCTTGCCTTGAGTCATTCAGTTCTTGGTTGTTCTTGCTGGAATAAAAGCCTATCCAAAACCTAGCATTAATGAAACTAATATGAAACTAATTAGCTGCAATGCTACTGCAGGAACACAGCCAATCATCATTTCATTAATGATTCTCAGTTAAGCACTTGGGGAAAAGTATTTCCTCTGCCCCATAATCATCCAGCTTCATGAAGATCCTGCTTTCCAGGTTTGAGGTGTGGGATCCTGATTCACTTATAGCCTAATCAGGAAATGAACAGGATGATCTTGTACTGAAGTCCTATATTAGTAATATATCAAATGAATAAAGAAAAATATAAAGTTAGAACTTGTAGTATCATTTTATCAACTCGCACTATGTGAAATCCATGATGTACCTGCACCATAAGCAAAACGAGATCTTCAACCTTCCCAGGGCTATTTAATTCTTCCATGCTTTCTGTTCACAAAGAACAACCATTGCTTAGCCTTTTCATTGCTCCTTTTGGAATGAAATACTTTTATTACTATCCACTTCAAAATATTTTTAAATTTCCATTTTGATTGCTTCTTAGACTCATGGGTTTATTAAAAGTATATTGCTTATTTTTAAATATTTAAGGATATTTTAGTTACTTGTCGGATATTGATTCCTAATTCAATTTCACTGTGGTCAGAACACATATTCTGTATGATTTCAACCGTTTGAAATTTGCTGAAACAATGTTATGATTCGGGATATGGCCTTGGTGAATATTCCATGAGTACTTAAGAGGAACATACAGTCTACAGTTGTTGGCTATAATGTTTTATTACATAAATGTCAATTAGGTCATTTGTTAATCATGTTGAGAAATCATCTATGTCCTTACTAATTTTTTATTTTCATGTTTAATCAGATATGAGAATTGTGTGCTAACATCTTCTATGATTGTGTATTTATCTATTTCTCCTTTTATTCCTGGAAGGTTTTGCTTTCTATATTTTGGGTCTGTGTAGTTAGATAAATGTAGATCTTTATTTTCCTGATGAATTGAACCTATTATCATTATGGCATGCCACTTTGTATATTTAATAATATTTCTTGCATTAAGTTTTAATTTATCTGACATTATGTATAACTATACCAACTTTCTTTTGGTTAGTGTTATGATGGTCTTTTTTTTCATATCTTATTTTCAATCTTCTTGGTCCTTATTAGAGCATTTAATCCATTTACATTTATGGTAATTACTGGATTATTTGAATTTAAACCTATCATCTTAATATTTCTTTTTCTTTTGTCTCACCTATTCTTTGTTTCTCTTTGAATCCCTGCTTGCCTTTATAAAAATTTTAACCAATGACAATTTTAAAAATATTTCCATTTATCTTCTTTGTTGCCTTATTCATTAGTCCTCTGTTCTAATTCACCTAGTGGTAACCCAGGGATTATAGCATCCATCTTTCACGTATTCCAGTCTACTTAAGTTGATTTAGCCCTTTAGTTAGTATCATTTCTGTCTTCCATACTACTGTATGCATTTTAATTCTATATATATTATTAAAATCACAAGACATTATTATTGTTGTTCTAAATAGTCAATTTAAAAAATTTACCCTATATTTACCCTTTTCAATGAACTTTCTTTTTTCCCATATTACATACTTCCATGATCACGTCCTTTCGACCTATAGAACTTCCACTAATATTTCTTTTAGTTCAGAGATGCTGGTATGTATTTTCTCAGTTTTAGTCTGGGCTCACTTTCTGTGATTCTCTCATCCCTGGATTATTGATTTTCAAAACTCAGTCATATTGGCAGTCCCTAACCCAATGACACCGTCTCAAATCCCAGAACAATTTATTTAATGCCACATCTATCCTTGCTCCAAAAATTGGCAAATGCTTCAAGAAGAAATGAAGAGAAGCCAGTATGAGACTCACCTCAATCTTCTTCCCTTTTCTGTGGGATCTTGGATCCCTCTCATTGACCAATGTCTTTAAAGAGTTAGATGAGAGAGAGAGGATAGATAAATAGATGATAGACAAACAGATTGATGTTATTTTTAGCAGCAGCATTAGTGTGAATAGTGTGAAATAAGTTACTGCATTTTAGCTAGAGGTAGAAATAATTGCTTCTTAGAGAAAAAGTTTGTATAGAATTGAATTTACCATCATAGGCATTCTTGAATGTCAGGCCAATTGAACTCCTAAGACTCTCTAGCATATACAAAAAACAGAAACCACTATTTCTTATGATACATAGGTTTAAGGGTGTATATTTGGAACCAATTTAGCCACAAACTTCCAGGTGATGCTGAGTTACCAATAATTACTATTAAAAAGCAATATAATACACAGGAAAAGCAAATATACTCAATTGATAAACAAGTTGTTGCTCTTATTGCAAGGATTGTAAGAGTTCTGCAGTGTGTCCATTATATGTGTGCCTCACAACTTGTATTCATTGCAAGCTTCCTTTGAGAACTTTGATCTAAGAATAAGTCTACCCTCATTTTTTGTAGAGTATCAGAGCTTCATCTCATATATTGTCTTCAAGATTGAAAGGAGAGTATTGAATGCTGATTCTCTGAACATCTGCAATGACAAGACTGACTGCTTAAAATAGCTAAAAATTTATCTAGGTCTATCTCAAACCTCAGCTTCAATAAGCAGGCTTTCAACCACATGTTTTCAGTATATGAATTGCCAGAGCTCCCTACCAACTAGTCACATAGTGTGTCTACCATAACCTAGTACCTTTACTTGGGTTGCATTTCATCAGCAGCCAAGTCCATCTATTTGTCACAGTGTCTCTAGTACAGTGCTTCTACATAGTCAGCAATCCACTGATAATCAAGTGAATACTTGATACCTGCACACATGTATTATCAAGTGAATACCTGATACCTGCTTGCATGAATAAATGAACTTCTCAGGAATGCTAGGGCCAGAGAAAGTTGATGTTTAAAAAATTAGAAAATGTTAGCATTGAGAAGGATTAAGAAATTAACATAAGCCTTCTTTGAATTTATAATTCAAAGATCACAATGGGGACAGGATAGAGGAAACTGCCAGGGAGACACAGGGATGAGGCACGTGGAGACGCAGACCTTGGATCCAGTTCTGCAGCCAGTGTGCTGTGCACTCAGGCCTGTTGCTCCCCTCCAGAGCCTCCCTTTCTTCATCTGGTGTATGAAACAACTGGACCAGCTTATCTCCGAGATTCCGCTCAGCTCTGACCCTCTTTGGCTGGAGAAGCCTTGCATTCTGAGACTGCAGTCCCAAGTAGCAATCTCCTCGGAGGGCATGTACGTGATTACGTACTTAGTGTGCTCACATGTTTCATAAAAATCCAGTAAAATTCATTGTTATGCTACTTTTGTATTTCTGCTTATTTTGAATGGAAAATCCTTATACATATTTCCTCAAAACATGGATAAAAAGTATACAAAATACACAGTAGAGGCCAAGAAACTCCTTTGGGTAGAAAGAATGTGAAGCCGTATGAATTTGAGCTACTCAAACTTTGTGGTTTGTTTTTGGAGCCAGTTTTGAATATAAAATATTTTTTGATCTAGCAGAAAGGTAAAATCACATTGAAGTTTCCGAAATAGTAATGCTAACATAGATAGATTTTCTTGTGTGCCACACTTATGTTGTAACCAGAACTTAATTCACCGTGATCATTGACAAGCCTTTTGTAACTGGAAAGGATAAGGGTTGGCAGGTCTTGTGATAAATATTAGAATTAAATGCCCAGAATTTTTCTTGATGCACAGGACTCACTGGAAAAGTGGCAGCTATTCATTGTGACTGTATCACGTCCATAGATGAATATAACTAAGTGCTAAATCCATAGCAGCTCAAGTTTTTTAAAGCCTTGGAAAATTGGCTTTAAAAAGTATCACCTGACAAACCTCAAGCTTTTTCTGTCTCACAAGACTTTTGGAAAAGAACTAGGGTCGACAGTGTTTTAAGGTTCACAAGGAAAAGAATCTAACACTTGCAAAATTATCTTCTGTGCAAGTTTTATTTTCCAGCGTGAATCTGGGCCGCCAAGCATGCTGGCTGTAGCCAGATCTTCATTAGCCGAGCCAAGAGGACAGTCGGGGCAGTTATCCAGATAATGCAAGCCAACATTGCCCTCTGAGAAAACAAAAAGTAACTTTCCTGATGAAGCAAGGAACCTCACCGATTAGTCCAGATTAATGCATCCCCTGTGACTGGCACCATGATCAGGTATTTTCAAGACAAAGCACTTGGCAAGTTGGAATCCATTCATCTGGGTCCTTTGATTTTTTGAATTCACTTTGCTTCTGTGATTATGGCCACAGTTTTGAAAATAAAGTCATGTGGATAGAGTTGTGATTTTTAGGGATCAGGATGCCTCATGAAACAGCGATGCTGTATTCTTTTGTAGAACAAAGATCCTGCCTAGGCCTCTTTCCTAGCATTAATCGTTGGTCATGATAAATGTGCTCCCAACCATCCAACCTATCCCTTTGCAACCAGGCTTTTGTGAGATCAAATAATTTTTAGAGTTGAAATGAAGTTACCAGCTCTAAAGTAAGGTACAACAGGAGGGAAGTAAGGCCCAAAAAGAATTAAATCACTTTCTAGGGTTGTGCAGGTAGCTGGGAATGAAGCCAGGATGACAACTCTACTCGCTCTTTCATTGTATCTTATGCTTCTCTGATGTCTTCCAAGAGATAGCAATATAATCAATAGTCTTGGAAGAAAGATCTTTGTAGAGAAAGGGTCAGCAGATTATGTTTGTAATTGACTAGTAGAAGTGGTTTTGCTTTTGCAGGTTAAATGGCCTCTATAAAATGTAACTACCCAGTGGGTTCTTCCTGCCCACTGCACAAAGACCACAGCATTGCAGTCAAGAGTTTAATTGACACAAGGCCGGCCAGGCCATGTGAGAGACAGAGTTATTACTCAAGTCAGTCTTATGGAAGGCTTGTGGGCCAGTGGTTTTTCAAAGACAGTTTGGGGGAAGAGGTAGGGGTGGCTAGGAAATGGGTGCTTTCCGCTGATTGGTTGAAGTAGAGAAGAAATCATAAAGGGTCAAAGCTGTCCTCAAGCTGATTCACTTATAGGTGGGGCCCTAAGGGTGATTTGGCAGGTCCAGGTGAAGCCATCTGGTACAAGTGGAACCATCCATGTCAGACATGCAAAAAAACGGAAAAGATACCTCAAAAGGCCAATCTGCAATAGTGGTGTTATCTGCAGGAGTAATTGGTGAAGTTGCATATCTTGTGAGCAGCCTACACCTTAGCAGAATGCAGACTCCTCTCCTCCCCATAGACTGGGGGTCTCTCATAGCTTTACAAAGGTGGTTGACTTTTGGGGAGGGGCTATTATCATTTAAACTATAACCTAAAGGTCTTTCAAAGTTATCCTGGCCTCAGCCCAGGAGTAATTAAGGCAGCTTGACTGCTAAAGGCAAGAGCAGGGATGGCTAAATCAGATCTCCTTCACTGCCATAATTTTCTCACTGATACAATTTTTGCAAAGGCATTTTCACCCACTACCCAACTCTGTCATTGTAGCATGAAGGCAACCATAGATAGGAATAGGCATGGCTGTGTTCCAATAGAACTTTATGAATTAACACTGAAATGGAAATTTCATACAATTGTGACATGTCACAAAATATTTCATTTTCAATTGTTTTCAACTATTCAAAAATGTCAAAATCATTTTTAGCTTGGTGGTGGACTGGATTTGGTCCAGAGCAGTTGTTTGCCTGCCTCTGTTATAGAGTAACACATCTCAGCCCATGAGAGAATTGATCCTGTACCCTGGGTAATGCTCTTCCTCTCTGGCTCCTTTCCACACCTCAGTCACTTTTCCTCTGCAGGAGTGTTGTCACATAAGACTGTAAAATTGGGTCACTTTTATATTTCATCTCTAACATGCCTTGTTTAATAAAAGTCATTCTAGGTATGACTAAAGTCCCAGGGCTAACTTAGAAAAGGACTGAAGAGAAGAATTCCTTCTGACAAACGCAGACTCAGCCATGAATGCCAGTGATACTGTCCCAAGTATTGGTGGCTTGGGTTGCGCTTGATAACAGAGGGCAAAAGAAAGTATAAATTTTGCTTATTAACATAGCTTTAGTGGAAAATACAGAAAGTGCCCGAAAACTCCTTGCTAAGATCACGAACTAAACTGTTACAATGAAAGGAATTACTTGAGTTTCTATGTAAATAACTGCCTCAAGGAATTTGCCACATTCCTTGGGTCTGCCTGAGCTCTGGTGGCCCACTGCTTGGACAGGCCTGGTTTGTTTGCTAACTTAACATGCTTGCTTAACGGCCAAACATTCCCTTGAAATTCAAGGACTTTCTGCCCTGCTGACACTGTTTACTTACATCAGTAGCGTGGAGGGCTCTCTGGTGACACTAGATTTTTCTGGGTTATAAGCAGATGCAGGTCTGTAGTTTTTCTGACTTGGATGGGGGCAATAGGTCTAAGCCAAGAGGAAAATGTTTTTTTCTTTTTCATTTTTTTTTTCCTGTCTTGACTGTAGTACCCTCAGAAGGAAAGGGAGAGCCATAATGGTTCTCTGGAGGCCAAGAGAAGACTGAAGGATGCCAAAAATTGTCACAGTGGTGACTTTTGGCTGAAGCCAGTGCAGAATGAAGGCCTATGAGTGGGTCACTAGAACTGTAATCCAGATCCCTTCCATGAGGTCAGGAATCCTGACTCATATTGCTTTTTCCATACTGTAGAACATGACATCCCACTCAATCACCTGTGCCAGTTCATTGTTACCTGTTATAATAGTCATTGCTATCAAGACTTTTTGGTTGTAACTGTCAGAAACCTAACTCAAACAGACCTAATAATAAATAAATAAATAAATAAATAAATAAATAAATAAAATTATCTCAAAAGTCTGAACTATGGATTGATCTTCAGATATAATTACATGCAGTGTTCAAGCAGTAGCTACGATCTCTCCTTCCCTTCGTCTCTCTCTTTTCTCTGCTTTCATCTGTTAACTTCCTGCTCTGACAAGCTTTCTCCATGTGGAATGAAATATGGGCTCCAGCCTTTCCAGGCTCCTAAGTTCCTTTCAGCTCATAATCCCAGAAGAAAACAGATTCTCTCCTAGCATCTATCTCCATAAAAGGAAGCCACTGTCCTTGCTTGAGTCATGTGCTCACTCTTGGACTTAGCAATGAGTCCAGAGGGGCTTGAATACTCTCACTTGGATACTCAATATGTGCCAGCAAGGGGCACATATTCACCCCTTCACTGGGCAAGGTAAGTCTGTCAGTTAACACTCCCACTCGAATCATGGGGAGTAAGCAAGAGGAAGTCCTGAAAACAAAAGAATGTGGGACAGACATAAACTCAAAGCTGTGCATTACGCTAGTAAATTATTCTTGTGAACTTAATGTGAATATGGCTTTTATAAACAGCAAATCAGAAGCCACCCTGTGAATCATCAGTTATCTCTAGACATTTCTGGATTCCTTCTTCATTCCCTGATCATCTTCTTTCCTTCCTTTCACTGGGTTGTAAGTGGAAATAACACAAGTCAAAAAGATCCTCTCCTGCTCTCAATACACACATGGTCTAGTTCAGGAAGGCAACACATAAACAGCAGGCATACAAGCAATTTCAGTAGACTGTGATGCCTGCTTAGGGTTCTGGTGGTCTGCCTTTCATGAACCAAAGACAACAGGAATAAGAGCATTCATCTTCCTCTGCTATTGTGAGAATATAGACAGTGCAAAGACTTGGATGCCAGTGCTAACACCCCTGCCTGCCGTGACTTTGAGAAAAGGACCACCATTTTTAGCACAACCCACAGGTTCTCTAAATACTCAAAGTGTGAAGCTAGCAGGTAAATTTGGCTTATAGGGGGAGCTTCATACCATGGGGAGAACATAGCAAGAAAGGAACAAATTTTTAATGTATTAATTGAAAATCAGATTTCTCAACTGGGAAGAAGATATGAGCTGGAACACATACAAAAAAGTATTTTTAAAGGTACCCTTTTAAAGGCTGCCAGAACTCACCCAAAGTAGTATTCAGATATGAAGACAGATGTTTTCCAAGAAGGGAAATTTTAGTTCCAAGTATAAAAGAGAATTTTAATTATTTGTTTTTTCCTTTGCCTTTTCAGGCTTTTCACTGACTTCGAGGTGATGAGGTTATGTGTGCTTAAAGTAGATGCCTGAGGGTACTTCAGGTTTCCATGAGTAGAAGGAGGTGTTGAATGAATGAGGACCCACAGCCTGTCCAGTGTGGACATGCTGTAACCCTGTGCTGACCTTCCTCATCTGTGTTCTGTGCTTACACTGAATATGGCATAAGCAACCTCGAAGAGCCACCAAATTCTGCTCTGTTAAGGGAGGAGGGCAAGTCCTCCCTGTAAGGGGTTGTCTCATCAACCAGGAAATGGCGATCAGGATGGATACGGTGGCATCTATACCTCAGTCCCCTTGAAGTATCCTGATGTCCACTCCCCACAAAATCTAGGCCTTCCATAGGAAGTCAAGAGGATATTGTACTGATATAAATTTGAACCGTCAGTGAGTTCACCCCCAGACCTGGTAAGAAGTGCATATTTCAGATATAAGATATTGCTCTGGCCTCAGCTACAAACAGTTTCCATAAAGGAAAACTTTGAAGGACTGTCTACAGGAAAAGAACAGCCTGCTATTGATGTATCTAGGGACAGAACCCTCAGGCAGGACAATAGCTTCCTCAAGCCTTGTAACTATACTCTTTTTCCCAGGATATCTCATCGCATCTTTAATTTACCTCCTAATTCAAAGCCAAGCTCATTGATTGTTTCAAGCTGTGGACCATGAGCTTAGCTCTGAATTAGGAGCTAAATTAAGGATGCAATGAGACATACTGGGAGAAAGAGTATAGCCACAAGACTTGAGGAAGCTTTAGTGAAAAGCAGACCCACCCAGCATGTGTAATTCCTCCATGAGGTTTCATCCCTCGCAGTCTGCATGTCTTGCAAGGGGCTCAGGGCCACAGGGGCAAGAGCTCTTGGTACTCAGAATGTTGTCTAGAAGTTTGGAGAAGAGAGATCCCTTCCAACCTAGGTCAAAAGGCAGAACTGGTAAAGGGCTTGCAGACATGGTAACTTTGAGCACAATAGCTGAGAGAGCAAGCCATGGAAGTCATTCGAGGAAGAGCATTGTAGACAGCAGGAATAGCAAGTTCATAAGCCCTGACCTCAGGAACCTTCCCGGTACATTTAGGAGCATCAAGGAGACCATACTGGCCAAATGGCACAAGTGTGAGAAAAGTGTTGGTAGGAGGTGGTTTCAGAGGGATGCCTGGATGCCAGATCCTAGAGAGTCTTGTAAGTCATTGTATGACTTTGACTTTGAATGAGATAGTAAGCACTTTTGAACAGAGTAGTGATTTGATTTAACTTACTTCTAAAAGAAGTATACTGGCTCCTGTGTTAAAAATAAACTGAAGGGCAAAGAGAGAGGTGGGGAGACCCATTGGGAGGCTAACGCAGACATTTATCCAGGCAAATATCACTTAGATCTCGGTGGTGCAAGTAAGGAAAATGAGAGGAAATTGCATGTTTAAAAATCACATTTAAAGATAGAGTCAACAGGATTCACCATTGAATTGGATTGGAGTAAATGAGAGAGAGAGGGAAATCAAGGATGATTCAAAGTTGGTTTGTTTGTTTGTTTGTTTGTTTTTTATCTTGAGCAACTGGAGAGATGGAGACAACATTTTAACTTACTTTGTTCTTTGGTAACATGGCAGTAAACATAATTATAAACTGTATTATGGGTGGCAATCAAAATAAGCACCTGGATGATTTGAAATACGGTAAAAAAAAAAAAAAAAATTACCAAGTAAGGAAGATGAACTTGTATTTTTCTGCCCATGCCCATGCAAGCAATCTGTAAAACTGTGTATTTATAAATTTTTCAGTCACTAATATTTACTGCTGGAGATAACTGTTTGTGAAATCATGAATTATCTTTTGTTTGAATTTTGTGTTATTAATGAGCTAGAAGAATCTTTGTAAGCCATTGTACCATTTTTCTAAAGGTAAGAACCTAAAATTACAATGTTACAATGGAATAAGCCCTGGTTCTAGTTTCAAGCTCTGAGAGTGACTCTTGTTAGCTTTGGAATCTCCAGCAACTCCTTTAATCCTTTGAATTCTCAATTTCTACATCTTAAAGATGATGGCTGCCCATTTCATCAACTGTGAAACAGCATCCAAGCCCCAGGTATCATTAAGGATCAACGGCTTCCATTGTAAACAGAAGTTTTGTTAAACAAATATTTGGTTTTACAAGGGCATTATAATTCGTACCTTTATTCATTGTGGCTTATCTGATCAAAGAGGTGAAACCAGTTAGTTCAATTGGTTATATTCTGAAATTAATGAGATGCTCTTTTTGCATGTGCGTACAAATTAACTTCCTTCTGTTTCTTGTCCACACACCTCACCTCAGCTTCACAAATGAGTAGAATTGATTACAACATGAATTAGACGAGAGAGCATAGATCCATCATTGTTATTGAGAAAGCAGTTCAGAAAACAAGCATCCCTGCTGGTCGTCAGTAACATTTTTTAAATAAAAGCTGTGAATGTATATTTATTCATATTATTTAATATTTTTTATCTTCAGTTTTTATTTTAAGTTCAGGGGTACATGTACAGGATTTGTTACACATGCAGATTTGTTACACAGGTAAACATGTGCCATGGTGGTTTGCTGCACAGATTCTCCCATCACCTAGGTATTAAGCCCAGCATCCATTAACTATTCTTCCTGATGCCCACCCTCCCCTGAATCCCCTCCCCCGACAGGCTCCAGTGTGTGTTGGCCCCTGCAATGTGACCATGTGTTCTCATCATTCAGCTCCCACTAATAAGTGAGAACATGTAGTGTTTGGTTTTCTGTTCCTGCATTAATTTGCTGAGGATAATGGCTTTCAACTCCATCCGTGTCCCTGCAAAAGACATGATCTCATATTTTTTTTATGGCTGCGTATTATTCCATGGTGTATAGATACCACATTTTCTTTATCCAGTCTATTATTAATGGGCATTTGGGTTGATTCCATGTGTTTGCTATTGTGAATAGTGTTGCAATAAACATATGTATGCATGTATCTTTATAATAGAATGGTTTATATTCCTTTGGGTATATACTTGGTAAGGGTATTGCTGAATCAAGTGGTATTTCTGCCTCTGGGTCTTTGAGGAATTGCCACACTGTCTTCCATAGTGTTTGAATTAATTTACACTCCCACCAACAGCATAAAAGCATTCCTTTTTCTCTGCAACCTCACCAGAATCAGTAATATTTCTTCATATATGAAGGACTTGACCTCAGATCCTTTATGATGATCATAAATACATAAATAGATAAGTTAAAAAACAGGAAGGACAGTGTGATACTAAATAACTACAAAATTAGAAATGTGTCAAAAAGTATTTAGGCACTAAAATGGTTGAGAGATCATTTTCAGAGCCTCCAAGAGTTTCTATACCTTGAATTATTTGAGCATCCAGTGCAAGCTTTCAGAGTCCTTGCTTCCTCAAATATAAAACAAGAAGTTAGATACCTTTACTTCTCAGAGGTCTTTGAGCTTGACAGTTCTATAATTCTATGAGTTTTCTACCTAGAAACTATTCCTTCCATTCAGTTAGGAAATATATTTACGTATATTTTATTTAATCTTAAACTTTGGAATCCCATTTTGGTAAGCTGCAGTTATTTGAAGGTGTTGACATATCCTCTGGGATCTGAGAAAATTATTATCAACACCAATTAAAGGAATCATCTATTTTGTGTAATTAGTTTTGAAATCCATCCAGTGGGCTCTTTCTGGAGGCAAGGATCCCGGTTACCAACAGACTTCGCTGCAAATAAGGCAACCTGGGATGACATTTGGGATTGGGTTCCTTCTCAGACTTGACCAAATGGGCACCCATCATCTTTGGGTCTAGAAGACTGCACTGGCATAAGGCAGCTGACTTCCTGTAGCCTTGCAGAAATAATAATGGTGTGTGTGTGTGTGTGTGTGAGTGTGTGTGTGTGTGTGTGTGTGTACAATGCTGGGGAACAGTTGGCAGAGCAATGAGCAAGAAATGTGAAACGGCACTCACAAAAGCAGCGCCCCAGCCTGAGCAAATGAAGAATTTCTTAGAAGGCAACACTAGCTGTGTGTGTGAATAATTGGCTTGCAAATCACTTCCTCTGTTTGCTTGTTATATAATACCAATCATTTCAGTGTCAACTGACGAAAGCCCAGAAGGGAATTACCACTTACCAGCCAGTTTTACATATGGCTTTTGTGAGGTATAAGGCCTCAAAGATGAGGGTCGAAGTCTCTGGCCCACAGATCTGGACAGGCAGATTTCAAGCTGATCATTTCATATCTTTTGAGAGAGACAATCTCAGATGAATTGGCCTGGGGGGCAACATGAGAAGGCAAGACAAAAGAACATTGTAAAGCCTTCACCTAGAATCCAAGTTATAGTTCTCTCAGCAAGTTATCAAGAAGCAAATTAGCTGCTAGATTTTGTAGTCCAAAGATTATTTAATCTGTTTAGCTTTGTGTTGGAAGGATTGCTACCAATCATCTCTTTTATTAAAATATAAAAATGATAGCCATCCTTTCTTAAGTGCTCATGACATACCAGGCACTTTGTATACATGATTTGCCTTATTCAGAATAACCGTGAAGGATCGACATTATTGTCTCCATATCAAAGAGAAGGAAACTGAGGCATACAAAAGTTATTTGCTCAAGGTCAAACAGCATGGTAACAGAGGAACTGCAATTTCATTCCAGGTCTTACGGATACCAAGTTCCATGCCTGCCAGCTTGCACCTGTTAAGTCATGTGATACTTCAGAAATGTACACATCACCCCAGTGCAGGGGCCTTTATCCACTTCTTTTCATTTTGCCTGGCTCGTTGCTGTGAGTGAGAAATAAATGACATGAAATGATCATGTATATCACTGTCTTCAGAGGATGGTTAATTCCTTGCTCTGGATTGTTTTTCTCTTTTGTTGGATATTTATTTTGACTTCTCTGCAAACTAAAAATGTGCACGCTCTATTTTCTCTAGGGTACATAACTCCCAATATATTATGAAGAATGAAACTGGCCTACAAAGTTTAATTAAGAAGTGGTGAACTAGAGCTTACTCAGCCAATACTTGTACTAGTGTGGGTTCATGGTGTCCATCTGTCTTCAGAGGTGTAGAACCTTGAAAGTCAGCTAATTGGCCGGGCGCGGTGGCTCAAGCCTGTAATCCCAGCACTTTGGGAGGCCGAGACGGGCGGATCACGAGGTCAGGAGATCGAGACCATCCTGGCTAATACGGTGAAACCCCGTCTCTACTAAAAAATACAAAAAACTAGCCGGGCGAGGTGGCGGGTGCCTGTAGTCCCAGCTACTTGGGAGGCTGAGGCAGGAGAATGGCGTAAACCTGGGGGGCGGAGCTTGCAGTGAGCTGAGATCCGGCCACTGCACTCCAGCCTGGGCAACAGAGCGAGACTCCGTCTCAAAAAAAAAAAAGAAAGTCAGCTAATTAATCACTATTATTGTTGTGTACAATATTGGCAATCTTCTTCTATGCTAAATTTTTTTGTGATAATTTGAAGATGGGAGGGGGCAATATTTACTAAGTCTCTCAACCTACATGGCCATATCTGAAGCCTGCATATAATGTAGTAATAGCTTAGACACCACCTATTTCTGAAGCATCAATCGTCCCACAATATAAGCCTCCCAGTTTAATTTATGCATTTTATCATGTATAAATATCTTTCAATGTACCATTTATTTCCTTGAGGGTCAGTTATTTGTAGCATAAATCTTGCCTGGATAAAATAGTAAAAATTGCTATGCCCCATTGAATTCAGTTTACAAAAGCTTACATACATAAATGAGACAGTGGAAATGTGGTTTATAGTTAAGGAGAATGGATCATGCAGATTATACCTGCATAACTTCCCTAGAAGGTTGGTACTAAATAAGACATTAACACCAAAAAACTGAAAATAGTATTTTTCATCTTACTTTGTTATGTACATTTTGTGAATTTCTGAAAAACACCTTTCTATTAGGATGGGATAAATTATGGTGTGGTAACAAACCAGCCCCACCAGTTTGTTCCGGTCAACTAGTTGCTTTATAACAAACCACCCCAAAATTTGTTTAAAAGTTATCATTTGATTGTGCTCACAAGTTCTGTGAGTCAGGAAATAAGACACAACACAGTGGTCTTATGTCTGCTGTGTAATGTCTGGGTTCTCAGCCGTGAACACTCAAAAGGCTTGGGAACTGAAATCAGCTGGAGGCTTCCTTATTCATATGTTTGGTGCCTGGCTGGGAGGACTCAGATTAGCTGGGGCTCTTGACAAAATCACCTATATATGAACCCTTTCAGGGGCCTGGGCTCTATGGTGGCTGGATTCTGAGAGGCAGCATGCACAGAACAAGAATTCCAAGACAACGGATACTCTAAGAGAAGCTACTTGGCCTTCTCTGATCTAGTCTTGGGAGTCACGCAGCATCACTTTTGCCACCCTGATCCAAGGGGAAGAGGAGACAGACTCCACCTGTGGATGGGAGAGTGTCAAATTCACACAGAAGTTGTATGCAAGCTATTCTTGGTCATCTTGCTCATCTATGAAATATACCCTCCTCCATGCATTGACTTACAACAACAAGGGTTTATTTCTTGTTCAAAATCTGCTGTGAATCTAGGCAATTCTCCAGAGCAGCTGTTCTTTTGTTGCCTTAGCAATCCAAGCTGCTGCTTCCATCTTACATCTTTTCCATATCAACTCATGATTCCACAACCATTGCTACGAGGTAGGAGTAGTGTGGAGGATCACACACTACTCTTAGAAACCACCAGTTGGAAGGGGCTTAAATCACTCCTGCTTACATTTTATGGCTCACACAGCCATGTCCAAATTCAGTAGAGCAAACATGGCCCTCCTGTGTACCCAGAAAAGAAGGAGAGCTAGAAATATTGGTAAATAGCAATACTGTTTACCATAGCCTCAGAGATATTGCCTCATGGTGAAACCATTCCCCTCAATGCTGATTTTTACCCTTTATCAAATCAGTGTATTCATTCCTTCATCCATCCAACAAAGATGTTTTATATGCCTACTATGAACAACAATCAGTAGCTTGGTCCTGGAGGGAATGCAGCTGCTCCCTGCCAAAACAACATATAATTTACTCTAGAAATCTAAACTTTCAGATGCTTTGTCATGGATTATTGTGGAGAGAAAATGTCTCTTTCAGCTCCTACTTTGTCCTGTCCCCTCCAAGGCATGTGAAATAAGATTTTTTTTCCTATGCTTACCTCCTATGGTCCCATTTTATGGTTTTCATGCACTATTGTCAGTCAAATATTTATCATCTATCTTTCAATATCTTTCCAATATTTATCGTATATCTTTCCCTTTGTAGGCCTTAACTTTATGACCCACTATTCAGCATGCAGCTGTGTTTCCAGAAAATGTAGATGGTTTAATTCAATACTGCATGTCAATTAACTACCTTATAAATTAAATCATTTTCATCCATCTTAGAGTTATCATGCATAATTAGTCTGACAGCACAATTCTGTTTGTTGTTGTTTTAAAGGAAATTTAGATATCAAGGCTGCAAAGAATGCATAAGTCTAGGCAGAAGGCTCTTATTTTCCAAAAGCAGAGCCCATAGTTGCATTTCAACAGTGATAAGAACAAAAACCATCAGGAGCTCTTTGGGGCCTGTTTGTGCTTTAGTTTTCAATTAGAAAAAAATGTGTTTCTTAATGGAAAACCGTAGAACAATCCTCACTCTGGTAAGAAAGAATAAAGAGAAAGAAGTGGGCTCTATGATAGACTGAAGCAAGAATACCACTTGTTTAAGACTAGGTAGTGGCCAGGCATAGTGGCTCATGCCTGTATTCCTAGCATGTTGGGAGGCCAAGGCTGGCAGTTCACCTGAGGTCAGGAGTTCGAGACCAGTCTGACCAACATGGAGAAACCCCATCTCTACTAAAAATACAAAAGTAGCCAGGCGTGATGGCACATGCCTATAATCCCAGCTACTTGGGCGCAGTGGCTCATGCCTGTATTTGGGAGGCTGAGGCAGGAGAATCGCTTGAGCCCAGGAGGCAGAGGTTGAGGTGAGCCAAGATTGCACCATTGCACTCTAGCCTGGGCAACAAGAGTGAAACTCTGTCTCAGAAAAAAAAAAAAAAAGCAAACCAAAAGACTAGGTAGTTATCTTCCTGGGTGGTTTTGACAATGTAGAAAATCACTCTTACTCTTGATTAATTTCTGTACCAAATCATGCTATGAAATATCCCACTGAAAAGGTCTAAATTATTGACGTCTTGGGTCAAGTTCTGACTTGAAGGCAAATAGTAGGAAATACAATGGCATTCATTGGAGGCACACAGTAGAAATATTGTAGTATCTTTAAGATGTGTTTAAATAAACAAGTAGATGATAAAACTATAAATTAGAGTCACTATGACTCTTTAGCAGAGACCCTTACCTTTTGAGTGCACCTTAAAATGGCAATAACACTTATCAGATATTGCATAAGAAGCTCAGTTGTCTACTACTCTATTGCAGTATCATATGTGTGAGTTGGATGAAAAGTGGATATTTATAGAATTATTATCAAAGGTTTTAATTTGCTAAAACTCTACAGCTTCCTTAGGTCTCCCAAACTAGGTCAGCCAGTTAACCCTCAGATCTGGCGTACCACATTTAGCTGAGTCAGAAGAAATAAATAAAGATGCTATCAAAGAAAGCTGATAATAGACATTCTGATAACTTTAACTCCCACAATAATAAATCTTGGGTCTTTTAAAGTTGATCAGATGTACACAGAGCTGCATACTGACTATACTAAAATAGTTACTAAGCAACTCAACAGTTGGATTTCCAAGAATTTCAGTTACATGATGGTAGATAAAGATTATGAACTTTATTTATTTGGTGCTTTGGAGTCCGAGGCACTATTTTACAGCCTGAAGCTATACTTCTCAAGGTCATCTTCTCGCAGTCTTCTAAAACTTAAGAAGAATCCTCTGTCCTCAAAAATATAAGAAATTTTGTATATGTGTATTTTGTGTGTGTGTGTGTATGTGTGTATATGTGATATTTAAAATTCTGTATCTATATACACTTCCACGACCCCTTAGAACTTACATGGTACCTATAATTTGTTTCTTTTTTATACTTAAGTACAAGTAATGTTAGTGTTACATTTAAAACTAGGAATTACCTTGTTTGCAATATTACATTTTTGTAAAATATTGAGTTTAAAAAAACGCTCTTAAAATCAAGATTTGAACTATTATAAATGGCTTCAAGGATCCTTGTGTACGTACTTTGTACCAGGTACTCATCTACAGTTATTGAATCCTTGCAACAATCGTATCAGGTAAATGCTGTTATTCTTCTCTTACAGATGAAAAATCTAAATCTTCTAAAGATGAAAGCTTGTCCAAGTTGTTATGACCACTTAGCAGAAGAACTTGGATTCCACCTCAAATCTGTTCAGCATCGAAGCTCACTCTCTTCCATCCTCACCCCTTCTCAGCTCACAGAATAGCTTTCAGCAAACAGTGGCTATCTACCCCAGATAAAATTAAGCCTTTTATTTCTTAGGAGAGGCTAGAAACTGAAACTTCCACCCGCTTTATTGGCATGACACAAGCACATAAATCACCGGTTCTCAAAAACCGTATACTCCAAAGTTCAACCCAAATTGAATGATTGGAATATTGTTGGTTTATATGGAATAATTGGCCCACATCTAAAAATTAATTATACAAAGTGAAGTGGAGATTGAAGCAGTTTTCTGGATAATTAAGGCAAAAATAACTGCAATTTTTTTAAAAGACAGTTTGAAATATTTACAAGGGTAGATTGCAGAATTATCCAACTTAAGGTAGTCATAGTCAGGGAATTTAGCCAAAACACCTCTGAAGTTCATTGCCTTACAAATGAGTATAAAACTTAAACCTATGATTAATTCTCTGTTGTTTTTCTATCTGTATTATACATATAAATATATTTTACATGTTGTCCTCCTGAGATTTCAAGAGCAATTTTCTTCTAATTCTACCATAGTGAATCCACCGGTATGTCTACCC
The DNA here is from genome assembly GCF_000951035.1 of Colobus angolensis palliatus. Taxonomy (NCBI): domain Eukaryota; kingdom Metazoa; phylum Chordata; class Mammalia; order Primates; family Cercopithecidae; genus Colobus; species Colobus angolensis. Next base: position 614,224 of record NW_012115489.1, on the reverse strand, counting down.
TGTGACAATCTTGTTCTCCATTTGATTGCATAAAAAATAACATATGAATTTGACAAATCATTTTTTTTTGTTTTTCTCTTTTGCTGCATATTCTCATCCATGCTTTTTGAGCACTAGAATGTATCTGTCCATGTAAAAACCAAGGTCTTTCTTCTGAAAATTAATAGTACTTTGAATCTCTTCTATATTCTGGTTCTTTTAAATTGTGGTTGTTTTAAGTTTGCTTCTCTTGTTTTAGGATTTATTCCTTATTTTGAGTCCCTGATTTTTACAAAACATTTTTCTCAACTAATCCTGAGAACATTGGAGAATGACAGCTTTTAGCTATCATGAGTCCCTTTACCATTTGGCCTCCAGTTAAGCTCGGTCCCACATGACATAAATTGTCTGAGTATCAACTCCTACTTTGAGTGAAATGTGGTTGAATGAAATGAAAATGCAGTTCATTTCAACAAAGCAAGAAATTTGCTGTTTAAAATTGTGTTTTTATCATTCCTGAGATGGAAATATAGCAGACCCCTGTGAACCTGAGAAGGCATTTCATGCTTCCGGAAATGAGGGGAGAAGTGGCAATGATGTTGCTCATGAACAATTGGAAGCAATGATACTAGATTATGCAGCAAATCTCGGGGAAATTTGAGTGATACAGTAACTGGCCTCACAAAAGTGAGTCTCCCGGGAACAGGACCAATCACAGACATGACTAATCACTTTCCCAACTGTGGCCGTCATCCCACTACTATTGCATTAAATCTTTGCTGTCCTTTCTAGCTGGGTTGATATTTAAGAAACTGTGAAACAAAATTGTATGAGCAGTTACCTATGGTAGGACCAAAGGGATTGACCTCCAACGGCTTGGTAGATGGGATAATTTTGGGGAGAGTGGAGCTCATTTCAGCATCCTACTCTCCTCCTCAACACCCTTTCCCATTATTGGCCCTAGAGTTTAGATAGGAGTAGGGTGTGTGTGTGTGTGTGTGTGTGTGTGTATGTGTGTGTTTGGTGAAGGGGGTAGATTCCTGTTACCAACCTAGTTGGATAGCTCCACTTCCATCTTCCTTGCATCTTCTCCAGCTCATTTGCAAAAGAATGAAAGAAGCCTTGCTTCAAAAAGATTTAGAGTGCTAAATAAGAGCACAAACTGAATTTTCTGAAAACTGACCTGATTGCCTGGCTAAACTGTCACTCCAGCAAAAGCATTTGTCTCTGAAAAGTACTGAGGTTGTCTTTCATCACTCTACGTCTAGACATTCTGAGACCTCCACCCTCTCCTGCAGAGAGAGGAATTAAGTCTCCACATTTCTAAACCATTGACAGTCTGTGGGGTTCCCCATTGTGTTCCTGACTTCCTGTTCTCAGGAGGAGTTATAACAATGACAATGATGCACGCATGAGGGAGACATGGAGGTGATCCCCAGTCTTCAGTTAGGAAATAAGGCAGCCGTCCATGTACTGAACACAATAGTGCTTTGGAAAGAGCTCTGTTAAAGTGAGTCTCTTCTTAAAAGTGTAAAGGCCTTTACGGGAGGAACTTAATCTCCCTGTGATAAAACAATGCACACATTACAGGGAGATGGATTTTATGAAGACAATAACTAAACCCAAGAATACACTTACAAAGCTGCATTGCAATTGATTTATTTGGATGCCTGTTTCTTCCTACACTATGAGCTCCTTGGGGCCATGAAATTCATTTGTTTTATCTATATACATGCTCTATGATATCCCCCACCTTGAGAGCTAGTGTAGTCCTTTCTAAATAGTTGTTACTAAATATGTCAAATCAAATGCCTACAAGGACTGGTTGGTAGAACCAGATTCTGGAAGTGGCCAAGCAGGTCTAGCTTCATAAGAATGCCATCATCATAGATTTGAGGGTCATGATGAAGTTGTACTAGGATCTATGGATGTTCTTTATCAACCAGTTCACACCACCAGCAACTTAAGGAAATTGTATGTTGTCTGTTGGGAACAGTCCTGCTTAAAGCAATTAGCAGGGACAATTAATTTGGAGGGAAGTCTCTCTTCACTCAACAGCATTCAAATACCCTTTGCATTAGCCACGTTTTGGAAAACTCCTATTGCTTGAGTCACTGATAGACAAATAGAAATGTAGACTGTTTTGTATGCTGTTTTACAAAGAAGTTTCTAACCAGAGAAGAAAGGTGTTATTTTGAAGTATTGAGCTCTTAGTTGTTCTTTCATTGTCAGTGAATATTTGTTGAGGGCCTGCCATGAGCTAGGCACATGGCAAAGTTTTAGAGATGCAAACGTAAATTAAGACCCCTGGGTTAATTCTCATGTGGGCAAAGTAAGCACGTTTTTTAAGTTGCAATACTGCAGCAATGGTGGTGTGTACATAGTAGGGCAAAAGCATAGAGAAAGCCATGGAAATGCTCAAGCTGAGTTCAAAGAGTCCTCTAATGTATGGCACGCCACAACAAAGACCTTCAAAGGGTGCATTTGGTAAGAAAAGGCAACCTCCAAAGATTCATCCAATCCTAAGGTTCTGTAGAGTGGGGACTTCTTCCCTTAGCTGGAAAGGAAAGAAGTCATTTGGTGTGCAGTAGACATAAATTAGGGGCTGTCCACTTTTTCTTGCAATGATTCATCTAATGGAGGAGCAGACCCTGGAGAGAAACATATCTCTTCTTGTCTTCATTTTGTTCTTCTTTTATTAAATCACCCACAGGACAACTGGATGCTCCAGCAATAGACGATAGAAAAAATAGACAGGTATTTCTGTGCAGTCAGAAAGCTCCTGTGCCCTTTTCCAGCATAAAACGTTTATGAAAATCAATTTTCAGTGCCTGCTGAACCAGGCTGATGTGAGAACTAGCTTTCCACAGCTCATCATATTCACTCCGGGATGATTTGACAGGGCTGATATTTTATCACAAATACAAAGGAGATGAGCACCATTCTCCTAATGTATTCATTACTTGTCTCACCACGCTGGTAAATAATATGCATATGGTAATTTGAGAGACACAGTGTTCCCATTGCTCTTTTTTATTCCCGGAACTCTGGCTGTCTTTTCTAAATGCTGCAAATCAAAGGCAAAGTTACCTCATGCGCTTGTAGTCCCAGCTACTCAAGAGACTGAGGCTCTAGACCAGGACTTGAAGTTCAGCATGGGCAACACAGTGAGACCCTATGTCTTTTAAAAAATTCCCTAAAAATTTGGCCAGGTGTGGTGGCCCACGCCTGTAATTGGAGGAACACTGGGAGGCTGAGGTGGGCAGATCACTTGAGGCCAGGAGTTTGAGACCATCCTGGCCAACATGGCTAAACCTCGTCTCTACTAAAAATACAAAAACAACAACAACAACAACAATTTAGCCAGGCATGGTGGCGTGCACCTGTAATCCCAGCTACTTGGGAGGCTGAGGCATAAGAATCGCTTAAACCTGGGAGGTGGAGGTTGCAGTGAGCCGAGATTGTGCCATTGCACTCCAGTCTGGGTGACAGAGTGAGACTCTGTCTCAAAAAAATTAAATTTAAATTTAAAATTAAAAATTACTTAAAAATTTGATTTTACATTCTTCCTATTCTCACTTTCTGGTGCCCATACAACACATAAATTACATTCTTCTCTATGTTTACCTGCATCTCTAGGGAACACAGCCCCTTTCGCTTGTTCTCTTACTATAGAATGTTCTACAATACCCCAATAAAGATTCATTCATTTGTTCATTTACAAATATCTATTAAGCACCTACTGTGTGTCAAGCACTATGCTAAATCTTAAGCATGAAACAAAAGAAAGATAGAAGTATCTGATTCAGGGACTGGTTGTTTTGGGTTTTGTTTTGTTTTTTTTTTTGGAAGCTTGTAGAAAATCTGTGGCATCATGGCATCATACAAAACAAAAAATAATGTAAAACTGGTGCCTTAAATAGAAATGTATTAATAATGAGTATTAGAGCTAAGAGAAGGCAAAATGTCTACAGAACACATGATTCCAATTAACAGTAGTGAGTAAACTGATGAGCTGGAAAAAAATTATGATCTGGCCCATGAATTTTTTTGTCATTTTTTAAGAATTTTGTTTGTTTTTGTCATACTCATGTTATTCTAAGTCCCATTGATTTTAGAAAGAAAATCCGTTTTATAAACTTAGCGTATTAAAAGCAAATGCATAGCTCTGTTTTCTTAGAAATATGTGAATACATAAACATGTTTTACTGAGGGGAGGACTTAATTTATGTGTATTAAACTGTCAGAATGTACAAGTTCTTTGTCAGTACTTCTTTCATTTATTCATTTAACAAATAGTTTTTTTACTACTATAGATCAATCAGTCATTGTTATAAGCATTGGCAACTAAGAGTCCTGCCCTCCTTGAGTTTACATTTAGGTGAGAGGACAATGAAAACAAGTAACTGAACAAATATACCAGATAATTAGAAATTGCAATATATGCCATGAATAAAACAAATGAGGTTTGTGTGTCTGTAAGGAGGTACTTAGCATAACGTGATCAGAGGGAGTCAATCATGCTGATAGGGGAGGAATGTCAGACAGAAACAGAATATTTACCTATCGTTTCCAGAAGACAGTGCTGCCTGGACAATAGCAGTATACAGTTATCTAAATTACGGGTTTGTAAAATACAGTCAGTGGTCTATTTTCATAAAGTTTTAGAACCGTTTTTGTAAAGTATTTTGAAACACAGCCATACATATTCTTTGACATATTTCCTAGGGTTGTCTTCCTACTGCAATAGCAGAGTTTTATAGTTGCAACAAAGACTCTACGGGCCACAAAGCTGAAAATATTTACCATCTTGCCCTTTATAGAAAAAGTTTGCTGACTCTGGCTCTAAATTGACCACTTGCATAATCGTAACTTTTTTGTCGTTTTTATTTTGTTGTTTTTAGACCTGTAAGTTCACACCAACAATTTATAGAAACTCTGTTAAAATATACCTAGTGAAGAAAGCTGACATTTATTGGGTGAAATCATGTTCCAGGCACTCAAGTACTTTGCATGAAATGCATTACAGGTAATGCCCAGAACAGTCCTAGGTGGTAGGTGCTATTATCACTCAAGCTTATAGATGAGGAAAATGAGAACACAGAGGTTAAGTAACTCACACAGCAAGTAAATAGTGGAGCCAAGAGTCAAAACCAGACAACCTGGCCATAGCACTATTCTAAACTGCCTCTGTCATTTAATATTCTGCAATCTCACCACCAGAATAGATCTGCAGCTTAAAACGTGCCTATCTGTTCCTAATTTGCAAGAGGAAACAAACATCTTGCACCATCTTGCACCAAAGAATTTAGAATTCGTGTTGGAGCCAAATTTTACTGTTATTCCTTGCTTAGAATTTAGAATACGAAGAAGGTTTCCAAGTAATTTCCTCTCAAGCTTCATTGAGAAGCTTTGGGTAGATAATTGGTGCTTTCAAGAATGGTCCTGCCCACACTGGCAATCAAGACTGTTTCTTTAGATATTTAAAAGTGCTCATTATTAAATTCACTAGATAATTCTACAGCCTTCTCTCTTGTTGTGGCTATAAGATGTGCCATTAGAGCAAATACTGCCTTCCCCTTTCTCCCCATTTCCTAAAGCCCCAATATAACTTCAGCATCCCCATCTAAAATCGCCAGGTGATTCCACAAAACCCCAGATATGCTTGATACAACCATGTGCAAACCCACCTGAAAAGTCCATTTCAGAAAGCCCCAATTCTGTGATATTCAGTTCAACCTAGGCACCAAACAGTCCTAGCCCTGACACTATATATCTGTTAATTTCTATGGAAGATATCTATATTTCTAGGTTTTTTTTTGTTTGTTTGTTTGGCCAACCTATTCACTTTTGAATAGGCTGAAGAGATTTGCTGAAGGTTGGTATAAGCTTTCAAAAGTCACTTGTACTTAAACATTTTCACATCCAGTGAAAAAATTAAACATTCGAGTATTGCCATTTTTTCCAACTCTGAGTGTGGGTTATGAATAGCTATTGAGTTATGACACGGTGCTGAGCAGTACCTAATCATAAAGATGGGCAGGATCCCTGCCCTCACAGAGCAGAGGAGATGGGAACCAGTTAAGAGAAAATGAACATGCAGTGTAACAAGTACTGTCATGAATGCAGGATGATAGAGTGGTCCAGGCACATGGCATCTAATGAGGAACTGGGTGTGGGAGGGCATAATCCAGAAAGTCTCCCTAAAGCATAGACTTAGAAGGTAAAATTGACCAGACTTAGAGTGTGGGGAGCGGGAGGATTGGAAATCAATGATTCAAGGATGACATCTGGTTTCATCATTTACAGTTGGTTGAATTATTAGCCTTTTTTCAATATAGGTTTCTAGACACACCTGAAGTTGATACTTGTCTGTTCAAATGGCCATACATTCTTTCATTCTTCATGGGTGCTTTTTTGTTTCAAGATAGCAAGAGAATCAATCTTTCCTCATTTTGACAGTAATCAGCTGTGGGATTTTGGACAAACTACTTTGCTCAGCCTCAGTCTTTTCATCTCCGTAGGGATATTGAACAAAATTACGTCCATGGTTCTCTCCACATCTGAAATTCTACCTTTTAAACCCCGTCCATTTCATAGTGCTTTCATGACCCCCATAGATTCATGTGGCATTTCCCAATTTTGAGCCTTAGAATAGTGTGTCTGTTAGAATTGTGTCACACTTTGTGTCAGTTAGCAGACCTAATTAACCAAGGACTTAAGCACATTAGGGGTTTGTTTTTCTAAGGTATTAAGGAATCCAGAGGTAAGCAATACATGAATGATGAAATAGCCAAACAACAGTGTTAGGGACCGAGACTCCTTCTATCTTTGTTCTTAGTTGTCCCTGTCCCCAAGATAGCTGCCCCATCTCCAGCTTCAAGTTTATGCTCCAGGCAAGAAGAAAGATAGCAAAAAGGGCAAAATCAAGGGCCAGCTGAATTGGCTTAGTTTGAAAGAGCTTTCCCGGAAGTGCTTAGTGGAATTTACTTAAATCTTATTGGCCAGAACTATGTCATAGGCCACCCCTAGATGTAGGAGGAGAGGCTGGAAGATGTTCTTTTTTTTAGTTGGCTACATTGATATACTAAGCAAAATGAGGGTTGTACTGATACAGAAGAAACAGAGAAGGGATATTAGACAGGAAACTGGCATTGTTTACTGAAGGTTATTCAGATGTAACATTCAAAATATTTAAAACAGCTCTGGCATAGCCACTGACCAATCAGAACAGAAACTGGCCAACATGTTATAGCCAGCTGAATGGCAGCCCTGATGTTTTCCTGCTTTGCACTATAGTTACTGTACACAGTTGTCATCTCTCCTCCCCCCACATCATAAGGCCTAAGTCCATCAAGGACAGGAGTATACTTTGCACATGTTCTTTCCAGCTCTCAAGAAAGATTCATACAGAGTAAGTGTTCACTTTTGTGAAAGAGAATTAATCGTTGAATTATTCAAATTGTAATCCAGGGATGAGACAACCCAACCAAGAAGTGTTCAAATTACTACCTAGTCTATTTTCTCAGGAATGAATGATTTCTGTGATTGGTGGCTGCATCTTCCAAAATTCCACAATTGATTATAAACCTGGCCAATAGAGATGGACTTTGAAGGTTGCTCAAATCTCTTACAGCTATGCAAAAGGATTATTACAGACTTAGAAAAAGTATTGCCTGCAGTGAAAAGCTTCAGGCATAATAGAGTTCAGAAGCCCTTTTTCTTCATTTATTACTTTGAATGAAACTAATAAGGAGCCACTCCAATAATCAAATCAAATCAGTTCCTTAAAGACTTGCATCTGGTTCTTCCAGCCTATAATGAACATAATAGTGCATCATTTCTTTTCACTCAAATCTTGAGTAATCATAATGCCCAGAAGTTGGGATGGAACATTATAGTTAATTTAATTTTCTTATAAGCTTGAGGTCAATTGGAAAATCATGTGTTAATTCTAATTCTTTAAAAAATTATATTTTTAATGTTTGTGGTTTAATTTTCACCAGTGTAATTATTTCAAAGACTTTTATTTTTTCTACTTCACTCATTTGTCAATGATATTTTAATTTCTGTATTTTTTATTTGCTCTAATTCTCCAGTTTATTCTCCATTCTGTGCATATCTTGAATTGAGATGCAAGTTGATCCTAAGTTATTTGGAGAATTGATAATGGGCTACTAGGAAAAAAATACACATATGCAATATCCAAATTCCAAACTGGTTTTGGTAAGACGTATCGCTTTGAGAAATCATTTCCATTAAAACACCTCTCAGATGCAAATTATTCTATGGAGTAATAAAGGTTAGACCATAATGGGCATTTTGTTTCATTACTTTTTCTTTAACCTCTTAGTTTGGTTCCTTTTAATATTTGAAGTATACATGCTTACATCTGTTGTCTTCTGGGAAAATCTCTATTTTTATGTTTGTATCTGGATTATTTTATAGTATGTGGGGTTTTTTTCTTTCTACCACACATCTTCAATTCTAAGAGGAACTTTTTTCTTTTTTTATAATTGTTGACTCATTTTATTATTAGCACTTGTTAAAAATTACAGAGCTGGCCTGGCGTAGTAGCTCACATCTGTAATCCCAGCACTTGGGAAGCCGAGGTCAGGAGTTTGAGACCAGCCCTGGCCAACATGGTAAAACCCCGTTTCTACTAAAAATACAAAAATTAGCTGGGCATGGTGGCACACGCCTATAACCGCAGCTACTCAGGAGGCTGAGGGAGGAGAATCACTTGAATGCAGGAGGCAGTGGTTGCAAAGAGCCAAGATCACACCACTTGCACTCCAGCCTGAGTGACACAGCGAGACTCCATCTCAAAAAATAAAAAGAAAAGAAAATTATAGGGCCAATATGTTTATTCAAACCTCCTATAGCTCAACTGCCTACAAAACTTACCTTTTAACTGCATGGAAAATATTTCCTTCCCCATATCAAATTTCAAAAAGCTATGTATTTTTTTCTTTCCTCCTTTTTTGTACCTTTTGACCAATATCTGTCCTTTCCCCTACCCCTCAGTCCCTGACAATAACTTTTTAAATACATTTTGTTACCTTTGAAATGGGAATACATCTTCTAATTTTCGGCATATCATGATTTAATTGGAAGATTTTTTTTTCTTGGTAGTAAACAAAGTAATGGCAGCAGATAAAACAATTGATAGCTTCTTAGATGCATTGAAATAAAGTAATCTCCAACAGCAACGGTGTCCTTTGAAGAATTTCTGAATGATCCAGGAACCTGCTGTGAACCATGTATTGTTTTTGACTGGTGCCCTATTGTATCCTAACCAAAATGAAGTTTAAATCTTTGAAACTGGAGAATAAGACAGAATAAGTATATAGATATTCTTCCTTTTGATTCTCTACACAGGATGTTTTTCGCAACCACACATTTGAATCTCACTGACTTGTCCCTTTCACATGACTAATGAAACCAAAATATGCATCATTTTAAAGCATGTCCTGTTTTCCATAAATTCCAATCTCTCCACAGCACTTCTGTCACAAAACAGCAAACAAATCAAAAAATAAAAAACTTCCTGACTACCCATCTCCTCAATGAAAATGTTGTGGTTTTGCCATGATGACATTTTCTTTAATTGTGGTAAAATACATATAACATAGTATTTACCGTCTTAACTATTCTTAAGTGTACAGTTCAGCAGCGTTAAGTACATCGGATTGTTGTGCAACCATCTCCAGAAATCTTTTCATCTTGCAAAACTGAAACTTCCATCATATCTTTTAAAAGTCCATTCTTACTGAAGAATTCTTGTGTGGAATTAAAATAGCTCATCTCTAGCTCTTAGCTACCCAGCCCTTCTAATTTTTGTCAAATGTTTTCAAATAGCTCTAAGCCTCAAGCCTGGGATTTAGTCCTAACCCAATCAGACTGGACCATTAAATTTTTAAACATTTTTTCCAAACTACACTCTTTAAGTATATGTGTGTAAAAACAAATGGCTCTTTCAGTCTATAAAATGAAATTAATGAAATTAAGCATTTTAATATTTTAACCCTTTATTTTGTTTTGAGATGGAGTCTCACTCTGTTATCCAGGCTGGAGTGCAATGGCGCTATCTCTGCTTACTTCAACCACTGCTTCCCGGGTTCAAGCGATTCTCCTGCCTCTGCCTCGTGAATATTTTAACACTTTAATATTTCAGAATGTTTCCTCCTGGTTGATTCCCACTAAAATGCATGTGTCTTTCCATTAAAGGAGCCAAAGTACTACAGTCGTCATTTCCATTTCCATATCTCTTTTCTTGTCTTGTCTTGCCTTGTTATTTAATGACTGAATGATTCTTTGACATCAGAGAATAACCTTTCATGACATGCACTCAAAAGTGTAGATGAATCAGATAACCATATCCTTGTTAAAGGAGATTATTCTGAAATATATGAACCAATGGGAAGACAGAATTTGTAAGACAGGAGCTTTCTTACTGGATTTCTAGGAACCCTGGACCCTTCTGGTGATGCCTCCAGCATGTCCACAAAGGACAGGAGGCCAAATGACTGAAACTCACTGCATGCTCCTTCTAGTCCCCTTTCAGCTCCTCTTATCTCTTTTCTATTTGGAGATTCTCCATGAGATTTTCTATAAGGTAATGAAAGTTATGCTGCTTAAGAAAAAGTCTTAAAAAGTGGAGAAAGTTCTGACTTATTTAAACAGAACTGGATTCAAACTACAGTCCAGTCACTTACAACCCATGTTGTCTTTAGACCAATCCCTAACCTTCTCCAAGCCTTGTTTTCTTTGTGAGTAGAATGAGGATCATAATATCTATTATCTCTGAGTCGCTGCAAGGATTACAAAGTAGAGTGTTACTGCATGCGTCCTCACCCTCAGTAAATGTTTGCTGATAGTATTCTGCATTAGAAATTGCAAAGTACCAGACATTATTGAAGCATCACTTTTTCTTTTTTTCTGTCTCCTTCTACTCATCTGCCTCTGTTATAGGAGCACAGGAAAAAGTATTAGCTAGGCTTTTTTTTTTCTTTTTCTTTCCGTAAGGCAATAGTTCTCAAAGTGTGGACTCGATACCAGCAGCATCAGCATCGCGTGGGAATTTAATAGAAATGCCAAATGTCAGACCCCAACCCAGAACTGTGAATCGGAAACTGGGGGTGGAGCTTGGCAATCTATGTTTCAAGCCTTCTAGGTGATTCTGATGTAGTTTGACAACCACTGTAAAAAGTAGAGATTCACATGGGCTAGCCAGCTAACGTGGGAGCCGGTGAGGTTGAGGGTGGGCAGAGGTAGTCAGCAGCAGAGACAGGAAACGAATAGGAACTGGGCCTCTCAAGGAAGGGAAACCAGATGTGAGGACCTCTGCAGCTGCAGTTGATGAGTCTTCACCCTGATGCTGCCTCTCCCATGCATGACTCAGTCAACTTCTAGAGCAGTGATTCTCTCCTGGGCAATTTTGCCTCCCAGGGGAATTTGGCAATGTCTGGAGACACTTCTTATTGTTGTGACTGGAGAGTTGCTACTGGCATCTGATGAGTAGACTCCATGGATGCTGCTCGGCACCCTACAACGCAAGGACAGCCCCTACGACAAAATATTATCCAGCCTGAAATGTCAGCAGTGCTGAGGCTGAGGAAGCCTCCTCTAGAGATCGTCCTCCCAAGCTGCTCATCTTTCTTCCCTTCACCAACTAAGGTTTTACCTTGTACCTAAGAAATTCAGCTGGGTTTTGTGAACCCTATGTGGGTTCCTACATGGGCTGCAGAGAGTCCACGAACTCCCAGAAGCTTGCACAATTCTCTTATTATGTATGTATTTATTCTGCCTGTTGGGGAAGGGAGCTTTCATCAGATTCTCTGAGGTTGTATTCTATGTTCATTCTGTGTATGATTTCCCTACCTCACATTTTCTGCTCATTCATCACTTCCATTTGCCACACTGCCATTTTTCTACTTCATAACTTCTCAGCTGTTTCTCACATTGCTGCTTTCTTATCGTGGCCATATTTCCCAGTTCAAATTCCCAAGGTAAGGAATCTGATTATCCTGCTCTTCCCTATTCGGACAAAGCTTTTCCTACCAGACAACCTCTCAGGCCCCTGGCCTTCCCACACTACAGCTGCCCTGGGTCCTGGTCAGGACCCCCATGGGATGAGGAAGGCCAGTAGGGAGTCAGTGTCACCCAGAACAAAACATGGCTGCCCAAGGCAGGCTCCCTCAGGACTGGCACTGGCTGAGGCAGGCATCATGATTGCCGTGTCTAACAAAGACGGTCAGAAAACCCCAGGGTTAGGTTCTGGAGAGAGAAGCCACAACACAACCTGGAAAGATAGGAAGATACTGGAGTCAGTCTGAAACTCCAGGGTGTGGCAAGCACACGCAGACCCTCAGAAGCCTAAGAAGAGGTTTTGCAGAACCACGAGGAAAAAATAACTGAGGGAGGAGAAAGAAGGGGTCAGGGCTCAAACAGTGGACATAATCAGGACGGAACAGGCTGAAGTGCAGACACAAGAACAGATCAATAAAACCAATGGCTCAGCAAAGGGGAGGCAGCTCTGTCTACCTCTGGCTGCCTTTTCTCCCCTCCTCTCTCACCAGAAGCCAACACATACACGCTGGGTGGAGAGGCTGCGAGGACAAGACAGTGGGACATGCGTGTGCTGAGGAAGTCAAGGAGCGGGACAGGAGGCAGGTCTGAGAGATCTGGTTTGTGTCTTATGCCCTGGTTCTCTTTGCATTCCTTCTCTGTCTCTCTTTCCCTTCCTCATGCCTTTTTCTTAGCTGATTTCCCTAGGACAGACTTATTTTCTTTTTCGGACTGAATGGTAAAGAAGTATTTGTTTCCTAAGTCTTCATTTCAAAAGCAACAGGATAGAACTCTCGAAGAAAAAAAAAAAAAAAAAAACACAAATCTCTAAATGACATTAAATTACATTTTTATTTATGGAGACTTGAATGGATTGTTCTACTTTCAATCAGTAGATTTAAAAGGAAAAAAAAAATGTTCCTTAGTCTGATGTTATAGATGGTTTAAATGACCGGGCTGCATTACACCAGCACCAGGAAATATCTAGAGCAGTGGTTCTCAAACTTTGTTCCACATTAGAATTTTAACCCTCAGGCAGCACCCCATGCCATTAAATCAGAATGAGTAGGGATGGGAGCCAGGCAGCCGCAGTTTTTAAAGTTTCTCAGATGATTCCAATGTGCATCACTGGCGACCCATTGTCTCAGAGGTGATTTTAATAAAGCCCTGATCCTTGCTTGCTTTCTTGCCACTTTACTTTTCCTCCAGTAGAATGTAACAAAAAAAACATTTTATTTTTCAGTTAACCAAATTAAATCCCAGTTCATCAAGGTTGTGCTCTAATTTCATGCCAGAAGGCAACCAGCCAGGTAGTTGCTTACTTCGGTCAAAATAGCAGACAAGCATTTCGGCATCCTGTAGTCAAGCAATGTTTTTATCCACTGATGAGTGGTTGTTAGTTTAATCTTCAACTTTGTAACTTGGTGTTTTAATTTATCCAGACACAACTTTGGACCCTGGAGATATTCGGACTTATTTACTGCGCACCACCCACCCAGCCCCGCTCCCCTCCCTTATTCACCAGAGTGAGCAGAAAGCAATATGGTCTTCAGAGCGCCAGACCTTGATGTGATAATCCGAGGAGAAAGGAGCTATCAAGTCATTCAAGCAACATCTCAGTCACTCAGTAAATCTTTCAAGAGCTTACCCAAGTCCCAGTCTCAGCTTCCTGATTTATTTTCCTCTTTATATGTGAAGGGTTTTGTTGTTTGTTGTGGTTTTTTTTTTTTTTTTGGTAGGTTTTTGGGGAACAGGTGGTGTTTGGTTACATGAGTAAGTTCTTTAGTAGTGATTTGTGAGATTTCTGGTGCACTCATCACCCGAGCAGTATACACTAAACCCAATTTGTAGTCTTTTATCCCTCATCCCCTTCCCAACATTTCCCCAAGTCCCCAGAGTCCATTGTATCATTCTTATGTCTTTGCATCCTCATAGTTTAGCCCCCACTTATGAGTGAGGGCATACAGTGTTTGGTTTTCCATTTGTTGTTCATTTTTTAATAAACATGATTGAAAAGACCAGGCTATAGTAGCTCAGTAGAGCCTGTTTCTGAGTGTGGTCTGTTTTGCCAGCATATTCTCATGACCACTTGGCAAAAATGAGAGCGTGACTTTTTTTTGCTCCCAACAGATGTATCTTTGGTAGTCCATAGGTTCTTCGTTTGTTTGTTTACAGCCTTCAAGGAGAGAAAACATGCTGTGAGGAAGGGATCAGATTGAAAGCTGCTTAATCTGATAGGAAAAGCCTGAAACACAACTTAATGATGGTTTTCAAAACTATGACAGGTTAGAAGGAAGAATATTCAAGCTACTTGGTCTCTATTTACACGGAGGAAGTGAATTTAAAGTGCAGTTAATTAGGAGTATAGTGAGCCAGAGACAATAACTTTGGAATTAAATAATAAATTTGGCTACTAAGAAAGCCTATGGCATCTTCATTCCTAAAGAATCAGTCTGCTGTGGAATGGGAGTCAGAAATGGGTGGGTTACAATTCTGCTTTGGTCTCCGACTCATCACACGTTACATGGCTTTTCAGGGCCTGTGTTAGTCAACATTCCCCAGAGAAGCAGAACCAATAGGATATATATGGACATACATGAATGGAGATTTATATGGAAATTGGCTGACATGATTACGGAGGCAAGAAGTCCTCTATTATGTGCCGTCTGCAAGCTGGAGCCCCAGGAAAGCCAGTGTTGTACTTCAGTCTTATTCTGAAGGCCTGAGAACCAGGAGAGCTGATGGTGTAACTCCCACTCCACGACCAAAGCCTGAGGACCAGAGAGAGGCCTGGTATAGGTCTGAGAGTCTAAAGCCCTGAGAACAAGGGGTCTGATGTCCCAGGGCAGGAATAGAGGGATGTCCCAGCTCAAGGAAGGAGAATTTGCACCCCTTCCACATTTTTGTTCTGTTCAGGCCCACAGTAGATTAGATAAAGCCCACCCACACTGGTGAGGGTGGACATTCTTTACTCAGTCTATGGATTCAATACCAAGTATAGTGGGTGTTTCTCCTGGAAGCACCTTCAGAGACACACCAGAAATAATGTTTTACCAGCTATCTGGGCACCCCGTAGCCCAGTCAAGTTGACACAAAATTAACCATCACCGGGTGTCAGCATCCTCATCTATCAAATGAGAAGTTCAGCTGGATAATCCCCAAAGTCCCTCATTACATACTAATGTCCTATGCCATTTAACAATAGGACATGTAGCCTTCTGCCTTCTGCCTTGAGAAATTTAGGTACTAACGGAAATTGTTTCCCTGAGGTCCCTTCAACTTCAACAATTTAGAGTAATTCACCAATGTGTTTCCTATTTTGAATAGTACTAATGTGTTTCCTATTTTGAATTGCAAAAAATATAACTGTATCCATATTAGTTGATACCAAGGAATTAGTAATTCTGTTGGATATTAAAAGAACACTGGTTACATAAGAATATGGTCATAATTGTCAGAGATACATAGTGAAATCGGTAGGAGTAAAATAACATGATATCTGGGATTTTTTTTTTTTTACAAAACAATATATATCCAGAGTTCACAAGATTCCCTTTGGGCTGGAAAGGTTTCTTAATATAGTATCTGTGTTCTAGAAAGAGGAGTTGGGGCCTAGAGTATGCAGATGTTGATGGTCTTGAGTGTTCTGAACGCAAAACCAAGAGACTAGAAACTTTAGAGACCACAAAATGCTTTTCCTGAAGACCTGGACCATGAAGGTTTAATTTATTTATCTTTTTCTCCTCCATGTTTTGTGATAGGTTGGTAAGTGGAAATCAATTTCCCCTCAATAAAATAGTAGCCCTGAGAGAGATAAGTGACTTTTCTGGGGATACATGCTAATGACAATATCAAAGCCAGAGTGAGGATTGAAGGGTGAGGTACTATCACTACCTCCCTCTACTCTTCTTTCCTCTCCTTCTGGGGAAATGCCAAAGGTATAAGTATCCTTTTGGCATCATTTGTCCTCCAGGGTCTCTGTGTCTGTCCTGTATCTCCTTATTCATTCTTAAAACTCTTTCTGGTGGTCACAGCTCTCCTTTAAAGAAAGAATAACAAGACATCATAGCAGTGAACTCAGAACATTATCACTGGCTTTTCAACTTTCTCACTGGAGGCTTTTCAACTTTCTCACTGGAGCAACTTTCTCACTGGAGGGGGCAGGGATGCTTGTATGGTAGGTGCTCCTTACAATGATAACTTGACTTGCGCCTACCCTGAGAATGACCCTGTGTGGCTGATGCACCCAAATATATGTTCAGAGTTCCGAGCTAAGGAATTGGAAGTGGCCATCCCAGAGATTAATTCCTTATCTGTGAGGAACATCTGAGCCCCAGCCCGTCCTGGGGAATGTGGGCCATACAGGGGATAAGCATCCTTTGTTTGGGGTTAAATGAAGATTTCCAGGCTGAGGTTGCTATGGGGAGGATGTTAAGTGAAAATGTTTTATAAACCACTTGCCTTTTGCCAGAGGTTGTGGTTGTCCTTACCAGCCCACTGCCACTGGACCAACAGTGCTCCTGTCCAGCCCGCCACCACTAGACTCTCTCCCCTGTATGTAAACCCCCAGTAAAACCCCAGTGTCTTATTTTCTGGCTCTGGATCTCTTCTTCAGCCTCTTGAACCTGGTGCCATCCCCTTTGGAGTTGACAGGGATTCAGCACATCACACTACACTAGAATAAAACATGTGCTGTGTCCACATTAGGCCAACCAATTTCCATACCATCCAACATTTTTCACTAACTAAAAATACTATTAAATTTTAAACTGATTCATATAAGAAGTTGCAGAGAAGGTATTTATAGGCAAACCCAGCTGGCTCACATATAAATCATCTATAGTAGTTTATTAGGGCTGACATAACAAAGCACCACAACCAGATGGCTTAAAACCACAAAAATTTATTTTCCGACACTTCTGGAGGCAACAAGTGTGGAATCAAGGTTTCCGCAGGATCACGCTCCCTCTGAGATGGTGGGTGGAGTCCTCCCTTGCCTCACCCTAGCCTCATGTGGCGGCAGCACTCCTTGGCAATCCTTGGCTTGTAGCTGCATCACCCCGATCTCTGCCGCTCTTTTCCAAGGTGTCCTCCCTGTGTGTCTCTTCTCTGTCTGACAAAAACACCAGTCCTGTTGGATTAAGGGCCCACCCCACTCCATTATGACTTCATCTTAACCAATTACATTTGCAAGGACCAATGAAATGAAGTCCTTGGACCAATTCCAAATGAAGTCACATTCTAAGGTACTGGAGGACTTTAGCATCTCTTTTGGGAGGATGCAATTCAACCCATGACACCATCCAAACAAATGACATTATGAGAAGGTTTCCATTTTTGTCCTCTGTTGTGGTTAGATTCTTGACCTTATGTAATTTAGAGCTAAAAATTTACTTCCTGTCTGAAAAGTGATTTTTGACAAGAAGGATTGAGATCACACCTCAAGTTCTGTGGCCATCGCTTGCCTTTTCAGAATCACGTGTCCCATCCTGTGTGCCGTGTTCCGAAGAAGCCAGGTGAGCAGATGCTGGCAACGCAGGGATGGTAGCGTAGACAACAGCTTTAAGTGAAAAGGACTCATGACTCAACCCTGTAGCTTGCCCTTGCTATGGTTGCCCCACCCCTCCCAACTCCTTATTCCTCCTGCTTTACTGAAACCACAGCTGCCTTGACTTCAGCCATTTTGATTCTGCCGCAAATGAGCTGTAAACCAAATCAAGCCACACCAAGCAAATCCAACCACCATCAAAAGGAAGTTATTCAATTATTGTTTTCTTTGCAATGGGGAGGGGTCATAAGAGCCTTGTATATCCCAGGGCAAATATTAATCTGTCTGAAGAGTCAGCTTGCCAAGGGGTAATCAGCAAACAGGTTGGTGCTCATGACAGCTGCACAGACTGGTAGTTGAGGATATTCAGTGCCAGGAGCAAACCCTAGCAGGCACCCTTGGTAAATCTGGCAAGCTCTGTGACTTCACCCTCTGCATTCGGAAGCAAGCATTCAAACTTTGACAGGCTTGCAATATGCCCAAGGTAAGTCACCTGGCTTCTTGGATTCTGGACAGATTTCCTTGTGCCATAAGCTCACTTCTCTTTCTCTGCTTCAGGACTAGGTCCTTCAAGGGGATAGCAGAGAAAGTATGTTTGCAGAATCCATGCCTTGTGCCCACTCCCACCCCGCTGCTTGGTACTTTTAGGGAAAGTGGGAAGGAGTAAAGTTACTCTGTCACTGGCAGAGGATGGACAGTAAAGGGAAGAAGAAAATGGGAGAAAAGAGAAATAGGTATCCAATGAGTTTAAAAAAGTAGATTACAATGCTTAAAACCTATCATTATAGTGGTGATGTTTCTGAATGATAGAGGGGGTGGATTTGGCAAAGTTTCTAGAATCTTTTCAGACTTGAGGTCCACCTCCTGTCTTGAGACCAGTTAAGTTTCAACCCCACATTTGCTGTGGTTGATCCCTTGACCTTTGTGTAAATCCTCCCACCTTTGCTAGGCCAGAGGAATGTGGAGTGAGGGTTCTGTCTGAGTTGTACAGTTCCACTGTGGCTCATCCCCTGGACAATACCTTATGGATGCAGGAAATCTGAGCAGAGAACAAGACTCCCTCAATATTTAGAAACTGAATTGAGATTTCAATCCAAAGGATACAATTTGTCCATCACCTTAGTTGCTTGTACAGTAAATTGAGCAAGTTGAAAACACTAAAAGAACTTTTTTCTCTTGATGCCTAATGCCAATCACAATTC
Organism: Colobus angolensis palliatus; assembly: GCF_000951035.1. Lineage (NCBI taxonomy): Eukaryota > Metazoa > Chordata > Mammalia > Primates > Cercopithecidae > Colobus > Colobus angolensis. The sequence goes on along the minus strand of NW_012115489.1, from coordinate 595,426 downwards.
TTTTTAGCTCTCTCAGTTGGCATCCTGGTTCCCATCTCACTCCTACTGTAGTGCACACTTACCGAAATGAAAGCTGCCTACATAACCACCACCAGCGTCCAGACAGGAGAGAATTCAACACCATCTCTTTTTGTCTCCATCAGTTTCTGCTTTTTAGTCAATAACAAATGGCTCTGGTTCCCTTTGCAGTGAAGACCCACAGAGGCAGAAGTCCCTGCTCTGAGTCACTTCAGCTCTGATTTTGAACGCTGACTGGGTGCTCAGCAGTAAGGATTGAAAGGAAAAAGAGGGAATACAGGGAAGGAGGCAGAGATGGAGGCAGATTTGCAGGTCTGGCCTGAGAGTTGTGCTTGGTAAGCAGAGAGCTAATTATCTCTGCAACTCCACCTTCCCAGTAGTCAAATACTTGATGGGCAGATTAATAAGTGAGGAGGTGAGGACAAGATTAATTATCAAGTCTCAGAGGAAGTGAATGAAATGCCTTCTTGTTCATTGCCATTTATTCAAAAAGAGCTGCTGAACATGAAAGAATATTATCATTTTTGCACATAATTAGAGGAAATAACAGACTGGTATTTTTTAAGCAGCTTTATTGTGATATACTTTATGTTCCATAAAGTTCACTTGTTTAAAGTACAGCCAGCCCTTTGTATTCGCAAGTTTTACATCCATGAATTCAACTAATCAGGGATAAAACATATTCTGGAAAAAAAATGATAATATAATAAAAAAATACAAAATGCAAAACAATATAGTGTAACAAATATTCATGTGCTGTTTACATAGTATTCGCATTGTATTCGGTATTATAAGTAACCTAAAGATGATTTAAAGTATATGGGAGGATGTGAATAGGTTCTGTGCAAATACTACAATGTCTTATATCGAAGACTTGTGCATCTGTGGATCTGGTATTCTCGTATTAATTAGATCCACAGACGCACAAGTCCTTGATAGAAGATGCTGTAGTATTTGCATATAACCAATTTGTACATGGAACCAATTCCCCGTGAATACTGAGGGACAACTGTATACGATTCAATGGATTTTAGTATACAGATGCTCCTCAACTTACAGTGGGGTTAGAGCCCAACAAACTCATTGCAAGTTGAAAGTTAAAACTATTGTTTAAGTCAAAAGGATGTTTTCAACTTATGATAATTTCAACTTATAGTTTATCTGGACCTAACCCCATCAAGGAGAAGGTTGAATGCCTATCTCTTTTGCACCCTCATAAAGTCAAGAAATCATGAAACTATAGTAAGTTGGAGACCATCTGTATTTACAGTTGTGCAACCATCACCATGATATAATTTTAGAACATTTCATCACCCCAAGAAGTACATGATAGCAGTCACTCTCCACTCCTTTTTCTCCCCGACCCCCAGCCCCTGGCAACCACTCATCCACCTTCCGTTTCCATAGATTAGCTTTCTAGACGTTTCACATAAATGGAATCATGCTATCCAGGGTCTTTTGTGCCTGGCTTATTTCACTTACGATATTGTTCTCTGAAGTTTAGTTGTGTTGTAGCATGTATCAGTGCTTCTTTTTTTTCTATGGCTGAGTAAAATTCCACTGTAGGGTTATACCACATTTGTATATCCATTCATCAGTTGATAGACAACACTCTAGTATTTTAATGAAAGAGCAAAGTGCCATGATCTCTAATCTGAATTGTACACCTTTTTAGCTGTACATGAGTTACCACAACAGTTTCTGATCTTAACATCTTAGATTTAAGGGTATTTAGTATTGATAACAAAAATGACTTCTATTTAAGTTTGTGGAGAGTGGGGGTATGCAGGATGATGTAATGGTGATAGCACAATAATGTCATGATATTTACATCTATGTTTTTCAACTATCTTAATAGAGTGGGTCTGTATTTAAGACTCCATTCCTTCCTTCTAATAAAATAACCTTAGAATGACTGGAGTTTTCTTAATGGCATGCACATGGAGCACTGCACTTGCAGTTGTGTGTTCAGCTGACAAGTTCACAGCTGAGTGTGAAGCCAAGTTATAGCAGGACTGCAAGGGGTCTACTGGCTCTGTGGTCCTGTCTGTTTGCATCAGATTTGCCCCTCACAGCTTCTGGCTTAAGTACGAATGAGAAGGCACGGAAAAGAGGAGAGATTGGGAGCAAGGAGTTCTGCAGGTCTTAGAATCCTCCCTGGGATACATATTCAGACAATTTTTACTCCAAGTGGCAAAACCCTGCACAGCCATTCTTCTTACATGAGGAGTAGAGGCCAACTGAAGGCTCTGCAATCCTGGCATGGCCATCTCCTACCTTTGGGACATTGAGCCAGTATTTAGTCCATCTCTTTCTCACCAGCAAGTGAAGATAATAATGGTTCTTATTTCCTAGAAATGCTTTGAGGATTCCCATAATTCCTGGCACATACCAGATGTGCAATCAATGTTAGCTATTAATAATCATTAGCATGTATTAATGACTTGCTATTTCCTAGATACTGTGTACATTCACAATGATCCAAAAAGATACCTAAAGGTAGCGATAGGTATTTCCACTTTACAGGTGAAGAAACAAGACTCAAGGAGCTTACATGCCTTGCTCAAGGTCACAAGGCTAGATAGTGGCACAAGTCATATTTATATCCTTTTTGGTCTGATGCAGAATCCTGTACACATCCAGTGAACCATGCTGCCTATATGTAATGAATCAGGTGGACGAATGTTCACACACAGTAGCACAAAGAAAAAAATCCTCTAATTTTTTTACATTAAAATAAATGATTGATGCAATTGGGCTACTTTGGAAAATAATATCACCAAAACCGATGAGGGGGAAACAAGTGGGAACCTGGGATGAAGCAATTGGAGCAAATTTGGGCCTTAAAGAATCTCAAACTAAAGCACATTATTTGCTCCAATGCTATAATCTTCCCAGCTCTGGCGAGCCAGATTCCCTGGCTTATGGAGACCAAAAGAAACTACACATGGTCCTGTCAGGCTAAAAAACAGTATATGGGCTCATTTCCATCAGCTAGAGAATGAGGCTATTGTGCCCATGCTGATATTTCAGTTCTCAACTTAATAGCTTAAGATGTTCCCATTATCAACATCACTTACCTACCCACAGCACTTTTAAATTAGCCTTGGGAAAAATGAGTAAACGGAAGCACAGTTTTTCATTCTGCCAAGTGCAGCTACTCCTTAAGAAGGCAACTTTGGATAGCGAAACAGACAACTAGATTGAAAAGCAGAAGTGTCAGCCTTGACACATGCTACTAGTTTGCTGCTTTGTGAGGGTCATTTGCTGTGTTGCCTAAGAGCGAGGGAGAAGACAGTTCAAAGGTCAAGGAAAAATGGCATTTAGATGTTCTCCAACCAGGCTGACATAATTGGAAAACTAAAACCCATCTCCTGCTAACTTTCCCCTCTCAACAGTCTTCCTGATTATGAGGTGTAAAATAGGAACAATTTTGGCTACTGATCTTAAATAATCCTAAGCCCTGGATACTAAGACCAGGAAATATGTATTCTCTTATACTTTTAGGTGTTCTCAGTTGAAATTAACATGAACATAGCAATTTTCCACTTTAATTAAAAGAGTATGTTCTTTTTCCACTCATGCTATTAGTGGCTTCAAATGCTTAAAGAACCTTTACAGAACACCCCTTATGGGGATTAAGAGATCAGGACAAAGGTAACATTTTAAGAATGTTCTTAATGTTGCAATCAATTGGGGATTATTTTTTAAACCATTTCCTTTAGAAGTCTAAACAGTGTCTTTTCATCACTTGGAGGTATTTTTTAATCACTGCTTCCCAGTCCACTTTAAATTATTAGTGTAGCCCTAGCTTGTAAATGCCCCTCACCATCAAGGAAAGATGGATTTACACTCATGGCCTCTGAACTAAACTAAGCAGAAAGTCATTTCGTTCAGGTCCACTGCTAGTGGCCACTTCATCCCCGTGTCCAACCCATCATTGTCCCAATTATTTCCTAGAAATGCTTTGAGGATTCCCATAATTCCTTGCACATACCAGATGTGCAATCAATGTTAGCTGTTAATAATCATTAGCATGTATTCATTACTTGCTATTTCCTAGATACTGTGTGCATTCACAATGATCCAAAAAGGTACCTAAATGTCGCGATAGGTATTTCCACTTCACAGGTGAAGAAGTAAGACTCAAGGAACTTACATGCCTTGCTCAAGGTCACAAGGCTACATTTCTACAGACTCACATTCATGCCACAGTTACTCACTGGACTGGAACAACCGCCTGTGTTTAAGTGATCCTGATTTGGTCCTCTCATGCTTGTAAAATCCAGCTCTAAACTTTACTATTGTCTCCTGGTCAATCAAGGAGACTTGGACTTTGCTTCTTTTTAAATTATCAGTAGTGCTATTTATTTACCTCCAAAAGGATTCTAAGTAACCCGCTCTAGATATGGATCTGCTAATAACCAGTACTGTGGCCTTGGCAGGTTATAACAATAATAAAACTTCTAACTTTTCAGACTGTTTCACTGTTACAAAGCACTTCCATACACCTTCTCTTGTCAAAGTTATTATCCTCAAACAACACCAATTGACTGATACACTTCTGATAAAGCTAGTAGATGAAAAGCTTAGGAAAATAAGGGTGATGGACAAATTCAAAGGTAACCATGTTTATCTATTGACTGGTAGGCCTAGAATTTCAATGTGTTGGTCCAACTCTGATTTCAATTCTGGCTCCTGGAGAAGTCCCCATCACGGTTATTTGTCAAGAATGAGAGGTCAGAAATGCCAAAACCAGGGGTTAGGCTGAGTATTCTGTCAAAAGTTTATACAAGGAACTTCTTGTATAAAATAAATTAATTAAGGAATTTGGCCTGGATGTCAGTGCCTGCAAAAGGGACTTCAATATTCCCCAGTAGATTACCCTAAGTATATCTAAACTCTGAACTAGGGGTTATAGACTACAGATAAAATTGTAAGCCTCCTGCCTCCTACAGTCATAGCATTTCGAAGTTGAAAGTCCCTTTTCTGGTCTTGTAGCCCTGATCCAAGTTGCTAACCCCTCTAGGATTTTACGTTGTCTCGGCATAAGCATGCACCACGAAGAGGAGCTCACTTCCTACCAGAGTGGCCCATTTCTATTGACTGGTGGGCCTTAAAATTAAAAAGTTATTTGCCTTGTAACATGACCCATTTGTTTTAGCTCTGCCCAGTCATGGGCAATCGGAATGTCCATTGAGGAACAACTCTACCATTTTACTGAACCCAAATCTGCCTTAATGTAATTTCCACCAGTTGGAAGGTCTCTCTTCTTATGCCTTTGGATACATTTTTTTTTTGGTGATTATAGCAGCCTTGAATGATTTCAGAGACAGGGCACAAAGCTCTTGAGAGCTAGTACATTGTCCTTCCCAGTCTTAACTTCTCCTTGTCTTCTATATCATCTATATCTCTCCCTTTTCCTCTGACATCTGCACCCAGCTCTGTTATAATTCTTTTAGAAATTAAACACAAACTCCTATCTAGAAGGCAGAGAAATTCAGTGAAAAGAGCAGAGGAACTTGGTCCAATCCCTGACAAGTTTCCATCTCTAAAGCCTCATAAATACTATGATTTCCCTGATGGGGGTGGGAGGGTAGAATGACAGACTATAAGTGAGTGTTTATTATAATCATCAATGTACTATAAAGCTACTGAACACTTTAACAGTAAATTCTAAAAGACCTCAAGCATCTTAGCTCCTTGTTTTACATCAGAACACATTAAACAGAGAAGCAGCCTGACTTTTCCAAGGACCACAGGACCAGTTAGAATTAGAAACAGAACCTAGATTTTCTGATTCAAAATCCCTTGCTCCCTCCACTGTCTCTCTGTTAAATAATGAAATCAATAACATTATCCAGGCAAAGGCCCTAGAATAGCACCCAACATGTAATAGGTGCCTAATTATTATAGGCTGAATAAATATGTGAGTGAACAAATCAATATATGAATGACTAGGACTCATTTTCATTGATGACATTATACAAGTTCCCTCCAAATGTCACTTATGTTTTTAGTCATTCTTTAATTAGCTCCCTATTAATAAGCTTGGTTCTCAAAGTATACTTATGAAGATTAAATGAAATAAGGCATTAAAGTGCTTAGAAACAATATTTGGCAGCCAATAAATGTTAACTAATTGTTGTCTTTCTGGTTTTTAGCCATTTTTAAAAGTAAGATTATGCTGATGCTGTCGGGATTCTCTAATCTGAAAATCACTTTACAATCCACTAATGCAAGGAATTCTGGAATTGCAAAAGGATTACTACTATTTGTCAATTCCTATCCTTCACCTGTAACTAGGCCACACACACCCACCCCTTGTAGTTGGCACCCATCAAGACACAAACAAAATATTGAATTCTTTCGCTTCCTCATCTGGGCTTGTGTTTACTCCACCCATGACCTTTGGGCACCGTCTCCCATTCCCAGTCAGCACTTGCCTATTGGACCTGACAGTTGACTTGACTTTACCCCATTTATCTTGCTCCCTCTGTCTCCATCTCAATCTCAATCAAGATTTTGTAATTCCCCTTTGGTTCCTCCACTGTCAGCCACCCTGGTACCTCTGCTCCTAAACAAGGCCCATGCCTTTGACTCAAGTGGATGTGCTTGCTTCTGTTCAAGTTCAGTCTGCCCAAAAAGAGTGATTCCCAAGTGCTTTATTGACTAAACTTCCTTTTCATTCAAGAGTTCCACATGCATGTCTATAAATTGCCATATGTAATCCCTATCAATTGCTAGAAATCCTGACGATTTCTTTCTGAATCTGAGTTTATCTGACAATTTGTCAGGACTAAAGACTAACGTTGAGCTAATGTCAATTTACCTGACAATTTGTCAGGACAAAAGACTAACCTTGGGCTAATGTCAGTAAACAAGAAAGAGCTCAGGAACAGAAAACCAAACACCACATGTTCTCACTTATAAGAGGGAGCTGAATGATGACAACACATGGACACATGGGGCAGCGGGTGGGGGGAACAATACACACTGTGGCCTATCAGGGTGTGGGGAGGGAGAGCATCGCGAAAAATAGCTAATGGATGTTCGGCTTAATACCTGGGTGATGGGTTGATCTGTGCAGCAAACCACCATGGCACATGTTTACCTGTGTAACAAAACTGCACACCCTAAGCATTTCCCCCAGCACTTAAAAGTTGAAGAAAAAAAAACAAGAAAGAACTTCAGTAAATTCATCAATTAGGATTATACCTGTGGTTTTGGTGTGGACAAGAAATATTTATTATCTTTTCAATCTCCGTGTCTTGTGATGAATTACCATTTCTTTGCTAAATTCATCAATTAGGATTATAGCTGTGATTCTAGTGTGGACAAGAAATATTTATTGTCTTTTTAATCTCCTCATGTCTTGTGATGAATTACCATGTATTATTTTCTCATTTGTTAATTGTATATCAACCCCCACTTTATTCCACCCAGAATGTAAGTTTCTTCAGAGCATGGACTTGACCTGTTTACATCCACAGCTCTATCATCAGCACCTAAAATACTACTTGGCAAATAGCAGGCAACCAACTGGTATTTGTTGAATACTCAGTGAATGAAAGCATAAATGAATGGCTGGGAAGCAGAATGGAATTGTGGTTGCAGCACAGCCTTTGGCATCAAAGAGATCTCAGTTCAAGTTTTGGATATGCAACTTCTTAGCTATGAGTCTTCTCTGAATTTCAGTTTCTTCATCAATAAAATAGGGGTAATAATAGTGCCTACCTCAGAGATTTTGGGGAGCATTAAATAAGATAATGCCTGTAAGGTCCTTAGCATGATAGCTGGCATATTTTAAGAACTTAGTAAATGTTGTCTATTATTTTCAGTGAAAGTCCTCAAATGTTGAAGCTTATCAGAGGTAATTGAATTATTTAATGTGACTGGTAGTGATGATTATACTAAAGACAAATTAGTGTAATTAGTCTGTCAGCAAGATTGGATTTAAAGAGTCAGATTGAACAAAAAAAATGTATTAGTCACACCCACCATATTTAAAGCACTATACTAGACTTTCAGGAGTGGGTGGGATGCAAGAATATGACACAGCCCCTTCCCCCTAGGAACATAGAACTGAGAATTACTATGTGTGCGTTGTACCATGCTGAAGATACAGAAATGCGTGGCAGTGTTACCTCCCACATCATCCAATTTACTCTCCATGCTCTACAGAAAATTCTTCTAAAACACTCAGCCTTTGCTTTGAACCCCTATAAAGACAAGAAACTCACTGACGTGTGAAACAGATGATTCGCTTTGGGAACAGTGATCACCACTAGAATGATCTCAAAATTAGCACAAATCTACCACCCCATGATTTTTACACATTGCTCAAACTTCTGCCTTCTGGGAACCTCTAGAATAAATTCATTTTGCGCTTTTGTGTCAGAATTCAGCAAAGTAATGCCTGCAGGCCAGATCCAGCCCATTTATTTATATAAATAAAGTTTTATTGGAACACAGCCAAGCTTATTCATGTACATGTTGTCTGTGGCTGCTTTTGTACTACAGTAACAGAGTACTCAGAACATTTAAGCCTACAAAGCGGAAAATATTTACTATTTGGCTCTTGAAGAAAAACTCTTTCAACTTCTGCTCTATGTGACAGAACTTGAAGATAAGTAACATGCTTTTTCCTAAAGTGAGGAGCAGGGAAATGAGCATAGTACTCCAAGTGGGAGCTAATGTAGAATTCACAGAACTAAGTAGTACTATCACCTCCCCTGTTCTGGATGCAATACTTCAAATGATGTGACCAGAGATCAGGTTGGTCTTTGACTGACACACAATACTCAAGTATATAGAAGATGAAATCTGTCAGTTATTTCTCCCAGGAGCTTCTATTAAATTATGTCTCCCCACCCCCATAATGGTATATCCTCATATTAGGAAGTATATACAAAATTTTACATCTCTCTTGCTTGTCCAGAGCAATCAGGCACAATTTAGCACATATTCAAGGGCCATCTTAGAGTCAGACAGAAAAAGGATGGCATGTACAGCTAGGATTTTGAAGAGAATATAAAGAGACTCTTTACATGCCCAGGGGTAGGGTTAGGAGAACAAGGGAATTTGTCACCCCCCTCTCTGCATGAAGAAGAATGGAGAGGGAATAATTTTGCCAGGGCCTAGTAATAGCTGGAGTCATGACTACTTAACTAGACTTGTGGTCAAAGAAACACAACCACGGCTAGCACCACTCTCTGAGGCAGGCAGAGAGGAAGGGAAATCGATACCCTAACATGCCCATCTCTGCGCTCTATGCACTGTGGGTAGAACTCTACTTGAAGCTAGAGGGCACAGGAGTCAGACTCACCAGGCACAGACCAGGTAAAGAATAGATGTGGGAGCCAGGGGAGAGGATGACAAGGGCTAAGTGGTGAGCCAAGCATTTCATAAATGCTGAATGAATAATAGATGAATGGACCAAGTGGGCCTAGGGCCTGTCACTCAACCAGTGTTTGCTGAACTGCAGAAGCCATCCCTTTATGCCCGCCTGCCCTGAAGCTGTCACTGCTGCCGTTTGCTGTTCCAGACGTCCCACCGCCAGCACAGCCCTCGTCCTGGTTCCCCACTCCCTCGCTGATCCCTCAGGGTTTCTGTCAAGAGTGTAAAAACAGTCTGGATCTTATTTGGGAGATGACAGAATGGAACAGGATTTGCTCTGAACAGAGCAGGACAACTCTAATCAAAGACAGAACTTTAAGTTCTAAAATAATTCTTAGAATCTAAATTTTTTTTTAAACAGAAAATTTGGTGTCACTGCATCCTATGGAGAAAAATGAGTGGTTTCTAAGAAGCGTGCCCCAGACATCTGTGTCACAGGCTCTGGATCCAACAGGCCCGTTATTATCAAATGCCTCGTAGCTGGCTGTCTTACGCTCAGATGGCCCTTGCCACATGGTATCCTTTGATTGTAAAGACTTCCAGGCTCTTGATTAATCACGCCAACTACAGCAGCAATGTTGAGAAAATTGTGTGTGTGTGTGTGTGTTTGTGTGTGTGTGTGAGTGAGAGAGAGAGAGAGAGGTTGTCAATGGCATGAGGCTGCTAGTGGCCAACCACAGCTTCCTGCCAGTCACCTCCTCCTCTGTCCATTGAGTCAGCATGGAGAATATTCAGCACTGGCTTCCTCAAGGAATAATCCTGAAGATTCTGGATTTTGAAGACTTAGAAAAAGCATTGTTTGGTCTGTTACTCTGGTTAGATTATTTGCCTTTGCTTGGAATGGGCAAGACAAAATTGGGCATTAAATTAAGAATTGCTGTTCATATATACCGAAGCCCATTTTAAAAAGTAGCTGTAGGCTGGGTGCGGTGGCTCACACCTGTAATCCCAGCACTTTGGGAGGCCGAGGCAGGCAGATCACTTGAGGCCAGGAGTTTGAGACCAGCCCGGCCAACATGGCAAAACCCCATCTCTACCAAAAATACAAAAAATTGGCCAGGTGTAATGACGTGTGCCTGTAGTCCCAGCTACTTGGGGCAGGGGGTGGGTGAAGTAGGAGAATCACCTGAGCCCTGGGAGGTTGAGGTTGCAGTAAGCTGTGATTGTGCCACTGCACTCCAGCCTGGAGACAGAGTAACAGCCTGTCAACAACAACAACAACAGCAAAAACATAGACCTATGGAGGTCTATTTTGCAGTCAAGTCTGGAAATCAATTTTTTTTCTAAGATCCATACATCTAACAGCTGTCCCTTCATGCTTCCCAGACCCAGACCAGTCAGTCCCCAGAGTCTGAAAGTTCTTATACAAAACCCAGAATTCCAATTCATCTATAACTATGCCACAATTTGTTAATAAATTTCTTTAAGGTCTCCAGGACCAAATTTTATGAAATCTAATCCCAACTAGGATAACTGGCAAAATTTGAGCAAGCCTATAGATTAGGTAATAATACTGTATGGATGTTAATTTTCTGATGTTAATTATTGTACTACGTTTAGGTAGGAGAATTGTCCTTGTTCTTCGAAAAACACACTGAAATATTTAGTGGTAAACATGCATCATGACTGTGACTAAGTCACAAATAATTAGGAAGTAACTTTTATGTACAGAGAAGAAAGATAATAAATCAGATGTGGTAAAATACTAACAACTGACTATGTGGGTCAAGGGTATATGATTTTTTTTTAGTATTTTATAACTATTCTGTAAGATTGAAATTACTTCAAAATAAGGCTGCCAAAAAACTAATTTTAGAACATTAGAGCTGTCTCATGCCTGTCACTGAGGTGCCAGTGTTCAGCCATGCTACATACTGCAGAGTGAGCCAGAAATGGAAACTCCTGTTCTCTCGTCTTTCAGCTAAAATGAACCATTTCCTCTTTCAGCTGAAGAACTCTCCTATTCATGGAGGCGAACACTGAGGATGCTTTCCACATGAATCCTGAAGGTAAGGGAGACTTGTTCACATGCCCCTCAGTCACACCACCCATCTGTCCCACTGTCCGTTTCATCCAGGGCAGGCGCTCAACTATCTTGGTTCACAGAATATCATCTCAAACCAGTCAATGTCTACACTGGCACATTCTGCTGTCTTCAAAGGCTGTTTCAATCTCCCCAGCCTGTCCAGCTCAGAAAACCTGATGTTCATCATTTGCCCTGTTTTTCCTCAAAGAAAATACCAAAGCTTTTCATAGCTGATATCTCCTAGTGGTACAATCATGAGAGAGTTTTATTTTCTCCTTGTAGTGTTCTGTAATTGAGAGATTATCGACAATGACTGTGTTACTTTTAGAATCAGAGAGAGAAATATTATGCTTGCTTTTATTTTCCTAAGCAACTCTACATAAATTCTTGCCACAGCTTTCTGGGCCCTGTAATGTCACTGCTGTGTCTCCTTCCTCCCAGCCCTCATGGCAGGACTCAGATGTGACAGACTCTGGGTCTTCCGTCATCTACCAGTGGCAAGGAAACCCTAGGCTGCCAGGACTGCCTAGCAAATAGATCATGAAGTATTATGACTCCATTTTACAGATGGAGAAACCAAGCCCCCTGACTTGCCTCTATCTATACTACAGTCAAATCGGATCTGGACCCACTGAGATGAGCTTGACGTGTACGACTTTGAGGCTGTACTTTCTCATTCAGAGGAAGTTAAGGAGCCAGGAAGATAGGAAAATGATGAAGTTATTGGTTGAAGAAAATTCTAGGCAAAATTTTCCTGGGACTTCTTGGGGCCATCTAAGGGAACTTACTAGTCTCCCCACATTGAAACATGATAGCCCCTTGAGAGCCATCATGCCGCTTTCGTGTCAAGAACTGAGCTTGAACTTGCCCTCTGGACCAGGGTTTCTCAAACAACACTGTGGACGTTCTGGGTCAGATCGTTCTGGGTTGTGGGGCTCCTCTGTGCATCATATGATGTTCAGCAGCCTTCCTGGTGTCTCCCACTAAATACCAGAAGGACACCACCCACCCCCGCTCTAACAACCAGTGATGTCTCCAGACAGTTCCAAGGAGGACAAAACTCCCCCCGACAGAAGTAATAATAAAACAATGTTTCCAGGCTTTGCCAAATGTCCCCCGGGTGGGGACAAAATTGTCCCTATCAAGAACCACTGCTCTAAGTTTTCTCAGCCCAGCGAGAGGTTTGTTTTTCATGGAAATCAACTGAAATTTACAGTGTTCAGAATAAAACTAGCAAAGACTTGCAGAAGAAATGTCATCAGTCATCAAAATACTCTGGGTACAAGAGCACCCCATAGCATAATAGCCCTGCCCAGGAGCCTCTGGTAACATTGGAAGGGGTGAATCGAGCCATTCAGGCTTCTCTGAGTTGCTTTCTCCAGTCTTGGCTTCTACCCACTGATGTCAAATGCCTCATGCTATTTACTGGAAGGAAAGGCAAAGGAAAGAGAACAGGGCAATGCTGAATACTGAGTGGACCCTTCCTTTAAGAGTTTGAAGAAGTCAGAAAGCACCCAATAGTCTGAGTTATGTTGCAAAGCTCCGGGAAAATTTGGCTGCTACTTTGTATTTGTGTGTGTATTCATTATTCATAGACACGTATTCACAGACAACATTATTGCACAAAAGATTTGAGACATAGTCTCTGCTTCACTTTATATAATTTCAACTTTTTACAACAAAAGGCTCACCATTCTAAAGAGTGGCTTAACCAGAAATCATTTTTTTTTTTTAAATTAACCAAATAGTATAGAGTAGATAAGGTGGTGGTAGCAGATTTACCTGTGGTACCAATTGACAAACCAAGGCCCTAAAAGGAAATTCCAAAGCCCTAGGGTTTGTACACACACTTCCTACTCATCTTTAAGTGCACCTCAAGGACCTTTTATTCCTCTAATTGATCTGCCCCTGACCGCTGCACCCAGTCTCCATTATCCTCCACCCTTTCCCAACCTGGTGTTTGGATTACAAAGATGCTTCTGATTCCAGTGGATATCTGTGAAATCACAGGCAGGAACTTGAAAGCAGTTACATGGTCAAGAGAAACAGAAACACAGCTCAGTTTCAGGGTAAAAAGAACATCCAGAAAACAACATTCATAGAAGAATTCGGAGTGGGGGAACCTCCTTGAAAGAGGAGATTCAAAATTAAGAGTAAAATTGCAATTCCTGTCCCAGACTCGACCCAAAGTGTCACAGTCCATTTTGCAGCCTTTAATATGATGTCTGGTCTCTTTAACTTAATTGTTAACTTTCCAGTCCTGTCCCACTGGTGATCATCACTCCCTAACAATCACTCCATCGTGCCCCATACCCACCCAGGGTGGAACAAACTGTCTCTCTGCCTGGCCTGCCAGATTCTTTTGCAAGAGCCCTGGCATCCTTCAGGCTCTGCCCATTCCAACCCTCCCACCTCCAGCCCTTTCCCAGGCTCCCATTCACACAATTCTGCCCTTAACTCTGTCCAGACTGCAAGAGGCCAGGAGGAGCTTAGAAGCAGCCCAGGGTGCTAGGGAGGATGTGTCCACCCATAGGGTGTGCTTTGAAGTTCTTTTAAAGCTCTACACTCATAATCTTTTCCCCCACCACTTACCTGTTAGAGTTTCTCAAATTCCTATCATTTGAGCCTCTGCTTTGACTAAATTGTGGCATTACTCAAAACCTACACATGTACCTAAGAGAGAAAGGCCTTAATTTATGGATAGCAATTTGTTTATGAGATTGTCTTGCTGGTGCTTCTTTAAGAAGAGAGCCTTGGGATTGGGACACAGGACAAATTAATTTTGATTGCAATGGAGAGACTGAAACAATTGGGATATTGAGCTGTAGACCTGTACTGTCTGATACACAAGCCACTAACTACTTGTAGCAATTTAAATATGAATTAGTTGAAATTAAATAATATTAAAAATTCCATGCTTCAGTCACATTGAGTACATTCCAAATGTTTGCCAGCCTCATTTGGCTTGTGGCTACCACTGGACAAAGGAAATCCATTGGACGTTTCCATCATGATAGAAAGTTCTGCTGAACAGCGTGTCTCAAGACTGAGGCTGGTACTTCCAGCAGAGAGTTCTGGAAAAGAGATGCAGCCCAATATCACCAGCTCTGTGCACAGGGATAGAGAATAGTAGAAGGAACCGAATTCCAAAAGGGAAGGGAGCCAAAGCTCAGGCCCAGCCCTGAGCAAACATGCGGGACATTCATCTGCCCCACCCAAACTTTTTATGTTAACAAATGGAAAGAAAGGAGTTACTGGGGTCAACTTCGTAGCCCATTTCCTCCATTGGATGGCCTCCGAGCTCTGTGGGCTTCTGATGAAGCAAAAGACCCCATCCTGAATCCTGAGGCAAGAGGGACTCAGGGTTTCACTCACATATGGGAGCCACTGGGCTCCTAGACAAAGGGAAATCTGCACCCTGGTGACACAAGGAGGCCAGGCAGTGTCCCCGAGCCCACTTAGAGCAGTGAGTTTCCATGTCAAAAGACATTTCAAGGAAGAGGAGCATCTTCTCCATCTGAAATTAGGCCTCCACTCAGAAAAATCTGAGGAGCCTGGAGGGTTCCAAGGAGCAATTGTAACCCCAGCTGATGATGGTGGAACATTTATCAAGCCTTGCCAATGACAGTGGTCAACTCTACATTTTCTCAAAATGCATTGTAAAGAGCTGGATCATGGTTTCCCTCCCTCTTCCCCACAAGTTGCGCTGGGAGTATGAATTGCCCCACTCCCAGACCAGCCTAGCTAAGGGCCCTGACCATTATCACTCTGGTTGGACAGGCGGCTTTTCTGCAAAGAAAGGGCTTCTGAGGGAAGCTGAATAAAATGGAAAAAAGAAAAAAGAACGAATATAAGCCAGTAAGAGAGACAAGAAATTATCTTGCTAGATAAATAGTCCAGGTGTTTTGAATGAAGCAAGTTTGAAAGACCATATTGTCCATGAGAGGTGACTAAATCAGGTAGACACAGGCTGTATTTGTACAAGATGGACCAAAGTGATGAGGGAGAGAGGGACTTTGGGACTGGTACTAATGTCAGGAGGTGGTCGGGATGCTCAAATTCCTGCAGTAGGCAAAGAAGTGGGGTTTTCACCTTGAGCCCAGTGCTTTCCCTCCCCTAGCCCACCTGCTTTTGAACTTCCAGATCTTCCTGCTTTCTCCTCTTTCTCTACCCTCTTTCCCTGTTTACCACTCTTTCAACTTCTGGTTCCTCTTGCTTTGCATGACAAGGGCTAGTAGAAGCCCAGGGGCCAGAGTAAAACAAGCATCCAGCTTCTCAGAGGGAGCCCTACTGAATTTATTAAATACCTTTTTAATAAGGTGACCCAACCCTTCTTTGAGGCTCTGAAAAATGAGTGTTTCTGTGAAATTGCCTTTTACCCACTTGTCAGAAGTTTAATGAAAAATAATGGCTAACCTTAGGTATTTCAAATAACCCTAAGACAGACACAGTGATGGACTTCAGAGAAGTAGGGGAAAACCAGTGAGCAGACCATGAGCATCAAAAGTTTTTTAAATCATTTCAACACACGCTGAGAAGCAGGGCACAGGTTCAGTCATTCACCCTGATTAGTACAGGGAGGTCGTCTGTCAGCAACTCCTGAAAATTTTGCCACAAGCATACAAGTAGTTTCTATCTTCTAACCTAGGGGAGTACTTTTCCATGTATTTGCACCACTAAATGCCAGGTTTTCATTAGGGAGTTGTTTTTGTGGTGTTAAAAATTTTTATTGAGATTTTCCTCCTCAATTATTATAGTAATAGCTTTTTAGTTTATTACAAAAGTAATCACATTTTATTTTAGAATCATCCTCCCAGAAACAACTACTCCCAATATGTATTTCCAGCCTTTCTTCCGTGCACATCTAGAGATATGTATATTAGATTGGGATCAAGCACATCCACTTTCTGTATTCAGTTTCTTTTTTACTTTTTCCATGTTTCTGTATCATTAGTTCATCACATTACTTTAAAGATTAAATAATATTTCATGATATGACGATAACATGATCTAGGTAAACAATCCCGTATGATTTGATATTTAGATCTTTTCCCCATGATTCTGTTATTATAAATACCAAAATGAAAACAGAATATTGGATTCTAGAAGCAGGAGGGTGGTATTCTCTTTGTACAGAAATGTTTTTGTTTCTGTTCATTTGGGATAAATTTCTAGAAGCCTATTTTGTAATTCAAAGTGTATGTACATTCTTAAGGCTCTTAAAATATATTACCCTAAAAGGATACACCAATTTATATTCAAAAGATAAAACGTCTGTCCCACCTCTACCATCTAGCAGCCAGAAGTGTTTACAAACTCAGTGTTACCACCCTGAAATCTCACGGGGTGGGAAAGATAATTAAATAAAATATTTTATTGAAAATACTTTGAAAACTAAAACTGTATTAAAATATATGTTGCAATTATTATTAATTTTTAAACCATCCAAGATGGAAAAGGCATTACCTCCCTCAATCACATATTCCAGTGATTAACAGCACTTTAGAGCATAAAATTCTTACCAATTGCCCTCTAAATACAACTATACCACATATATTTCATTTATTCAGAACCATTTATTGAATACCTTCTATGTTTCCAGTTTTGCATTAAGCGTGGAAGATACGAAAAAAACACACACAGAGCAATGAGCTTCTAGCCTGGGATGGGATGGGGGTACAGAGAAAGATAGGTCAAGTTTCGTTATCAGTGCTATGGTAAGGTCAGGTTCTGGGTGTTTTGTAGACAGGGTATGAACCAGCTTTGGAAAACCCATGGATGTCCATGCCTGAAGGAGGGTAATCTGAAACTGAGCGTGAGAGCAGCCGGCTTTCTGTTGGGGGACAATGTGGCAATTCCTATTGTTTTTGAAGCAGTGTGGAGAAATCACGTTTTCCTGGCAGCTATATTCCTGTATAGAAGGACAGCCACTTTTGTGGGAAAAAGACTTTAATGAGCCACATGGTGGGAAGGCTAACATCCCGCATGGGGTTGACTTTGAGGAACACTAGAGGGTTACCATGTCTCTAGAAATCAGTCTGCCATTTGTGTCTTAATTTAATTTAATGTAACTTAATTTAGGAGAGCTAAGTAATTAAATATGAGGCCAAAGTACATAAGAAAGTGGCAGCCCTTTATTGCAAATATGCACACACTCTCGGGTGAGGTTCTCTGGTTCTCAGGTGTGGGGAGCCAGGGAAGTTGCGCTGGCACTCTCGGGTGAGGTTCCCTGGTCCACGAATGCGGGGGCCGAAGAAGTCACACCAGCTCCTGCTGGCAGTGGACTTTTATGCGTTGGTACTGGAAAGGGGAGGGCAGTGGGCGGGATAAGAGCGTGATAGGGGCGTCTCCATAGGCGTGGCCGGGTAAGTTTTGATCTCTTCGGATTGACGTCACCTGGCGCATGCTCTGTTGATCTGCATCTTCCCGGGCTCGGGCTGCATTTTCCTGCATGCGGGAAAGTTGGTGAGGAAGAACCCGGAAGCAACAGGAGCAGTGCCTTCTTGTTTACCTTCCTCCATCTTGTCCCTTCTCCCTCACCCAAACAGTCCAACCTCTTATTGATTATAAGAATTTAGGGTGCCGTTGTCTGTCTGGCTGCTTCCTGCTGTTAAGGGGAGTAGTTAGGGTCTGAGGTTGGCAGTTGGGTGTAGGGATGCAGGAGCATTTGATTGAAGGTGACTCAGGTGATTTCTTGGACCCTGGCTCGGAGAAATTTTATTAGAATGGGAGCAAGACATAACATAAGACAGAGGATTAGTATGGGAATTAGGAATGGAAGTAGCTGCTGTACTTCTGGCAGCAGCCATACCGGTGGTCCAGGGGTTAAGGGGGCGTTAAATTGTTGAAGCTCCTTTTTGATTGTTTAATGTGTGGATGTTGGTGTCAACCAGGCCTGATTCGTTTATATAATAGCAACACTCTTCTCCTATGAAGAGGCATGTTTTTCCTTTTTCGGCAGTAAGAAGATCTAATGCTCACCTATTTTGTGCTGCTATCTGGGCCACTGAGGTAATCTGATGCTGTAAAGAGGCCAGGCTTTCAGCTGAAGCTTCTATGGCTTCCTGGACCTGAGTGGAGAGAACCTGTGTGGACTGAATTGAGTGGGCAAGTGCCCGTGTCCCAAGTCCTGAGGCTATTAGGGATGATGCTAGGGAAACCCCGATGACTAAGGGAAGAAAAACGGCCCACTTTTGGATTTTGTTGCTGGGAGTGGTAAGCTGGGAAGCTAGTTCGGACAATGCCCCTTTGCTATATAGGGTTAAGCAAGGCACTAAAGACACCGGAACGCAAAGGGATTGGGTGATGGAGGTATGGTTAAGAGTTTTAGATAGAGTTTGGTTACACCAAAAGTAGCCTCCAACAGGGGCCGTCTGGGTCTTGCTGGGAGCTTGAGTGCAATTACACCATGAAGAGTTTGGAGTAGAGTAGCAGAAAGGAAGGGTTTGACTCTGTGGATTACGGTGTAATGGGACTTGAGGCAAGGATGTTGCTTGAGAGGAGCTGGTAGAGTCGGTGGTGATATTGAAAGTGGTTGGTAGAGGGACTGCCACTAAGGGAGCTTTTCCGAGTGCAGTGCAAAGGAAGCATTGGGAGAGGTTTCTTACTCCAGCAGCCTGGGTTAAGTCCCTGGCGAATAAGTGTTAGCCATGAGAATGGGTCCTCATTGTTGGGGGGGGGTGGGGGGCTTAACAGCTTCTGTATTTTTTGTTCATGAGATTTTATGGCTGAGGTTAAATTTTGTAGAGTCTGTACACCATTAGGGAGTTGTACTTGCTGAACATATATTCTTTACCTGGATGGTTGCGGTGGGATATGAGGAAGAAGTTGATGCATATAGTCCACCTTTTACTCCCTGGGCCCACCGAGGGTCCCACAGATCATTAATAATAAGACTATATGTTCCTGGCGAAGGGCTTTGAAACATATTTTTATGTTGGGATTGTGCAAAGAAGTCATACAAAGGATGGATTTTGCAGTAATTGTATGGACACCCTAGGTTGGTTTCTTGCCAGTAGTTCTTACAATTATATTCTGTTTGGTCATATTAGAAACATATGGCTGGGAGGCCTCCAGTGATGGAACTTAGAGAAAAGTTTAGGGAGAGGGCAGATTGACAGCCCTGGGGGGAACTTTCTGCAGTGCCCTGCATGACTGAGTGTACCTGGTTGTCTGTAGACCAGGTTTCAGTTATAGAAAATTTCCATACAAAGTTAGGATTAGTAGGAGTAACTAGGGGGATTAGAGGGAACCATAATAATGGTGGCAAAAGTGTAGAGAGTAAGTTCAACATTGCTGAAATCACAAAGGGCACCTTGCCAAGCTAGGTCTTCTATCAGAATAAAAAGTCAGGAGACCCACTGGTTGGGGGATGGGTCGGGCAGGAGGGTATCTATGGGGTTTGTGAGGGAAAAGTCAGTTAAGATGAAGAATAGTAAGGAAACAGGAAAATTTGAGGAGGGTGTGGCTTATCTAGCTTGTTTCTATCTTGGTTATTTTTAGACGGGTGGGTAACAGTTGGGTGGACTGTCACTTAGCCTGAGGGGGCTGGGCTCTCTTCAACTGGGTAAAATGGACCTAGGAACTGTGACCTAAAAGCTTGGCTGCTGTAGTAGTGGTAAGAATTACTGTATATGGGCTCTTCCACTTAGGAATAAGGCCCTTTGCATGTAGATCCTTGAGTAGAACCTGGTCACCTGGAGAAAGGGCTGAGGGGGTGTCTGGATTTCCTTATGTAGGTGGGGGAAGTGACCTTTCAGCATGTTCTCTAAGTAATTGTCTTAAAAGAGAGAGATTTGGGGCAAGTAGGGTGCCAACAGTGTGGGAAGAATAGGAAGTTCTCGTAATGCAAGAGGGTGCCCGTAAACTAGTTCAAATGGGCTAAGTCCTGTAGGGCTTCTAGGTGTCGCCCGTAGTCTGGTAAGGGCAAGGGGAAGTAGGGTTACCCACGATTGACGTGTCTCTATGGAGAGTTTGGTTAAGATGTCTTGTCCTAAGAGGGGGGTGGGACATGAGGGCATGATGAGGAAAGAGTGGGCAAAACATGCATAGTCCAGGCAACAGTTTAACATTGAGTCTAAGCAACAGTGTAACATTGAGGTCTGGTGAGAGTTAGATGGCTTACTGTCTACTTCTACTACTGAAATAGTGGAGACTTGGCTAGGTCCACTATAGGATGGCAAAACTGAGTAGGTAGCCACCGTAATGAGGAGAAAAGAAATTGGCTTACCTGCTACCTATAGCATTACCCTGGGATCAGCAAGGGTGACCGGGGTCTCTGAGTGTGGACACCATCAGTTGTCGTCCAGGTGTAGGAGCTGGAAGGAGCCTTCCGACCCTTGAGGAGAGGCACCATGTTGAGGCACAATGCCTGCCCTGCTGGTGGGGCAATCAGACTTCCAGTGTCCTTCCTGTGGGCAGATTGGGCATGGCATGGTAGGCAGGCAAGGATTTGGACACCGTTTTACCTAATGCCCAGTTGTGCCACACTTAAAGCATGGACGAGATGGAATGGCCGGCTTGGCCTGGGGACAATGGTTTGCCTAGTGTCCTGGATCTCCGCATTTATAGCAGGAGCCCTTAGGAGACTTGCCCTGTGTCTTCCCTGCCGGCAGAGTGGGCAACGCTGGTTGGAGGGCAGCCACTAAAGCTTGTGCCTGAAGCGCAGCCTTTCTTTTCTCCTTGTCTAGCTCTGCAGCCTCAGCTGTTTCTTCTCTGGAGTTAAAAACTTTAAAGGCCAATTTCACTAAGTCCTGTATGGGGGTTTGAGGCCCATCTTCAACCTTTTTTAGCTTTTTTCGAATATCTGAGGCTGACTGGGAAACAAAATAGGAGGCTAGGACAGCTGCCCTGGCTGGGGAAGTGGGGTCTAGCTGAGTAAATTGGGCCAGTGCCTCTGTAAGGCGATTTAGGAAGGAAGCCGGGTTCTCATCTGGGTGTTGGATAATTTCCCTAAATTTATCAAAATTTACTACTTTGTTAGAGGCTGCCTGCATACCGGCCAAGAGACATTGAAGCATAATGTCCTTCCTACGGTGGCCAGGCTGCTGTGGTTGGTAGTCCTAATCTGGTTCTATGGACGGGACAGCCATCTCTCCTAACGGGACAGTGGCGTTGGTTAAATGCCATTGATCTGCATGTTGCCTGGCAGCTGTGAGAATGCACTCTCTTTCCTCTTGGCTAAGGGAGGAGGACAAAATGACCTGTAAGTCATGCCAGGTTAGATCATATGCCTGACAAAGGTATCGAAACTCTTTGGAATATAGGGTGGGGTTAGCAGAGAAATCACCGAGCTGTTTTTCAGTGTTGGAAAGATCTGCCAAGGAAAAAGGGACATGGACTCTAACTAGCCCTTCGGCTCTGGTGACCTCTCGGAGGGGGGCCAGTAGATTGGTAGGGGAGGCAGGGTTAGGTTGGTTAGTGGAAGGCTGATTTGTAAGGTTTGGTATAGTAGTCTTTGAAGGGGTATGGGCTGTAATGGGAGAGGTGAGAGGAGTGGCTGCTGAAGGAGGAG